>NC_060024.1:12090420-12393446 GCF_021134715.1 Daphnia pulex | reverse complement strand
TAAAAGATTTACGACGACGCTGGCCGGTTGGTTATGAATCATCTCGACTCACGAATCCATATCTTAAACAACAGGGAGAAAAAAAAAGATTGTGTTATTTCATCTCATGCAGCGTCGTACAATCTTGACATGAATCAAACGCGTTTAGGACACTCCATTTCCTTGTTTTTAAAGTTTAAAGGTTGATTTAAAAAATAGAAAATGGGATAATCGAGTTCAGTGTTCGTCCCCGCGTTTCTTGTGTGTTTTAATATCTGGAATTTCCTCTCGAGCTTCTTTTATTTTGTGATGGAACGACAGACGCGCTATCTCTCGATAGAGAAGGTCAAAGGAGGTTTAGCCTTTCACGTGCGGGGGATGCGATATCCGAGCGAAGGGTATGAGGAAGAGATGGCGATCAAGTGCATCTGTGGTCGATGTAATAACGGCGACGTGAGCCAACTGGCCAAATAGCGCCCCTGCTGAGACTGTCGGTTGGTAATACCGATCCGACGATGGAGGAGGAGCCCCCCTCCGCCCCGGCGTCCATATTATACATTTATATTAACTTGTATATTTGGCTAGAGAAGAAAAAGGGGGGAAACCGAAAAGCCAAGCGTCGAGGGGTGGTGGACACATAGAGGAGGGCCAAACAAAAAAAAAAAAATAGGAAACGAATATATCCTTTTTGGGGATGGAGGACAAGAGAGAGGCTTCGATGCCAAAAAGGGAACTGAAAAACGAATATAGCGACCGACGAGGGTGGAAAAAAGGATGAGCTCTAGTTTTTGGAAAGCTGCTGCTGCTGCTGTTGCTGTTGGTGCCCAACATTTCCCTTCATCTCCATAACTCATTATTTGGATATTGATTTATTAAATGGCAGCAGTGCCCTACTACTAGCACACACACAGACACAACAACATTGGCGTGTGCAGAGAGGCGCGGACCGGAGCGCGCACACACGCGTAACCGGCCGACTTCTTTCTTTCTTTTTTTCCCGTTTTTGTTGTTTTGGTTGTTGTCCTCGATATTAGAAGCCGTATCGGATCGTTTTCGATCGATTAGTTACACACGTACACACTACTACCATCGTGGCCATTTTTGATTCTATACTTGGTCTCGTGTCCACTAACTTATCGAATCCAAATCGGGAAATTACGGACGAAATTAACATTTTTTCTTCTTCTTCTTTGACGTCGTTGTTTATTTTGTTTTTGATCCTGTAAACGTGTAACTCCCAACAGGATGTGCATCATTTTTCACTGCAAAGACATTTTAGATCGAATTGCAAATTGCCCTTGCCCAGTATAGTGAAAGGGAAAGCCTTGATTTTTCTGTTTTACTGTTTGTCCAGATCCTACAAGAAAATTTCTTGTACAACACTAACAGAGAAACCCCCCCCCCCCTAGTAAAATGAAAAGGGAACTATGCAAGTAGAAGTAGTACTACTCTCTCTTCGGGTGTACTGCTTTTTGAGATTTTTGGGAGTCGTAAAAAATCGTTTTACAACCGAAACGTATTGGGAAAAAAAGGACGAAAGGGAAAATCAGATTTTGACTTTTTTAAAAAATCGGGGAAATCCACGACATGGAAAAAGAACGGACCGCCTAGAAGAAGAAGAAGAAAAAAACACGACTTGTCAGTTTTACAACACTGCCTGGTCTTCTTTCTCTTTTTTTTTGCATTTTTTTCTCGTTGTAAGAGAGCCAGCGGATATATTTTTTTTTATAACAGTGTGGCCCTAAAACGCGCAGTCTGTCCCCAAGTTTTTCCTTGTTCTCAATTCCTTTTGAATTTTCTTCTTTTGGTGCAAAGATTTTCTCGTTTGCAAAATAAAAATTGGATTTGTGTAAGAATCTTGAAGGTCGTTGTCAGTCGGTCGCTTGTTCAGTTTCACCATTCGATGTCTTAGGCATATGATTTCGGTTTTGTGATCCCAAATAATGCGAATCAAAATCCAACAAGGATCGAATAGGGCCTAACTAAATTATTATTATTTTATGTTTCCCGATTCAAATCTGGAAAGGGAAAAACGACATGTGACACCGTGAAAACTAGAGAAAAGAATGGCGAGGATGAGAGTAAGCTGAGCTACTTGGTCATTCAGTTCAGCCGTTTGGATTGGACCCAATGACCGGGAGTCGGATTGATTTATTGATTATCAGTTAAGGCAGTAAATGATGATAGTGGCTAGGAAATGGAAGCCAGAAAGGAAAAGAGAATAAAACATAGTTTTTTCTTTCTCTCTCTCTCTCTGGTAAGATGGCCGCGAGCTTCTGTTTGACGCACCGTGAATACCAACGGTGAATCACCGCGCCGCATATTATTGACACCTCCCACATCCCTCCCGAAAGAGAAAAACAAAAAGTGCAGTCATTATATTTCATTGGAATCTCTGACCGGCCCCGCCCTTTTTTCGTTAATCTATGTACAGAGAAGAGCAGCCGAGCAGTTCTGTTGTTTTACCTCGAGCGTGAAAAAGGCGTCAAAATGAAATACAAAAAATAAATAAATAAAACAAAGAAATAAATGCGGATAAATCAAATATAGAAATTTTACAAACAAAAAAAACAAAAACAAAGAGAAAGAACGGAAGTCGGGAACCGCTACGACCGCCTATATATATTTATCATCTTCTTTTTTTCTTTCGAGTTGCAACTTGGCATTGTCTCTCTAGTAGACTGCGTCTGCCACGGCGCACCCGAAGCTTTTGAATAATATCGCCAAGTCGTCATCATCAACTCATTAAGCCAGCGACGAAAATATACGCCAATAAATCATGTAACGTTTTTTCTTTCTTTCTTTCTAAGAAAAGAAAAGAAGGAAGGAAGCCAATGATTACATAGGCAAGACCCAAAGTTTTGCGGTCTGGTGTGAACGTCATTTTCCTTCGGCTGTCGAAAAAAGAAAAAACAAACCTTAAAGAAAAGTCAAATAAAAACTGAAACTGCTGTGTATACATAACACACAGGGCACACTATCTGATTGAATGGGCTGGTCCGTCATCATATCACGACCTGCTGTATACAAAGGGGAAAAACATGTTGTGCATACGCGTGTTTAACACGAGAAAAGAGTCGAGGAGATTGGGTGTCCTGTCACAGCAAACAAGATGAGCATCGCTACTAAAACGTGAAGCCTAAGTACTGGGGAGGAATTGTTTGCCGGCCGCCCGAGTCTCTTTTGTAGGTTGGAACGTGAAAGAGCGGAGGAGTAACGGCGTCGTAACTCTGATCCGCCGAGGGAGTTTTTTTTTTTTTTCTTTTACGTTTGCGACTAAGTCGCTGCCGACGTTTACGATGTGTTGTTACCTTAATGGACGACCAACGTGTTGCTGGGCTCCCGGCGGCCGCACGTATTCCGCGTTAGACAACTCTTGGACTGTCGGTGGTGGGTCCCGTTTGGGCAGATCACGGAGCCAACCAACCGCACTTGACAATCATAGCGCCACACATAAACAGTAACAGATTAAGACTGGTTTTTATTTGTTGTGTGACTATTTACCGGCCTCAAATGGCCTATAAAAAGCCAGCGGGGTCGACTTGTGCTCTTGTTTCCTTTGAGGGACCACGGAGAGGGGGGTTCCGTTTCCTCCTGTCTAGGCCTAGGACTTTGCAGGAATAGGATAAAGCGATGCGGCTATTTTGGGTCGTGTAGAGTTAACCCTGCAAGGTCGTCTGTTTTGAATTGCTGGAACGTATTTTCTTGGCACCAGTTGAAATAATTTATGGACCCGAGAACCGATGCCCATTTTCTCGACATTACTGGATCAATTCAATTCAAACCAGAAAATTGAAATGTTTATTCAGTCAATATTTGAATAGTCTACACGTGAATTATTCGGTGAAACACCTGGTGTGTTTTGATGATAACAGCGGCCGTCCGTCCTCTAGACAATGTGTCTTTCAGGACTCCAACCCCTTGGCACCCACAGTGCCATCGCAACCCTTTGCTGGCCCGTGCCTGTCTTTTATGTTTTAATTGGGACGACAGCGAGTTCTTCCGTGGGCACTCTTCTTTATTTTTTCTTCTTCTTCTTATATATTTCTTGATTTATGTCGCCGGAAAAGAACTGGTAAGAAAATGGTCGTAGCGCAGCAGAGAGAGAATGATGCGCGTCGATTGAAAAACGTAAAGTCGTAAATCATTGCACCGTTCTCCCCTTTTTTCTCTCTGCCTGGAAAATATGACGCACGTATAGTGCTGGTACAGACGCGGCCCTTGTGTGTGTGTGTGTCTTAAGTGTAAATACCTCTCGGCCCGGTATTTTGCCGGGGCTGTTTTGATGATGATGATTATCATCTTCTCATTCTCCCCTTTGTGAAATGAAATAAAAGTGGGTGGAAGAAAAAGAAGAAGAAATGTAACGCCTGGGATTTTTCTTCTTCTTTTGTCGCCTGACGTTGTAAAACTTTCAGGAGCTGCTGCTTTTTTTATTTTTCTGATCCTATTCATTTGGAAATTACACGGCCAGTTCCTTAAACATCAAACGGGTTGGGTCTTCTCTTCTCCTAATTTCCCCTTCTCTCGGCTTGTGTGTTTAGTTCTATTTTGTTTCTCCATTTTCTTTTCTTTCCTTAAAAAAGGAAAAAGTTCCAAATTGTAACGCCCGTCGGCTATAGGTGCGTGTGTGGTATTCATTTACGCGACTGCTCGACGATGACGGACTACATAGCCGGCCCTCCCTCACCCAAAGCCCAGCTGTGTGTTAATTTTTTTTTTGTGTGTTAGGTTCTTTTTTTTTACTTTGTTTTTTACCTCCCAGCGCTGTGTATAATATTATATTATATATAGCTGACGACAAAAATGCTCGGCGTCTAATTGGCTTTGCTCGACGATGGCCCTCGTCATCATCAACCGACGTACTACCTAACCCCACTTTTTCAAAAGAAACTTTTTTCTCAACTCACCCATCACAGTTTAGAGAAAGAAATGATTACACATTCCTTTAAATAAGATGAACTCGTCAAGATGATTGCGTCGGAACAAGGATCGTATTACCCCGGCCGGCAATCCTCTGAAAAGCGTAAACCCATTTGAAGTGAAAATTCCCTTTTTTTTTATTTTTTTCTTACTTATATTGTCCGTCAATAATATCCTTGCCCTCCTCCAAGAGTTGCTATGCGCTATAAGAGCGGCACACTTTGTCGTTTTTTTTTTTTCTTTTTTTCTTTTCTCTCTCCAATTTCTCTCTCCTTTGGCAGATGTCGTTTAGGAGACAAAGTGAACGTCATTTGTGCGCTGTACGTTTCGACGACTGGGCCGGGGCTCAAGTCCGCGTGAGATGCGCAAAGAAAGAAGTTGGGCAAAGATAGTTGAGAGAAGAGAGACTGGCTCGACAGGGACCCACATACAATTTCTTTGAGATATTCCACGTTGTATATGGAAATGGCTGCGCTCTTTTCTCTCCCCGTCTCCCAATAGGAAACGAGGCGCGTCGCTTTTTCATCCGGCGAGAAGGACGGAGACGATTTACCCCCGCCTGAGAGACTCTCTCAGACTTTGCCTTTTTGTTTGTGTTTGCATCCGATAGATGGATGGATAGATAGATAGATAGATAGATATAAATATATTTACTGAACGCTTTTCTTTTCTTACCAACCAAATGGACTATATCTCTCATGTTAAAGAAAACGTCTTCATTCTCTCTTTCTCTCTATTTTGCAGATCTCCTTTCGCAGCCCGCGACATTTGGCTGGGATAGAAGATGAAGCTCGGCTTGGCATCGTCCGTCTCAATTCCGGGTGCCCCCGCTGGATAAGAGAATTTTCCTTTTCTTTTTTTAAAAAGGGAGACGAAACGACACTGACCGTATGCGGGTTATGGTGTAACATGAAAGTTATCTCTCTCGACACACCGAGGTGAAGATCGGTAAGTCGTACTCGTACGTACTTGACTCTCAAACATATTTCTTCTTCTTTTTTTGTATTATTTCTTTTTCTTTTCTCGGCGCATGATTTACCGCGTTCACATTTAAATACCATCAACTTTTCCTTCTTCTTCTCCTTTTGGGAGGAAGGAAAATATCATCTAAGAAATGGCTGCATTACATTTAAATGCGATGGAACTTGTAGAATTTTTTTTGTTGAGTAGAACTCTCGTGGAGGGGGGTCGTCTTGAGCGCATTGAAGCACTCTGGCACTCCAACTACGCAAGAAGAAAAAAGCCTGTTGAGTATTAGTCAGTGTCTTTTGCACGCCAGGCCAATCATTTTCCAGCAGGAAGAAACGCGCTTGTGGGTGAGAGGGGGGCCGGGCCTCCACCACACAAATGACTTTACGACCAGTTGGAAGGGGGAACAAAAAAAAATATGTAATTTTCTTTTTTCTCTCTTTTAACTTGAAAAAAGAAAGAAACATGTTAGATTGATGTGCTGACTGGGATTTTTATTTTTTTTTCCATCCCAACCACCCTGGTAGAAAAAACTCAAATAAAAGTGTAGCAAGCAGCAGGAGCGGGCCAAAGGGCGGTCGCTGGATTTTGCTATAAGATGAAGTCATTCATTTTAAAGGCGCTGCAACACGAGATTGGCTTGTGGATAGGTTAACGGCATTTAATCAGAAAGTGAAATGGAAGCTGTGAGCGTCGACGTTGCCATCCATCACAGCCATCCCTCTCCTTGTGCGAGAGAGTCTCTCTTTCTCTTAGTCACTGTGGCAGCAGCCACGATGGAAGTGCAATCACAAGGCCGTAATTCCTTTTCGCCAGGCTTCCACTACGACCGACCGTGTAACACACTAACGATTCGACGGACCCATTGGCCGCCCATCACACACACACAGACGTATAGTCAAAGAGGGTTTCTTCTTGTATCCCCCACTGGTTTACGTTTCCCATTCGTCTCCACCACTTAATTCCGATTTGGGCTTCGGGAAAATTGTGTGTACATCATCAGCGTGAGAGAGAAAAGGCAGACACTCTGGCGGATTGAATTCCAAAGGGGGTTGGCGTGTCTCATTTATTATGAAAACTCGACAATCTAATCGACTTGTTTCCTCGTCCTGATTACTTTACTCGATTTCTATTTTATTTATTCATCTTCTTCTACCCCCGATGGATTGCGGAATCTTTTATATGGAAGTGTGTCTGCACATTTTGTAATTTCCAGTTGAATTTTGTTCGCCATCTTTTATTCTTTTTCTTTTGATGATGGCACTTGTTATGCGCCAAATGTCGAAGATTGGATCAATTTTATTTCTTTTTCTTTTTTCCTCCGGAATCCATACAATGATGGATGACCGTTTGTGAATAGAGAGAGAGAGCCCCGCTGGCCTTTATTATAGGCCTTACATGTCCTCTCTTTCGTGATAATAATACTCGAGCATCATATATAAGAGCCAAGCTGTGGCTAAGCTTCTCATGAATTTGCCGCCACCGCCGTTTAAAAAAATAAAAAAAAAAACCCTCGAACTGTGATGACACTATGCTTGGCATTTCCATCAAAATTCTTTCCAACATTGTCCGACTCTCTGGAAGGTATTAGATTTGGGTGTGGGTACGAGAAGAACGCGCCCAGGCCATGTTTTTTCTTCTTCTTCTTCTTATTTTATTTGATCTTTCTTGTTATCCATTCTTTTTTCCCTCTTATATATATATTCCTCTTCTTGTAGGCTGGCCGGCTGCTGCTGTGTGCAGCCAGAAGCAGCTATATAGCCCGCTAGCAGCAAAAACCCAAACACACAGGGAAAAGAAGAAGAAGAAGAAAAAAAAAATAGTATAAGGAATCCTTTCAGAGAGAAGAGAGAGAAGAGAATAAGGCTCTCCGGACACGAGGATTTATGGCGTCCGTGTCAGGGCGAACAAGAAGTGGACGCGAATGCTGAAATTTATGGCCGGTAGTCCGGACAGTACACACACACACACACACACGGGGTTTTTTTTTCTTCTTCTTCTCTCTCACATAGACTCAGACTTATTCTTCCCAGTCTTTTTGGCCGTCGTCGTCGTCGTCAATAGATTGCTTTCTATAGATTTGGCCTTTTCCTTGTCTATGTGCCATAACTACAACCGCAGCAGCAGCAGCCAAAGCCAATCGACTCTAGCGCGCAAAATAAAAGAAGTCGCAACAGATTGACGTCACCGATCAAAGTCCCTTTTTTTCCACCGACGAAAAAGAAATTCCCAATGACCTAAAGTCTGATAAAAGAAAATTTGAAATGACTCGGGAAAGAAATGGGGTTTTTTATTTACCAATTTTAATTTTTTGGGTTTATGGAAATTTTCGGTGAGAAACCGAAAACAGCGGGAGGGGGGACTCTGACGTAAGATTTCAATATTGTTGCGAAATGAACAGAGAGAGAGAGAGAGGACCGAAGCGGCGAATAACCGAAATAAAAGAAAAAAGACAGAAAGAAAGAAGTGTGTATTAAGTGGCAGCTGCGTGAGTTATTACCTTACCCGTGATTCCACCGTTTTTTTTTTGGAAAATTCATTTTTTTTTTGTTGTTGTTGCTGTTGTTATTCAGTTGCGCAGACTACCGACTCCTTCTCTGTATTATCTTACATATTTTTATTTTTTATTTTTCAAAAAAAATTTGGTTTCGGTTGACGGCCGGTCGGTGGGATATTAATGAACACACGGACACGCTGAGCCGAGCGCGCGTGATGAGATCTGCGGCCGTGTTTTTTTTTTTTTCGTATTTATTTTCTCGGTAAATTCTTTTGTTTTCTGTACGTTTCAACAACTCCGCGCCACTCTAAATATAAATGCGGAACATGGACAACGTTTACTGGAACAGAACCGATGCGCGCTGGATGTTCACTTGTGCGCAAATTTTTCTTTTTCTTTTCTTTTTAAAACAAAAAAAAAAAAAGAAAAACACGGAGAAAATGGCATTTTATATTTAGGTTATCATTTCTGGCGACTGCGCTTGGGATGATGTCGTTAAACCACTTTATTTTTCTCTCGGTCCGTGCTGAATTTCAAGCTCAGGATATTGCAATCATTTTCCCCCCTCTGCTAGTAAACCCGCCGACTGGCGAAATGGCGGGCGATTTGAAACGGATCAAAAATAGGAAGAAGACCAGGTGTATAATTGAATAGCAATATTACGTATAATAGTTTATAGATGAGCTCTTTTGAAGTGGAGAATGACACACCGAAAAAGGGGGGGGGGCTCTTACTACGCTTGCAGTCTGTTGAGGCCGGGCAGACGGGCCTGGATATTCTTTTGGAAGGAGAGGAGAACGGAACCGAGTGGGGAGACTCGTAGAACTGGAAGGTCCCCAGGTTGTGTGAGCCTACAGAAGCTCGGAGAGAGACGGAAGAGGGGGGTGGGAGGGGGGCACAGGTCACCTCCCCTTCTCATCCGTCAACGTCGATTTATGTGGACGGCGACGGGCTGTCGGGCGAATGAGCGAACGGGCCCCATCCACCTCGGCTCCCTCCCCCTTGTGTTCCCCCCTCTCTTCTTCCTTTTTTCTTTTTTTTTTTTTTTTTGCTTTCCATCCCAATCACGCGGACGCAGTGACGTGGACAAAGCTGAGTCCGGACCCCCTACGGGCTTTTCTTCCTCTTCTTTTTACGTTCCTCCTCTCTTCCTTCTCGGCGATGAAATATATCCGCTCTCGGTGTATCAAATATATAAATACGGGTATACAGTCTATTGATTCCCCCCCTCCAGCCATCGACTTTGTATCTAACGCGTTAAAGGTTAACTCTCAGAACTTTTAAGGCTGAACAGCAACAATAACTAAGTTGATTGCAATCAAAATAAAAAAAAGAACCTTCACTTTTTTTTCACTTTTTTGTATTTCTCTGAATTTCTGTCTGGGATTTCTTTTCCCGTTTTTATTTGTTCAGTTGTAACTGCAACATTTTCTGTCGATTCCAGTTGTTTTTTTGTGTTGTTGTTTATGTACGGAAAGGGGAGGAAGGAGGATCAGATTCAGTATATAATATCCACGACACATTCACTCATACACAAACACACAAGACTTATTGCGCCATCATCTATACAATACGAGAGAGGAGGATCATCAAGGTGTGGTTGGGTTGGGGCTTTTTTTTGTTCATTTATCCTTTTTTTGAGAGAGGCGATTGCAGTGATAGGTTGCTGTTGCGTGGGTAGATAGCGTTGCACAAAGGGGACAGACAGACAGAGGGATGTATAAGGTGAGTTCACACGCTTTGATTGCAGACGATGTGTGAATTATACTACAGCAAGAAGAGGGGAAAAGAAATTCGAGTTGTACACGTGAAACGGAAGGGACGAACAAGAATTAGCCATCAGCTGTACACACGACTCTTTCAATCTTTTTTTTTATTTAATTTAAACTTCTTCCGTCAAACTGTTTGCTGTTGGGCGACGTTCGGATGAGGTAGTCCGGATCATTTGGTGTCTTTTGAGTTTTCCTCGAATTGTTTTTTTCTTTTCTTTTTTGAATTAATTGAAGACAAGAAAATGAATGGCGGTGTTGTCTTTTTGCGGGGGGGTTAGTGCGTCCAATGTGTTACACATTCAGTCCAGCTGCCACGAGTGGGTTTTACGCTTTATTTTTATATGTATAATATATATATGTATAGAGCAGACAAAATAGAGAGACGCACTGGTGACGGGGAGAGAGAGAGAAAAAAAAATTACGTTTTCTAAAAAGGTTTTTTGTTTGTTTTACGTATTTAATTTTTTAAAATTTTCACTGAATTTCTTCCTCATTTCTCTCTTTACAAAAAACAAAAACACAAATGCTGGCAAGTTCACAAACAAACGAATATCGAATAGTTATTAATTATTATTATTATTATGCTATACGAATGACAACATACACGAGAATATAAACGCAATCGCTCGTCACAATCTTTTTTGTTTTTCTCTGTCGAATTATTTCTTCTTCTTTCTTTGACAGGGAACAAAGGGGGTGGGGTGGGGTGGAGACAAGAATGATTATTATATGCAAACCCAAATTGAGAGACAGAAAAATTTTTTTTGTGTTTTTGATGAATAGATGAGAAAAGAAAGAAATCGTATACTTTTCGTGGTGGCGGTGGGTGGGGATAGCTCTGGCGCGTGTTCCCGCAGCGATAAGACGCCCACAGCAGCGCCCAGGCAAAAAAGAAGAAGAAGAAGAAAAAAGGAGTAGAGACTCGAGGAACGTGTGAGAGACTGATGAAGAGAGAGAAAATGGTGACAACTTTTTTTTCATTCTTCTTTCTGTTTTTTTTGACGGACAAATCGTCTGGGATCAATCAAGAAAGCGCGCCCTCACACACGGGAGAATGTGGGCACACACGGACACATTCACATCATAGAAGAAGAAGATGAGAAACACATTTTTTGACGAACGGAATTTCATTTTGTTTTTCCTTCCATCATTTCCCGATTCATTTTCTCCATTTTGTTTTGCGATAAGAAATCAAAAATTACATTAAGAGAGAGAGAAAGAGAAAGACGATCGAAATATCGTGCATATATATATTCGTAGCCAAATACACTTAATAAAGGAGGCCTATGTAGATAGATCAAAAGAAAAAAAATTGTAACGCAACGGCCACGAACAGAAACAAAACAAAAGAAAAGAGTTCAACCCAAAAAAATCAAATTGAAATAGAAGAAAGAAATAGAAATAGAGAGACGTATCATTATCTATAGGACTGGATTGATGTATATCATTTTTTTTTTCTTTTACGTATTTCTGTTGCCATTTTTCCTGCGCCCAAAAGTCGACGTTATTTTGGTTTTTCCCGTCGGCTTCGTTACACAAGAAAAAGTTTCTTTTTTTACTGTATAAAAGGTTCTTCCGAGGAGGTGGGTCAAAGGTTAAATTTTTAAAAAAGACCTTAAAGAATTTTCCTTTTTTGGCCTAGAAATTATTTTTGTTTTTCAAAAAATACGCCAAAGCCTCTTCTGGACAGAGTTGGTAGTAGATTGTTTTTCTTTTTACTGGTATTTTTCTTTTACTGTTTGGTTTTTACTGCGGCATGGACAGGACGTGCTCGACCAATAGTCCTTCCAGACACCCGGCATCCAGTTTGGCTTTGTTCTCCTTTTTCCATTTCATCCGCCGATTCTGGAACCAGATTTTGATTTGGCGTTCCGTCAGGCAAAGGGCGTGGGCGATCTCGATCCGCCTTCGCCTCGTCAAGTAGCGATTGAAGTGAAATTCCTTCTCCAGTTCCAGCGTCTGGAAACGCGTGTACGTCTGTCGCCCTCTCTTGCGCTCGGCTGTTAAAATAGAAAAGGAGAAAAAATTGAGTCAATGTGCTGCTGCTGATGCTATTGTGTTGTTGTGTGTGTGAGATGAAAATGGCGTGTAAGAAAACGACGTCGTCGGCTTTTCTTTTTAAGCTTTACGAGCATCGATCAAAATAATGCCCAGGCTTTATTGATTATACAAGAAAAAGCCGACGGGCGGCGTCAACGACGTTGTCCGCACGGGATTTTTTCGTTTTCTTTTTTTCTTTTTTCCATCTTATGCGACGGAAAGACGTTCATGAATATGAAGTTGCGGCGGTTGTTGTGGCGGGAGAAAATCCCGTTGCCCCCCCCCTTCCTCTCGTACCTCTTTTTTGTTTTCCTCCCGTCTAAAATATACGACCGACGCCCCGCGTCGAAGCCCTTCCTCTTGTCTTCTTCTTCTTCTTCTCTGAAAGAAAAAGATGAAGGGAAAAAGATTGACTCACGGCATTTCGCCTTTGTTGCTCCCTGCCCAGATGCCTAGAGCGTGAACATAAGCGCCTACTGTGTGTAGATATAAATGTCTCTCCTGCGTGCGTGCATTCGTTCGTGTTTGATCGCCCCCCTCGTGAAACGATCGGGATTGAATGATATCTCCATCATCATCATAACAATCACCATCGTTCAATCCTTACACACACGGCAGCGTGCTGCAGTCCCCCAGTAAACCAAACAAAACAAAAAAGCTCAGAGTTTTATGAATTTAAGTTTCGGGTTAGGCCTATAAACTTCTTTTTTTCTCCCGTAATCAACTTGACATTCACTCGCCCTGGCGGCCTACGCCATTTTGTTTCTTTTCATCTCCGAACGGAATTGAATTGAAATTTCGATCTTCTGTACAGGCCTGTAGAGAACATTCTTGGTATCTTTTGATTCGTGATGCGTTACGCTATTTGCTGGTATAGAAGAAGAAGATGGCCTAGAAAAAGTCTTTTAAAAGAAGAAGAAGAAGAGATACAGAATGGAGTAGTAGGGAAAAAGAAGGAAGAAGAGGACACGAGGGTTAAGGCTGACTGGATTGTTGTTGCTCTTTTTTTCTTCTTTTCTTTCTCTCTTCTTTTTCTTTCTACTCTGCGCTATATGTGTGACAGCAGCAGCAGCAGCAGTCTAGCGGGAGTGATCGTAAATCAGCTCCGGACAGCCCCGAAGAGCCTTTTTTTTTCTTCCATCTTCTTCTTCCCCTCTCTCTCTACTTTTTTCTTTTTCTTATTCCTTCGACATTTCCCACACTTGATTTTTCTTCTCCTTTACTCTCTCTGTGTGTTCTTCTCTCTCATCCACACCCTGCACACACACACACACACACTATCTTTTCTTTTCCATCTACCCAATTCGAAATTCCCTCCATTTTTCCGCGATGGACTTTTGTGAGTTCTAATTTTCTAGTCGATTCGGTGCGAATTTTAAACGAAGCCAACGGGATTTGATGAAGGAAAATTAAACTCACCGAATTGGCTGCGCATCCACGGGTAGAGGGGACTGTCGTGGAGTGAGCCGGGCGGAGATTCGCCGTCCATGTCCAGCGGGAGATGGTCGCTGCCATCTAGCGGACTGTGCTCCTGGTGGAGGTCGATGGTCAGGTGGTGGTGGTGATCCATCATGACGTCGCCGTGAGCACCGTGGAGGTCTCCGTGAAGGTCGCCGCCGTGCTGGACCATCTCGTCCGGCTGGCCCGTCATTTCTTGAGCGGAAGACACGACCGGACCGCCGCCGGCTATCACCAGGCCGCCGCCGCCGACAGGCACGAGAAGTTGTTGTGCGTGGCGTTGTGCGGATTGTTGTTGTGACTGAGGTGGTTGCTGATCCGATTCAACGGCTTGTTGTTGCTGGATGGCGGAGTGAAGGAGGAGCTGGTTGGGTTGTTGTTGGCTGTTGTCCGCTCCGCTGCCCAGCGACACCGGATGCAACGTTTTACCGTTAACGGCGCAATGCTGTTGCTGTTGTTGCTGCTGTTGTTGTCGCTGCTGTTGTTGCAGCTGATCGAGATCGGCTATGACCGGACCGTCCGACACTGACACGGCCGACGAAGCCATTGGTCCGTGCCCGCACACCTGCTGGCCGTTGTAATTGTTGTTGGCGTTGTTGTTGCTCATTTGTCCATTGCTAGCACATCGGCTGTTGTTGTTGCTGTTGTACATGAGTGGTGGCGAGTGGTTGGGCTGCTGCTGGTAGCCGGCCATTTCGGCCACGGCCGGATGTTGTTGGTAGCCCTCGACAACCGACGCATTGATGTTGTTGTAGCTCGCCACTGGGTGTTCACTCTGCTGCTGCACGATGGAATGCTGTTGCTGCTGGATTAGGTACTGCTGATGGCTCAGGAGGTGTTGTTGCTGCTGCTGCTGCTGTTGTTGTTGTTGTTGCCCAGCGACGCCCGCGACTATCTGGCGGTGATGTTGCGCTTGAAAAGATGTTGGATGGCCGTAAGATATCGACGATAATTGCGGACTGGTCGACGACGAGGACGACGTCTCCACTTGGCACGGGACCACCAAAGGTTTGGTGATTTGACCCACAACAACTCCGCCGGTGTAGTTGCCCAGCGGAGGCGACCCGTGTTGGGGGGCCATGGCGCTGATCATTGGCGAAGCCGGCCGGTAGAGGTGTTGTTGTTGTTGTTGCTGCTGCTGTGTCGTTACTACGACCCCGCTGGCTTCCGGTTGACCAATGACAACCGGCTGTTGATGAGAACGAATGTGTTGCTGCTGCTGCTGTTGTTGCTGTTGCCCAACAGATGCGAAGTAACCGCCCGCTTCTGCGGCTTTGCCGTGCTGATGTTGTTGCTGCTGCTGCTGCTGATGGATCGCGTAGGCGGATGCGGGCGGATAGCGTCCGGGGTAGGCTCCTTGCTGGCTGTAGTTTTGATTGCAACTCATTTGCTGGTGCTGGTGATGATGTTGCTGCTGTTGCTGTTGCTGCTGTTGCTGTTGATTGTGGTGTTGCGGCTGGATGTGGTAGATTCTAGACGGATCGTATGGGCCCGACTCGAAGCTGCCCGTCATGCCGGGGTGAGCATGGTGAACTCCGCCACCTCCGCTGTTGTTGTGTCCCGTTGCCACGCTGACGTGAACAGGTGCCGGAGCGTGGTAGTGGTCGGCTTGAACCACATCGCTCCCGCCGATCCCTCCGCCGCCGTACGACGACACGTAGTACGAACTCATTTTCCCACCTCGCACTCACACACTGTGTGTCTCTTTGAATGTAAACAAGTCCGAAGGGCCGCCCCACCCGAAATGATGATACAACTGTCACTTTTGAATGAGAATATTCGGGGTTTCAGGGATCATCAAAATTTTAATTTGGTTTTTGTTTTGTTTGTTTTTCGTGTAAAATATCTATGGGATTTTGGTGCTGGTTCCAAGGACTTGAAGCAAAAATCTATTGACGCAATCAAACAGTTTTTGAATCGATTCAAAATAGAAGATTACTGCAATCTGATTTGAGATAGTAGAAAACTCTTTGTTGTTATTTTCCTCTTCTGGTTGATGTTTTTCGTTGTCTTGAATTTTTTCTTTTTTTTAAGGTCTTCCTTCCACTGCGATGGCGCTAACACACGTACACTCACACACACACTCACGCGGGACTACCTGTTAATGGAAAGACAAACAAGGTGAAATTATTAGACGGGTCGTTCGTTCGGCAGCCACACGACAAAAGACATGAATGTCGAACAAATGTGGGCAAATGCCAGTCGTCTATTTCACGTCCTAAACGATGCGACCGGCATCTCCCTAATGAAACGTCTAATATGCGCGGACTAGGAAACTCTGTGCTGCTCTTATTCCCTTTTTTTTTTTTTGCTTTTTAAATTTTTCTCGAGAGAACAGGAAATCCACTCCACGTTAGCGTAGACCAATGGTGGCTGGGCACTTCAAAAATATACACCAAAGGAGAGAAACGAGAGCAGAACAGAGTTGCATACGATGACGTTTGAAACTTACCAGACGGATGGACTTTTTTTGTGGGGGTTTTTGAAAAAATGAACAGGGCGGGAATCACGAGCTTTTCGAAATGATTTTCCGCTCTTTCAATGAGATTTAACGTCCGATTAACGAATGAATTATTTCGAACAGGATGAAATTATAAGCAGGTGCTTTTGATATCAAAAAAGATTTTTTTTCTTTATTAAGAACGGATAACGGTTGAACTTTGGTCAGGCGAATCGCGTTCGACGATGTGGCGTCTTCGCCACTCACTGGCTATCTGCTTGTCTAATCTTGACGTCTCAATCTCCACCAGTCAAAAAATAAAAAAGGGAAAAAAAAAGTCGAAAAACCAAACAGTTGGAGGAAGGCCCTATGGCAAAATACAACAGAAAAGAAAAGAGAAAAAAGTCAGATGCCCTGCTTTAACCAATTTATTCAAGTCGGCTTTCCTCATTCCCCCCCATAGCCGCTCCTCCCTCTTTCTCTCTCGCTCTTTCTCGAAAAAAATACAACAAAATGTTTGAGAAGAAGAAGAAGAAATTCTTATACATTTGAGATTGTTTCCGACGTTGCATCATTGGTGTAGAGGAAGCCACCCCACTGGTCGAAGCTATTCAACATGTCCCGGATAGTGAGAGAAGAAGAAGAAGAAGTGAGAGTCATTTGCAACGTGTCATCTCTTTCTTTTCTCGTATTTTATTTTTTTAGGCCGAGAAAGTTTTTTTTTTGTGCACTGCTCGATGGCGGTGGTGGCGTACAAGAGATAGGAGCTTAAAGAAAAAATTCAACAATAACTAATAGGTGTCGGGAGATTGAATGTTTTCGAAAACTTCTCATTGGTTTTCCCCCTTTTTCTTTTCTTATAATATCCGCTTCATTACCTTCACGAAATGTGTTGGGCTTTTTTATTTATCTTGAACCAACCGGCGTACACCGCCATTTTCAAATGTCTTTATACAACCCTATATTTTCCCCTTCATGTTGAAGTTCACATAACTCTAAAGGCGTCATCCCCCTTGAGAAATGATTTAACTTTAAATGATTTAGAAATCGTGTTTTGGCATCGGCATGTTGTGGTTTTATTTGAAGGTTGTTGTTTTGGCTTTCCGCGAGCGCGGATCTATACGCGAAAAAAGCTGAGCTCCTACCCAGGGAACTAGGAGCCATAAACCGCGAGTCGGCCTAGACACAATCGGAATGGGAGCCGCGCACACTGTGCTCTGTGCTGTGTGTGTTGGGCGAAATGAGAAAAAAAGGCCATAAAAACGGTAGACGTGTCGTCGTGTCTGTGTAGAATAACAACAATCTACGGCACAACGGCGAAAGCGAAAAAAGTTGAGCCGAAAATGGCAACAAGACAAAACCGCACCGACTTGTTGACCAGAAACGCTTTAACACGTCCATAAAGCCCATACAAGAAAAAAAAAGGAATTATAGCAGATGTAGCACAGAAACGACCTATGACCTGACGAGCAATTCAGTACAAACTGGACTAGACATGACGTTTTGGATTTAAAAAAAAAAAAAAATTGGGAAATCTCAACTTTTATTTTGGGCCGCCAAAGTTACATCGTACGACCAACAAATCGGACACTTGGATCTGTGGATCGTGTTCGATTGCAAGGTCATCCGGTCAACGGATTATCATTATCCTATGAAAGTTGTGGACCACTGATGAAGATGAACTAGACGAGTAGAAGAACGAATGTATTTTTCCATTCATTTTTGGCAAAGAGAGACAAATGGTCAAATGCCATACCGCCTTTAATCAAGTTCGCCTTAACCAGGGTCACGAGCGAAGAGGGGAATGTCAAAGTTCCATCTGGTATCTCGGAATCATTAGATAATGGCCTGCTATTTATATAAGATAATTAATTTCATGTTTCGATTTCAAAACTTATTTTTAGAAACCGAGCGCTGCTTACATTAGCTGGTGCTGGTCAATTTTAAAAAAACAAACATTTGAAAATGATTTTCTTCGAAAAATTTTAAAAGCTCTGGCAGCACTGCTTGTGAGAGCGCCAATTAATTGGTGAAATTTTGCAACCTTGACGAAAGCAGTGTTTGACAAAAGATGGGCCAAATTCGGAAAGAAGACCGGTGGTTATTAAGTTTTAAGTGCTGCCATTCAATGTGTCTATTGTCTCTCGTTTCGGTCAATCAATCTCCTTGTCGTTTTTCCTCGAACTCTTAAAGATGATTTAACACTCGAGCCAAGTGATATCTGTGTTGGAAAACAATTGATCCATCTCGACCATGTGTGCAGAACTTTTCGAGGAAAGTCACTGCAGTAGTCTCGGATATTGTGTTTCCTATTCGCCATTTCTCGTCTCTCAGCCGGCTGGGAACTAATGAGGTAACATCGTAATAATTTTTGACGTGTTCTTTTTCCTCCACCATCTCGGTTGTCTGACGATTTTGTGGAATTGGTTGAAAGCAGAGTGTCTCGTCCATTTTTTTGCTGGCTTGTTACTGGGGGCCCCCCAGTAACCTTGGAGTAATTCCCTTGATTTGTTTCAAATTTTTTTCCCAAAGCTTATAGTTTAATGTCTTTACTAGTTCTTTTGTGTTTTATTTCATAACTTTTGAGACCTCGGGCACCCTCTAGTCCCCAATCCTCGAAGTAAGATGAACCTGTCGTGACGTCAGGCTTTCGGCGGCCATTACATTTGCCTCAACGACCAATAGCCGTCAAGCATTTTTTAGCCCCCCTCACCCCTACGAACGAAAAATATGGGTTTTGCAATAGAGGCGTAAGAGGGACCCTTAGGGCAGAGTGCGCGGTGTACAGTCTCCATTTTTAACCCTAGGTGACACTACCGACTTGACGCGAGAAATAAACAAGTAATATTCAAATCAAAATTAAGACATAATTCAACCTGAAATTCACGAGAATCTTTCCCGACAGTGCGTCATCACATTTAATTGTTTTACCTTTTTTTGCCGAAAATTTATTTACAATGTTTTTACGAATTTGATTAAAAAGAGTCGTCTGCTGTCGAGCTGTCAGTTTGAGTGGGGAATCCTCGAGCCGCGCTTAATTAAGGTAGAAATGATCATTTTTCGGAAAGGATTTTTTTGATTAATCGAGTCGTTAGTGATTGACAGTAGGGGAGGTGAAAAGGGAGTGGAGGGGCGCGTTGTGGAGTGGAAATATCCAATAGAAAGCCATGCCGGCTAATGATATGCGGCACGGGGCAGCCAATGCGGGTGAAGGCTAGGGGGGAGAAGCTTTCGCCTTTTGTATGCCCGTCTGAAAAGGACGGACAATGGAGTAAGAGAGCAGAGTGGAGAATACAAGCGAGAGAGGGGGGAAACACACAGCCCTCAAGTAGCGAAGGGCTCTAATGTGAGGGGTTGGAAGGTAATCAATAAAGAATCTCAAGTTTCACAGAGTGTGTGTGTGTGCTGCGTTACATCATTTCTGTAAAATCCGTAAAAGTGCCCATATAATTTACGACTTGCAGGTTCATAATAATAATCACTTCATTCAGCGAGAACGAGATGGTCTTGAGATATTGTCGTCGATCAAAGGAAAAGGAAAATGCTCCCCCCTACTTGAATGTTAATGACTGCGTTGAAAAAGTCCCTTGCGCTCCTTGAAAGAAAGAAAAAAAGGATCGATTAACACTCGAAATGTGTGTTTACGTAACCATGTTTTGACTCGTCAAGACGATCCATCAAGCAGCAACTTGTCTAGCGGCGAACGGGGAAAACATTGAGACGTAAAAGATGAGTCTGCAATTCGTCGAGTCAAACGGCGGCCTAAGCCCTTTTGCCTCCCTCTCTTTTTTTTGCCTTTCCACTGATCTGCCGGCTCGGCTAAACGACGCCCATTTCTTCTTCCCGAAGTGGGCTATAACGTCAGCTCGCAGGAACGACCTCATGGTGGCCGTCGCTTTCCCCAAAACACACACAGATCTAGTTTCCTTATTTTTCTATTTTCGCCGGCGACAAATCTAAACAGATCGTTGTGAAAGTAAAACTACTCCATTATCAGCTCTTTTATGCGTGTGTGTGATGGCTTTTTAAAACAGGCTCACACACACTCATCAAGGGGGGTCATTGGGGTCTCTCTCAACGACTTCATTTGACTCGTAAAGGACCTCGAACTGCTAATTTCTCGCCGCGGTTGCTGCTGTTTTAATACTTATTGACTTTTGATCGCTGCTAAAAAAGGATTTGGGAGGGGATGGATTGAATAACCAGAGTGCTATTATTAAACTCCCAAGACAGCCCCCGTACAGAGTACGCTGTTTTTATCCTCGATAAAAAAGAAGCGAGTTTTGATGTGGCTGGCGCGGCCCAAGGCCGGCGGAATGGACAAGACACACACAAGTTGCTATATTTTTGCCCTTGCGTCTGGCCCGTTTCCGTCTGTTATCACCTCGGCCAAGGGGACGACGGGACCTGATTGGTTTTGGTGTTGCGAGCGACTTGTAAAAGAACGTAACGATTCAAATTTCTTGCCATGTCATCTACAGATTCTCTCTTTGGCCTTAACTGATCTCTCCGGAAAGGGAGTCTGATTCTTTGAATACGCAATCGGATCCCAACGTTCAAACAAAGAAACAAAAAATGGCAAACGTGTCGTCGTTTCGTCTTTATTCTCGGCCACCGTTTTCAGTTTCACCCGTAATTGACGGTCTATAATTGACGGATGGGGTCGTCCAGCAGGGAGAAAATAACCGTAGGAAAAAGAAGAGAAACAAAAACAAAGAAACGATTTCGACGAGTCGCCCCTTCAATCGACCAACAAAAAAAAAAAAATATCTGAAAAGCGAAACAACTTTTTTTTTTACGAAGACTACCCATTGTGTGGTTTCCGTCACGATGCCGCCCCACATCGTTGCTAGGCGATCGTTATGCATTTTTTTTCTCTATCCTTTCTATGTGTGTACGTACGTGTGTGTTACTTGTTACAACAACAATAAGTCGATGACCGAGTCGTCCCCAAGTCTTATTTCTCATTCTTCTCCGTGTGTCTATGTTATTTTTAAGCGAAAAAAAGTCGACGATAATTGAAGAGTCCTTTTTTTTCTTTTTCTTTCCAGGTGGAGACGCTAATTACCGAACCTCATTGTGAAAAGATTTTTGGTTTTTCTTCGGAGGAGGGTTAACCGACGCACGGGTAAGTCATTGTTTCTTTTCTCTTGTTTCATTTTGGGGGTTTTTAAATGTCTTTGGCATTGTTGTTGTTGTTTCATTCTACACTTTTAAGTAACGAAGATAAAAAAATTATTTTTTTCAAACGTACCGAGACTTGGGCGATATCGGAGATAAGACAAACTCCCGTGTCATTTGTTGTTGAAGTCACTTGTAATCTTGGACGATGTTGACGATGATGATGATGGTCGACGACCATGCACACTGTTCCTTTCTGTCAATTCAGTCGGGTCGTATTTGCGAGCACTGAAAAACTTTTTAATTTTTTAAATCACGAAATTGTAGAGAGAGAAACAAATGTGTTGTCTGTAGGAAAATTGAGAGACTTTTCACTATGAGAGCGAACAGGCCGGAGCTCAGCTCGGGAATGAAGAGAAGACGAGGAGGCGATAGATAGGAAAGAGAGAGAGAGCTCCTCTGATCGCCGCCTTGCACATGCGAGGCCGTTTCACGCTACTGGCGTCTCAACTGTGCAGGTTAGAGCTCATATTTTCCTCCCTCGGCTGGGGCTGGCTGAGTTAGAAGTTAGTGCGGCTATTGGGGCGCGCGCTCTTTTGCTCATTGCGTGCTAGTACTAGTACTAGTGGTGGTGGCTCTTTTATTTTTATTTTATAACATTCTCTCCCCCCTCACTTCTTCTTCCTCCTCTATACTCTCGCCCATTTGTTTTTTTCCTCTTTTTTATTTTTTCGCTATGAGCGCAAGCAAAAGCTTTTGCTCTATTCTCCTATGGCCACAGCCCCCTTTTTGCCTTGCGCTATAGGGGGTTCGCTTTGCGACTTCCCCCCGCCCTCCGCCGCGTGAGTCGCCGCCGCCACTCTCATCCGAAAGGGGGACCTTCTTCCTTTTTTCTTTCCCCCCTCTGGTTTCCAGTGTGTGTGTGTACACGTTACTCTTTGCGCGCGCCAAGTGATGACCAACTCACGTGACCACCGGCTCCACCAATCAGGTTGTCGCCTAGTTCAACTTCAGCCCGCCCTTTACCAATACTTTTTTTCCACGAGCGACTTGGCTTTTTCGAACACTTTTCGGGGTAGGAAATTTGGTTGAGTTTGCTGCTGCTGCTTCGATATGGGCTTGACACTGGGGTTTAATTGTTCTTGGTTTTTTGGTGGAGAAGGGCAGCTCTTGTTTGAAATTTAAAAAAGAATAAAAACTTTGGAGATTTATCTCCAATGTTAATGACGAGTGAAGTGGTTTAATCATTGGGAAATGGCGTCCCTTGCTGCTTTGCACAGCGTGGTGCCTCTGTGTAGCTTAAATGTAAATGGCTTTCTATTGTCTTCGTCCAGGGGTTTCACAACCGGTGTAGTGTATATCCGGTGGTGTTGGATGAGGGAGAGAGAGAGAGACCCCTTACACAAGGGAACAAAAAACAAAAAAATGTGTATTAATTTTGTTTTTTGTTTTCTTTTTTTTCGAAAATAGTAGACTTGTGTGTACAGAACCGGTTTTGAGATAGCGGCTGTCTAATAACTGTAGTTGATTTTACAGCGGCCCAAGTAAATTGGCACCTTGAAAAATAAAAAATAGAAAAAAAAGGGGAAAGAAAAAAAAACGATCCGATGACACACTCTGGTTTCAGCGAAACGTTCTAACCTGAATCCATAAATTGCCGATGAGAACTCTTTCTTGTACCTCAATCGTGTTGTACAGCGAGGAAGAGGAATGAAAAGTCGGAGGGGGTGGGGGATAGTTTGGGTCAAAATTTGCATTGAGTCTGCCGCAACCTGCGGATTCTTTAGCTCCGGATCGTTCCTCATCGTCGGCTGGTCCATATGCGAGCGCCAGCGTCTATGAAGATATCTATAACAAGCCGGCGATGGTTTATTTTTTCTTCTTCTTCTTTTTTATTTTCGCACGATGATTTATCTTTGATTGTCAACCGTATGTCTTGTTGCCCGGGGCCGGTGAGCTATTGGTGCACCTTCAACGTAACGCGACGATAAATCCTTGCCGCCTTGGTGAACGAAGAGTCGCGGCTTGGGCGAGCTGGGCCGAGAGAGAGGTCTGCTCGCGCGCGCGCGTACAGAGTTACAAACTCGCACACACAGACATAAATTACGCCACAGATTCCATCCATGCGACTTGCGTCTGTGTGTATACCGATATCCTATAAATATAGAGACATTTCTTCTTCCTCTCTTGATTCTCCATACTTATACCGTGTTTCAATCAAAAATCATCAGAAAAAGGAATATGAATTTCCGGATGATTTTTGATGTACGCTCGGCGGGAATTCGCGTAAATCATCCAATTCTTTTTTCAAATAAAGAAATGACTTTGGAAAATGATTTAAATTATTTCGAGATAGAAGTGGGGGGAATTTTGCGCGACTTTCGCTTGAATCGCAGTCCTAGAAAAGAGAAGTACATATCTAGGCTAGATTCTTTTATTGATGTTGAGGCTATTTCGCCGACGACGGCGGAGAAAATCCCCTCCATCTTTTGAACCCATGAATCTCTCTGCGAGTAATAAAACGTCTGTTTTTTTTTTCTTCTCTCTCGTTCCTCTAACCGTAGCCCTATATATGTGTGTCTGGGTAAATACTGGTACGCTATATAGTCTAACAATCCCTGCAGAAAAAAAAAATTGTTGCACACCGGCAATGTTTTTTTTTTCTCTTTCCTTTTCGGGGGATTCGACTGATTTTTATTGCGTTTTACTTCATCTGTTCCGGCCTTCTGCCGCCGCCGCCAAACTGCTCTACACCGCGCGCCATTTCTTGTGTGCACTGCGAAAAACAAAATACGTAGGGAGGGCAGCTATGGGTACTGTTTTTATTTTTAAACCATGTCCGGCCAGCAACATTTATTATGCCAGTAAGGCGCACAAATGTAAAAACAACCTTTCCTTTTTTTTCGCCTTTATGGCAATTACACTGAAATAAATCGCAAGTGATGTAAAGAAGTGAGGAAAAAAAACAGTCAAAACGTTTTTTTTTTCCTCCGCCTCCTAAATTGCTTTGCAGATGTTCCCATAGTGAAATAGGGAAGTAAAAACGCGGATCTTTTTTTTTATTATTTTTGGTGTTGTGACTTGTTGTTTGACTTTCGACTGTAACCGTAGCCAATGTTACCTGGTGCCCATCCATCACCTGTCATTCTTCAATTAGAAAATCTCTTTTTTTATTTTTTTGCGCCTTTTGAAATGTGTTTTTTTTTTCGTCTGTTTGTTTGGAAAGTGTGGGAGAGCGAGAGAGAGAGAAATATCGATCAAGTCTTTTTGGTTGGACCAATGGCGTTGGCCCAATCGAGATGCAACGTGTTGGTTGGGTCTTTCCCCCCATCTCTTCGGACGTGTATTAATGATCTTCTTCTTGTGTGTGTGTGTGAAAAAAGGTCCTCGGGTATTGGCGTGGCCGCGTATTGGATCCTCTGGGCTCGACCAAAATATTTTGGCGCGGCCTTTTTCAGATTCTTCTTCTTTTAAAAACAACTTTTTTTTGTCGCTCTTTCCTTAACGGCCGTCCATTGTATCCCGTCACCTGTGTTCAGCCCATTATCGATAGACCCATAACAGAGAGACAGTGATGCGTAGGGGGATTGCGCGTTTTATTTTTATGTGATGATTCGCCATAGTCGATCCCGTATAGCCAAACAGTTGAGGAAAATCGCGCCGGATAAAGTCCTCTATGGCTTTTTTTTATTTTTTTCGGTTTTTCTTTTAAGAAGGAAGAAAAAGGATTTATTTCCTTTTTGATGCGGTTTTCATTTTCTTTGCTTCCTTCCTTTTTTGTCTGCGGGATGAATGGCAAAGCAGAAAGATGAGGACAGGCTCGGGACAAATGGTTGTGTGGTTATGTGAGGGACTCGAACCGCAAACTGGCAACGGCGCGTTTAGTTATTACACATATACACGAAGCGAGAAACAGACCATACAGCCAGGAAAAAGAAGAAGAAGAATGTCTTCTTTTGAAAAAAATTTCCTTTGAAAAATGGAAGGCCGTTCTTGGCGTCGGCCCAAGAGCCCAGCGCTTGATATGGAAATGAAGAGAAATGAACGCGAATCTCACAAGTTGCTAATGGTATTTCGTTTCATTAACAATTCCGACGCTAGTTCGAGCGCCGAAAGAAATACGAAAGAAATCAAAGTACTTTTTTTTCCAGCAAGTTCTCCTGGTTCTTTCTTACACCGAAAAAGTCAGCAGCCCAGCTCTCAACTCAGCGGCGGCCCTTGTCGACTGTTTTGGGAAGTTCTTTTTTTCTTCTTCTTCTTTCTGCTCTATGTGCTGTGTGTTGGAGGAAATCGAGTTCAAGATGGCGTGTCTATGATATAAGACTACGCCGGCTAACAAACGAAACACGAGGGAGAGAAAAAAAAAATTGCTGGGGAAAAAGAGAGAGAGAGAGAGTAGAGTAGTAGTAGTACATCCATACATACATATATATACACACAGCTCTTTTCTCTTTAACTCTTGTGGAGAGCTCCCCTCTTTTTTTTCTCTCTTCTTCTTCTTCTTCTTTCGGGGTCGGATATATTTCCTCTCTGACTCTCTCTCTCTCTCTCCCCCCTTCTCTGATGTCGTAAATTTCGTCGGGTGGTTGGTAGTGGTGGATGCCTTGATTCCCTAAAGAATAGAAAGAAACCCGCTCGCCCCGCCGCTCTCCTGCGAAACCGATCAATGGATCCGGCGGCTGGCTGGAGGAATATGTATATCCACCCTCCCAGCCCCCCCCCCCCCCCACCATATTCCCTCCCACTGATCCACACACACGATTCGAATCGGCCAACCATCTGCATTTCGTCAATATCATCAAATAGAAGCCTATATACGGTGGGGCTGGCTAGCAAAGCGGCAGGCTCAGCGTACAACTATTTTCAAAGAAAAAAGTTGACTATTAGCTCGTGCAGTTAGGTGGTATCGATATTTTTGGAAATTTGTTGTCGGTTGCCATATCAACGAAATGGATTTGCTATTTGCGTGATGTCCGGTCGTGAGCCAGGGTCAAGGAGGGCACAACAAGAAAAATACACACACTCAGAAGAGGAATGAGAGTGTAGTATACCTTGGCACATTGGCTTTTAGGAGAGTGCCTTGGAACAGTCTTGTCGATGATGATGGATTGAATGTACAGTCAAGACTTTTAAAAAAGATGTATGGTAGGAAATAAGATGAGAGAGAGAGCCAGGAAAGACGAGAACCGACAAGGTTTTTTTGTCTTTGCTGGCCTCTGGGTAAGACGACACCATCCAGCGGCGGCCTATCCTCTCGTTCTCTCTTCGAGCAGACAGACCCTCGATTGCCTCTTATTCTTCTTTCCGTTTTATAAGGTTCTTAAACTTATACATATGAGATCATTGACTGCCAAATTTCTCCTCGTACGAGCGGAAGAAGAAAGTGAAATGAGACACTATGATATAAACTTGTTTCCCTTTTTGCAAGGGGATCTCAAAACTTTTGACCCAAGGTCTTTGCCAGCCAATATTGGTCTCTCTGGCCTGTGATACACATTTAGGAGCTATTTTGTTTTTTTCGTTTTTTTCTTTTTCTTCTTTTGCCTTCCCAACTTCTCCGTCAAGGTTTCAGTGTCCACCACAATAAAGCCGTTAAGATGGTTATCCGGCTCTCTCTCTCTGTTCTTGCGTCCGAAAAAACCTAAAGGCGCACATCGCAGCTATATTTACAATCTTACCTTTTTTCTTCCTGCTGTCAGCTGGCGTTGAGACACAAGAAAGAATCCGACACTGCGTATCGTTTCAAACTGTGTTTTTTTCTTCTTCTTCTTCTTCTCTCCTTTTCTTTCCTTACCATCGGGGGTTGGACTGGAGAGAGAGAGAGAAACAAAAAAATTCGAAACGGCTGAGACGCTGCAAACACACGGGGGCTGTATGGGTTGTGTAGCAGCGTAGCCTTTTGGTTTCTCTCGTCCTCTGACACTCCTGCGCCGAGCCAAGTGAGAGTCGACGTAAGACGGGGCTTAGAGAGATGGATGGGCTCGGAAGATTCATGGCTTATATTGGCAGCTTTTAGGGAAAGAAGACGGGTTGGCTGGGCACGGTTGGGAACTCTCTGTTAGGCAACGGGCTAGGAGGTGGGTGTACACTACTGCTCTTTTTTTTATTATTATTTTTTTTACTACTACCCGTATGGTGTGGCGACCATAGCAGGAAGTCCATAATGGCATGAAACAATTCGATTTCTCAGGTGGTCCACCTCCGCCGCCGCCGTTGCACGCCCACAAATCACTGTATTGTTGTGTGGTATACGTGGACCCAAACTGCAACAGCACACAGAGTCACCCACATCGTTAAAAAAATAACCGAACAATACCCCCGTACTCGGCTCTCTACTCGGGCTTGTATAAAATGTGTATATATATTTAAATATGGACTGCCCAAAATGTCATAACCAATTTCTCATCTGAGAAAATACCAAAATACTTAGAGCCATTACGAAAGAATACCATCGAGCATTTCTGTTTAGGCCTGGACTCTTTTGAGGTGAGAGATATCCCGCGAAGCCGTCGGCTTTCCCCCCTTTTTTTTATTTCTTTTCCTATTACGAATGCAAATGGCATAAATAAACAACATTCCATTTAGAGAAAACGATTTTCGAAAGAAGGAGAAGAAGAAAAAAATCTTAACTTTGTTCAAATAAAAGTTGAAATTTTTTTGTTTCAAAGAATTTTCGACGCGCAGTAAAATGAAGCTCTTGTTTCAAATGCGTTACGCACGTGCGTTATACAAGGCCCTTCTGTTTTTCTGCTTGTTTTTTTCCTCCTTCAATTGGCCTATATAAAACGGCAGGGAGTCTTGGAAGGAAGGAAATATTCGTAAATGTAACAAACCAACAGGCGTCGGCCGATAGTAAAGTGTAAAAGTGTGCTTGTCTGACAGAAAGAAATTGGGGGGCTAGCTGCTAACTATTAAAGTCGCTGCGACTATAAACTTGAACAGTTTACGACTTGACCCCTCCCCGAGCGGAAGGCCTAAAAATAAAAAAATATTTTTCAGTTTTCTTGTAGCTCGCGCGCTCTGAATCTGCGTCATAAATATCGTCGTCCTCGAGTGATAGTAGTAGTAGTAGTATTCGTAGGCCTAGTCAAATGAATTCAGAATGAACTTGTTTCATTCTTGAAGAAGAAGAAATAAAAAAAAAAGAGGAAAAAGTCAAAAGAAAGTCAATGGATGAATGAAGTGGGAAGAAAAATGACTGCAAATAAAGTCATTTGTAAAGCCTTTGCCGTCAACACAGCGGATTGGGAGGGCGCGGTTTTGCCCCTTAATTTATTTGACGTGATTTGTGAAAATAAAGTGTTATGTTTGTTGTGATGGTTATGTCGACAGTTTGTTTTGTGCGGTAGTATTTGTCTGTTTGTGGGAGAGAGAGAGAGAATGAATGAAGGAGAAGAAGAAGAAGAGCGGCGTGGGTTTGCTTTGGTCTGATTGAGTGGAAACCCAGCCGTGCTAATAGGCCCATACAGTAGCAGGAGCTCGTCAGGCTATAAGCTGAGCTGCCAGCCGAGTCGTTAGATGGCAATCTGATGGCCCATAAATGTCACCTTGTATGGTCCGGCGCTGAGCTAATAAAAACCGCTGCTTTTTTTCTTTTGGCTTTTTTTCTCGTGGCGGAACATTTAGACATAGACACACACGCGTTTACTGCTCGTTTTCCACGTCAGGTTTATCGCAGTTGTATACGAGGAGTGTGTGTGTGTCTGTGTGTGTGTTTACGGGGATCGTTAACGATGGCCGTTTGTTGAGCATTTTGGAACCAGATAGGCCGCATTCCCTTTGTTTTTAGTGTCTCTTTTAACTTGCTTCTCGGCCGTTCTGAAAAATATTTTTCGATGCCGCTGCTCTCTCCTTTTTCAACGCGGCGAGAGAAGAAGAAGAAGAAAAATAAGAAGACCTATAGCAGGTTTTCTTTTAAATAACGAGCTTTTTAGCTAGGTCTCACCAACCCATTGGAATTCAAGGGCGTGTCCCTCCTATTTTTGTTTGCCTCTTTTCTTTTCGTGACAAACTTTCCAGACTCATTTTCGGTGTACGCCAGACCCCTACGGGCTTGTTGAACGCAAGAAAATGAACGAGCGCAGACATCTAGCGATAGTTTTGTTAACTCCCAAAGGCTTTTTGCTCTTGAAAGTTCATCACATCACTTTTAGTGAATCATTCGACTTTCAATATTTACTATTTAAAAAATCGGAAATATTTTTTACATGCGCTTTTCATCTCATTGACATTCAATTCTATTTCACATTTTAATAGGCGATGAAAGGAAAAGCTTTTCGCAGTTTCTTGTAAAAATCAGAAAACATGGTAAACATATCCTGTTAATTTTACGAGTTGAATTGATAACGATGAAATGAAAAGCTGCATTGCAAATTGATTGGAATAAATTAAATGACCTAATTGTTGTAAAATTCGAAAAAGAAATTTGACAAGGTCACGAATTGTTTTTTGTATTTTTGTTGCACGAAAACTGATCTGCGATCGCGTAGCGGTCACGTTTTCAACTGGATTTACTTGAACGCCACCAACACTTGTCAAAACGACCGTTAGAGGTCCCTAGCGGCTGGCTTTACATTCTTCCCCCGTGAGCCATAAAAGAGCCCCCTTTTTTTCGGTACTTTACCCTCTTTTCTTTTTGGCGAAAAAAAAAATCCCCATGTCCCTTTTTCTTTTTATTTGCTCGTCCTCTTTTTTTGTTTGTTTGGTTTTTCCTTTTTTCCCATGTTTCACAAACACAGAGCCACAGATCATGACAATATATCCCAACAGATCGTTAGTAAAATCCAGTAGCCGACCCGACCCTCCTCCCATCAACCCGAGCGCGCGCGCGCATACACACGTTATAGAAGGGCCGCCGTAGGAGAGATATCTATAAAAGTCACCATTTGTGGCCTGGAAACGTCTTATTGATGGCCGCCGAGGATTACATGCACACACACACACACACACTACCACCATCTCGTCTATATGAGAAGCCTGTTGGGCTTCCCCCGTCTTTAACTGGCTCGTTAATGTCATCGTGATGGGCCGTTTTTTAAACCGAAAGAGGAGAAAGAAAAAAAATTCCCTCGTTTTCCAACGGCGGTCACAAGGCACTAGTCAGAGTCGTAACATTTATAAGGCGACTTATATTATGTGTTGGGAAGGCAATAAAATACGCTCTTCATTTCGGCGGCTGGTGTGAATTGGCCACCTGAAGAATCAACCAGTTTTTTAACGTGAGTTGCAAACGAAAAATCCTCTGCCGATTTTATATTCAACACCAAAGGGGATGAAAAAAAGATGTTGGAACGGGGGATTGTTGTTGTCGACGCCAGGCATTTGTAAAATTGGATTTAGCCTTGAGGTGTGCGTCAAAGATAATCTACAAATTATTGGTCATCATTTTTTTTTCTCTGGTTTGAACCGCCCGCCCCGTCGTCCATCCGTGATTACGCCAAAACATGCTTCCATACCGGTCACGGCCGGTGGTTTCTAATTACGCAACGCGACCGCATAGTTATTAGAGGATTGAATTCGTCGGGGACTTTGTACGCGCACTCGTCCACCATTTAAATACAAGAATGAACTTTCCAGTGTTGTTGTTGTTGTTGTTGTTGGAGCTTTTTCAATGGACGTTTCTTTTTTCGACTTTCAAAGTAGGTCGTCCAAAGTCGCCGTTTTTACAAAGTGAAAAAACCCCCACCATGTCCAGCGGACGTGTGAATTGTAAATTGTAAATCGATATGGCAAAATAGTACGAGGAGAGAAAAGTAGTTTTTCTTTCAATTTTTTTTTGTATTCCCGCTACATGATATAATGTGAATTGAATCGAAAACAAAAAAAAAATATTTTGTTGAATACGTATACATTGAATTTTTGTGCGCGTCTCATCTCAAAATATCAAGGGCGCCCCTAACACATTCACGTGATTCGCTTTTTTTCTCTTCCGTGTTGAACGTGTACAAAATAAAAGGTGAATTGTTTTTTTTGTTCTTTTTTACGTTTCTGGGCAACAACAACAACACTTACAATTTAATACGTATAAGTAAAATTTCGAGTGAATTTTTTGAGAGCGAGTGAATTTTGAGAGACGGACAAGAGAGGGCGAGCTTACCTTTAAAAGGTTTGATGATGCACTGCGATGAATGAATTTTTGTGTTTGATGATTTTTTCTTTTTTTTGAAACGAGAGAAACTAAATAGAAGCTTTGGTTGTGTGGCAAACTTGAGTGAGGTATGAGGGTGGGGGAGGGGGGATATAGAGGACAGGATATAAACGAAAAACATTTTTATATAAGAGAAAAATCAAAAGAAAATAGTTAAAGAAGATTTGGGGGTGTAGGTGGGAGGAGAGATGATTTGATTTAGCCGTTTGTTTGTGTTAATTTTCTATTTTTTTGTTGTTTGTTTGTTTTTTTCTTCTTCTTTCTAAAAATTCCAATTTTGTCAATCTCCTCCATTGGGCGTCGTGGATGCGTTGGACGAATTGGAGCTGATGCCGCCGCCTTTGGTGTGCGTCGCTTTGTCTTGCTCGTTGAGCTCCTTGATGGCCTGGATCTCCTTTTTGAGCTTCATGCGTCGGTTTTGAAACCAAATTTTGATCTGGCGCTCTGTCAGGCACAGGGCGTGGGCCATTTCGATCCGCCGCCTCCTCGTCAGGTAGTGATTTGTGTGGAACTCTTTCTCCAGTTCCAGCGTCTGGTAGCGCGTGTACGTCTGACGGCCTCGACGCCGCAATCCGTTGGCACCTTGAAATTGGGCCAAACACAAAACAACACAGTCAGATGCATGTTCGTTTCACTTTTGATTCTATAAACACGGTCAAAGTTAATAACACACACAAGAGCTAAAAGAAAAGGACGCGGGGTAAGAACGATCTCAACCCCGGCGCAGTTTCCAAACAACTAGAGAATATGTAACAAGACCAACACGAAACTGGAACTCAAGTCGGATGCTACTGGGGGTGGAAAAAGGGAAGAAAAAAGAGATCCGATGTTGGAGATAAAGCAATTGTCAGGTAGCGCAATATATATAGAGAGATAGTGACTTGTCTCGTTTCCCCCATCTTGTTTCAATGTCTATTTTTATTCTTTTACGATGATCGTAAAAAAAATACTCTGTGACGCAAAAAGACCGCCAGAGGGTTGTCGTAAAAAAAAAAAGACTATGAAGGAGTCAGGTCAAAACTCTTTGGCCCGCTTTGATCGCTCTTTGCCTTCCCCCCTTCTGGATATAATACCCTTTGAACGGTGCTGGATAGTGGAGGATCGTTTTATTACCTCGCGTAAAGGTCTCTCCTTTCACACTGTCTTTTGTCTTCTCCTTTCCTTCCTCTGCCCTTTTTTTCTTATTTTCGACTCGGTCATTGTTACGCGTTTTCAACCTCTTTTTCGTCCCTCGTCTTGTGTGAGACTTTTTTTTTGAAATTGAAGGAAGAATAACACGAGAGAGGGAAGAAGAAGAGACTCGGATTGACACTTCCGCCTAGACTGTCTCTCTCTCTCTCGGGAAACGGGGCGCTATTACACCGAAAAACAGATGTTTGGAACAACAACAATCTTGTGTGTGATATCGTTTAGAATAAGTTACGTTTAACCTAGTCGATATGTGAAAAAAAAAACGGTTTGAAATGGCATTATAGAATTTGGTGGGCTGCTGGGTCGTTTGACAGGTCTTTTTGATTCATGACTTTTGATTCCTGTGTAAATAAGTTGAAGAGGGGGATATTTATTTCTCTGTTAAGGTCCAGTGCACCAATGGGCTGATTGGGAAACGGACTTCTCCGCCCTCGACGAATAAGGGAGGGGGTCACGCAAGTGAAAAAAAGGGCCACATTTTTGTAGGGTCGGAGTATTATTCCAGTGAAGAGAGGGGGGAGGATAAAGAGTCCCCCTTGTGCTTTTCAGCTGTCTCCGGTGTCGAACCTTTCAAAAACGTCCCTTTTCCTTTTCAACTTCTCTTTGTGTCGCTCGTGTTGGCGACCAATCACAGAGCTTTGCACATTTTCACCAAATTCCCGTCAAGTTTGCCATTTCTTCGTAGATTTCGCTACGCCGTTTCTTTTTTCCCCCCAGCTTGTGCGATTGGCAAGTCTCCAAGTCCAATCGGAGCGGACTAGGTAGGTCGGACTTGTGTGTGTGTTAAGGTCCGATGTCCAAGTCAATTAAAACTTGGCCCTCGGAAAAGTCGTAAAACTGCCAAAAGTGTTTTTTTTTATTATTATTTTATCTTCTTTTGGTCGCCGTCATCAACAGCGAAAAACCGGGCCACACTCACCAGAAAAGGGAAAAGAAATGAAAGAAAGAAAAACCCAAATTGAATTTCCTTCTCACCGAAATTAACCCAAAAAAGAAAAGAAAAAGAAAAGAAAGAAACTTCCTCTTTTCTCTCTCTTTTCGATGCAATTACTCTAACCAATGCGATTTTGTTTTTGTTTTATTATTTTCTGTTTCCCCCCTCTTCTCGGTTTCCTCTCTTTCTCGTTTCATTTTCATCCGCCGTTGACCACGCGATCGCCGACACCTAGCTAGGAAAACCTTTTATCAAGGATGGTTCGGAAACAATGAGGGCAGTGACTATCGAAAGATTTACGACTGGGCCTCCCTCCCAACTCCCCACCGAAAGAAAACCAGAGGAAATGAAAAAGTAAAATAACATGCGCACGCAATCGATAAGAATCGGAAACAATTCTCCTGTTTGTGATGTTACAGATAGAAACTCATCATCCTTGTCTGATTTCCATCGCTTCAACATGTACGTCATTTTCCCTGAGCACTCGATTGCGCCCGGTATTCATCCGATGATCTAATAGGAGACTACACATGACGCAATCAATCGCGATTTTAAAAGTGACGTTCAAAAGGTGTCGAGTCGCCAGAGATGCGTCCGATTCGTTGATTGGGTTTGAAATAACGGCTCGAGGTATTTCACCACAAAAGATGTGTGTGTTGATCTATTAATACGCCCACAAAGAGGCGTTGTGCCCCCTCCCAATCCTCTTTGCTTGTTGTTTGAAGGAACTCGAGTCGTCGATCGTCGACGACGTCAACTGCTACCGCCCGAAATTCACAGATATATTTACAGTTGCGTGACAAACAATGGCGCCCCCCGACCGATAGCGCACAAGACGGAGGAGAGTATGTGAGAGCACTGCGCTTGAAAACGTCTGGCCCATGCCAACACATTCAACCCTGCTGGTTTGTGTAGTAATAAAGTATAGACGCTCTAGAGAGAAGAAAAACGAAAAAGAAGAAGAAGGGGGGAAAAGAGGCAGCAGCAGCAGAGAAGTCAGACTCGCTCTGTCTGCAACTCTTCTCATCTATCGTCGAGAGAGGAGAGCGAAACTAAAGAAAAATCCTTCTTCTTTTTTTTTCCCCTCCATCTCGTGCGGAAGCCGGAGACGACAGACTTCTGTGATGTATATACATACACAGCCACCAAAAAATGGAGTCCAATACCAGTGAATTTGACTGCAACAAGCGTCCCCTCCTATTGGTTTATTCCTAGTTCTTATATATATTTTTTTCTGTTGGGTTCTTTCGTCTCGGTCGGCGGGAGACATGAAACAGATTGCGCAAATCATGTTATGCCACCCACCCAACCTCATTTCCCTTTTGACTTGGAACAGTTTTTCTATTTTTTTAAATTTTCTCCGACGTCTAAATATTGGGGATCTGCGTGCCGACCCGTCGTAGGTTTGGAAATGAAACGAGAACGGGAGCTTAAGTTTCTTTGGAACATGTGTCAACACACAAGAATTTGGATCGCAGTCGAGATGTTCCACATTGGGTTAAAAAAAAGAATTGTTCAAGAAAGGTGAATGGAGAATGTATTATTTCCATTGATCCATTAACACTCCATGGAATCGGACGTGCTTGATTCAATACTGCGGATATAGAGGGTGCTGTGCATCCCATTCATTGTGTGTTCCGGTTGCTTTTTAAAAGGCCAACTATTGTATCGAATGAGGAACGGAAAAAAAAGAATGCAACTCGGAACAGAGGTGTTAGACTATAGAGAAAAGGTATTTTATATTATGAACAGAAATCGAGGTAGCCGTGTGTAAATCACACACCAGCAGATCCCATAAATTCTGCCCAATCATGTGTTCACCATTTTTGTCCTCCCTCTTTTTCTTTTTGGGTGGGGGGGCTGTTCTTTTTTTTTGCTTTGCTATATTTGAGAAAATGTAAATGGATCACAGCCAAGGCGGGAAAAAAATGTTTTCAATTTTCAGTCGTTGGGTACACCACCACCACCACCTAGTCTTTCGGCCAAGAAAGAAAACGAGTGAGATACTCAAGAATCTACACACATTGATGCATAAAACAGCCAAGTCAGTTGGTAGCACAAGGAGAGAAAGAGAGAGACTCTGAGAGCTGAGAGTTTTTCAGCTGTCGAAAAGTTACCGGCTTGAAAAAGGATCGTAAATCCTTTGAGTTTGAGATATTTCAGTGGGAAGAAGAAGAAGAAAAAAAGGGGGGAAAGAAAAGGCCTGAGCAAGTTTTAGAAGGAGCTAGCTGCTAGCTCCTAGCGGGTTATACGTACCGTCAGTGAAGTAACACACACAAGTCTCGGGCTCTTTGGTTTCTAAGTTAAGGTTTCCTTTCTCTCTCTTTTTCTTTCATTCTTGTTGTTGTAGATTTTTTTTGTTTTTTCTTCTTCTTCTTCTTCCCCGCTCTCCCTCTCTTGCCCAGCATCTTGTGTAGGAACTTGGGTTTCTTTTTCTCCCCTTCTAACTCTCATCGACCTCCCCCGCACATTCGACGCCAAAATGAGCCGCTCCTGACGCTCTTGGCGACCAATGGCGCTTCAAGTTAAATTTGTAACAGTCGCCGACCGACCCGCAACCAATAGCGCAGCTGCCGTGCCCTACTCCCCCACACACGCACACACATGAGTGTACTCTATATGTGTGTTTTTCCTCTCTTTTTTATTTTTTGGGTGCAAATGGCGTCTTGGAATAAGAAAAAGAGAGAAAAGTTTTATTTGACTTTATTGTCTTCTATCATTTGCCAAAAAGGTGGTAAATATAAACCGGCGCTGACGCCGCTCGTAGCATCTGTTGTTGAACGATTTCAATGCAATTAACACCCACACACCGACAGACAAGAGCTCCAGGAGCGAGAGAGAACGACTGCTTTACTGTATACTTATATTATTATTTTCATTCCAAATTGATTCCGAAAAAAGACCGAGTGTCTCGTAAATATTCCCTTGGCGGTTGGTAGTTGGTACATGTATAAACCGCACGTCATTTGTATTTGTTGCGTCGCCTTTGCGGTTTTTGCGGCAGGGGATATTTTCCGCAGCGGGAAAAAAAAACCAAACACCGAAGCAGGAAAAAAAAATTCCAATTAATGTTTACGAAATAAAACTAAAGGAATTCCATTACCCGCCAAACTGAAAATAAGAAAAATGTAAAAAATGTCCTCAAACAAAAAGGAAAGGAATTTTCTAAAGTGAAATGGAAATATCTTGATATAAATAAACGGTTCCAAAAACCGTATTTTTTCTTTGGTGAGAGAGAGGGGGTAAAAGATCTTGTTGGCTTGATGTATATTTATATTTAAAAAAAAAGGTAGAAGAGAAGAAAGAAGGCCCCATATCTCTCGCTGCTGGACACCGAGGAGACGACAGCCGTATCTTGACTTAGTTATACACACTTTCACACCGATGCCGACGATAATCCAAATCCCTTCTACTAAACTACCCCTTGTTGATTCCGATGAAATGAACACAAGTCGATTGATCCTTTTCTCTCTGTCTCTAAACGCCGGCTGAACAAATCGAACCCAATCTCTCCGTAAATTACAAACACAGCACGAGGCCTATAAAAACATTTAACCTCTTGCAGTCGTAGGCTATTACTAGGTATTATTACATTATTACTGGTAGTTGTAGTAGTAGTCGTATTAGTTTTAAGAGGAGTGTGTTTTTATTAGCTCCCAATAAAACAACAAGCGCTGGTCGTAAACGGGTACTCTGGGCAGGCTACGAGTTGTTACGGCACGGAAAATCCTTCGCCCCGGCGCCTTTAACGACTTAGAACACTCAAACAAAACAGTTATGTTTTCTCACGTTCCAATAAAAAAAAAAAAAAATGGCCTAATATGTTTGTTTTTAGTTTATGTTAATGGCTTGAAAAATCTATATCAATTTGTAAAACTAATGTTTTCTTTTTCTTATTGCTTTTCTAGGAGCTGCAGGGTAATTTGTATCTCCCGCCAACGGAAAACTGAGTTTGTTACTAAAAGGTAAGAGCAATTATTTGACACTTTCAGCTAAGACCCTTAATGAATCAATCGTCTAGAGGCGCTAGTCTAGTTTGATTTATATCGAGTAATTAATTAAGTCTGACGTGTTTTATGCGCCTCGAACTCGCTAGCCTCCGTTTTGATGATTTCCGCGCGCCGAGCGGCCGCAAAGTTTCGAATCGGGTCCCGAGCTCTTTGCAAGGGCGCTGCCCTTTCCTTCTGTTTCCCCACGCATAATGATGAATGTGCTCCCTCTGTGTGTATAATCACGATAATGAAGTGAAACAAATGGCCTACATCACATCAGGGGCCGTGTGCCCTGAAGAGAAGAGGAGAGAGAGAGAGATGATCTGCGGGATTCAATTCAGTGAGACGGCCCCGCCACACACACACACACACACACACACTAGCGGCCAGAGCATTTACACACTGAACTACTTGCACACTGCTGCTGCTTACTTCTCTGGTCGATGGAGAGATTTACGCCCAGCCGTGATGCGCCGTATATATAACACGGACAGTTGGTTTCACTCTTTTAAAGAAGAGCCCAAAAGCCATAAAAGTCACACACAACTTTCCTTTTTCTTCTTTGCTCTGCGGGTTACAATACGAGCGGGTTAGGCTTATATTGGACCGTTTAACCCAGCGGGGCCATGCTGCTGAAGAGGTCTAATAAAACGTTTTCTTTTGACTGCCCTGACTCGTTGTCATCGTCTTCTTCCCTGAAAGGGGAGAGAGTTAGATAGAGACAGCGAAAAAAGGGAGAGTGTTTCATCTGTTTCCTCCACCCCCATATGAAATGCTTCATCTGAAAAAGGCTGACCAGTTTCTCTCTACCCCCGGAAGGATGTGCTGTAATAAAAGCCTTTAATAGAGGGTCATATAATGTTCTGTTTTTTCGGAGGGACAGTCAAATTGTTTCAAGGCAAAAGATTGAGTTCCAATGCTCGGAAATTTTTCAAATTTTGGTTTTGGGGCGAAGAAGTTCAAACGTTATTGATATGGGGAATGCGTAATGGGTTAGATTGGATCTCTGTGCCCGTGATTTCGTACTCTCGATCGGTTTCAAGCACACCCCAGGGCCCAGAGGGTTAGGCAATTGGTGCGGCAACGCTTTGAGCTTTATCCTCCCACCCAGAGTCCCCACGAATAACTTGACGCTGTGCATTAGATATACCGAGAGGAAGAAGAGGAGTGAAGGATTTTTTATTTTTTTTTTCCCTTTCCGAGACCTTTCCAGTTTAATTATACCTTAAGAGTAGGCAAACAAACCCTCTGGCTCCCGTCAGTGATTAAAATTCTACGCGTATTTATAGATCCCCCTTTATTTTATTTTATTTTATTTCTTTTTTTCACGGGTTCGATGGAACACCACTCGGACAAAGTTTCCGTTCCTTCTTCCTATTCTTCTTCATTGCGTGATGAAGTTAATTGAAAATAAAAAAAAGTGGAGGAAAAAAGAAATAAAATAAGGCAACTGTGGAAATGCTTCGTGTTGTGGGGGCCAACGAGGCCACCTCAAAACAAAAAGGAGATTGTAATTCATTGCCAACCAACCAGAGAGGGTGCTAATGCTTCATATATATATGGTGTAACCCATAAGTAACATAACTTATACAACTCGTCCATTTCCGCTGTCTTCCCTCAACACAGAAACAAAAAAATGGCCTGTACGTCTGTCTGGTTTCTCTGTTAAATTTAGTTTTATTTATTTAATATTTGTGTCTGAACTGTTACATACAGACTGACTCGAATGTTCCCTATATCCATCCGGATGGGGGTAGTATATAGCGCGGCATTTTGAAGATGAAGAGTGTCGGGTTTACTTTGAGAAAACGGGGGTTTTTCAGTTCAAGCCCTCCATCACTAAAGATTTTTCCCCCCTTTTTACCCACCCAATCATCGAGTGTGAAACTCTTCTGGGTACCTCCCTCTTTTTTTATTTTTTTTTAGCTGTTGCCGGGGTTGTACTGGGGAAGAATTTTGTGTCATGGGAATGGCCATATGTTAAAATCATTTTTCGAAAATAGAAAAATTTCTGTTCGTTTTGCATCAATTTGAAAAGTTTAACGCTTTGAGATTGGCCTCCCCCCTTAAATGTAGCGGGAGTAGTACCGCGATGAGTCACATCGAATGTATTACCCCCGCACACCCTCCACTTTAAACGGAAATACCGTCTGTCCCGCGACGAAAATGATAGAGAAAAGAAGCTTTCAATCTGTGAGTGTATATGTATACGTACATGTGTGTGTGTGTGTATCAAGCGAAAATCACATAAATCGTTCAACGACCATCCACCCCCCAAGGGGGGCTAGGGCTTTCATAGGAAGAACGGCCATAGAGAGAGAAGTCTCTCTTTCCTTTGTTGTTCGCATTACGCCTGTGTGAACGATCCGTTACTCTTTGCAACGTGCGCTCGCTCGATGGCGTCTGCTCGTGTGTTTTTCCGTTTTGATATAAGCGACATAAATCTCACACACAAATACGCACACATGATCTCCGCATTATGTGCATTCGTTGTAATATTCCTCCCTCTCTTTGCAACCCCTGCTCGCCCTAGCGGCGCAAACCTCCCGGTGCGGGGCACACGCTCCTCCGGCAGGCTCTTTTAGCATTCGAGACTATTGTTACAATTTTTCGGAAATTTTTTTCCTTTATTGATTGGAAATGGATTTATGATGATTTCTTTTTTTATTCCCTCCGTATGTGTTTTTGGGTGATTCTAAATATTGGATAACCTCCGTGACATTTCCGCTCGGTTAATTTCAATTCGGCTATCGAGTGGGGACGGAGGAGGGCTGAAGAGTTTGTGTTAGCCATTTGATGATCCTCCCTCCTACACCTACAGCCCATAAAACAAAATGGTGAAACATTCAAGTGGATCTTGAATTACACTACAAACTACAAACGGCGCGTCCTTGGGGTTTAAACTAGTCAACCACCGGTCGATGATGAATTGCCGTTGAATGAAGAAGAATTTTGTTTTTCTTTTCTTTTTTTTTTTAGAAAAAGGGAGAAAGAGGAGAAGAAATAAAAAAAGAAAAACAAGTTGCGTGATTTATTGGCTCTCTCTCCCTCCGGGAATATTCAAAGAAAATAAAAAATAAAATCATGATTGTTTTATTTTTCGTTTCCATCTTCTTCCAACAACAGTCTGTCCTCTCTCACGCGGTTACCCGCTTTCTATTACCCATTTTTCTCCGCGACTCCTTTTTTTCTTTGTGGAGCGTGTGATGGTGATCACTCGGGAGTTGTTGTCTCTTTCGTGTGCTGGTCCGAGAATTCTTATAATTCTTGTATAAGAAAAGCCCCCCAAAAAACATCAAGTGGAATAAGCTTTCTGTTTTTTTTCTTTTTCTTTCCCTTCGTCTTATGTGTGGCCGCCTCGAGGTCGAACTCGACAAAACGTATCAGCGATGTAATTGTAGGTTGTATCTGGTTTTGTTTTTTTGTATCGAGGTGATTTATATTAGAAAATGAAACGTGCGGTCGGCCCCGTTTTTTTTTCCCTCCCCGCCAGTAATTTTAATTTTTTACCTTGTTTTCTTTTCTCTCTGAATTTTGCGTTTTCCTTGTTACCGAATTAAAATTTTTCGACGTTCTGTTTTTTGTTTTTGAAAAACAAAAGTGTCGATTAATGAATTCATCAATCATTTGATACCGCGCTTTGATCTCGATTGACTTTAGTTGTTGCGATCTAGAGTAAATAGAAGCGATTTATGCTCTATCGTGCGTTCTGGTGTGTAGATAAATTTGACTCTTAATGAGATTCACGTCTGCTCTTGTCCTCGTGCTAATGAAACGCTGCGTTCATTAGGGGCCCTAATCCACCCGTTCGAATTATTGAGACAAGTTGATTCACAATCCAGCCCCATTACTTTTATTGACCGCTCAAAAGAAAAGAAAGAAAAAGAAAAAAAGGAATCGCAATGAATATAAATAACTGGTGAGGGGGGATCCGGCAGAGTAAACAGTAAACACACACCAATAAAAAGATCGTGTTGTTGTTGTTGTTGTTTGGTATTACGCCATCTAACGGCAGCCACACATACTAAGGATTTTTCCGCTACTATCGTTGAGGGAATCTCTTTTTTATATTTTTCTAAAAGAAAAAGAAAAAAGAGTTGAAAGGAAAAAGGGGGAATAAAAAAGAATAAAAGTAAAACCCCAAATTTGTTGGTGCTGCTGCTTGTTGTTGTTTATCTGATGGCTCCCACTACGAAAGCAAAGCTCGGCTCTTTCGCCACCAACGACCACCCGCAGCTCCTTACTTTAATTACTAATCAATTCACGTAAAAACTCATTTAAAAACTTTATTTTTTTTTCCTATTTCTTTTTTTCTCTCGCTCTCGTTCATTTTCCTCTCGCTCGGGGTATCCCGTTTCATTCATTTCTTTTTTCTCTTTTTTTTTTAATTCGTTGGTTGTTGTTGTCAACTTTCGACTTTAGTCAGCAACCAGACAGATTTCCAACTAGTCTGTCGCGTTAGGTTCTTTGAAACACGCCGCTCGGGTGTTGAATTCGGTAGCAAGTCTTGTTAATGCTACTTACTTTTTTAACTACTCCACCACCACGGGGACCACGGGTGTAGTGTGGAGCAAGTAAAAGACCCCCGTACCCGATTTCGATCGGCTACGGATCGCATGGCGTCGGATCGCTTGCCTTTTTCAACAATAGCATATATAGAAGCTCTTTTTTCCTTAGGAGCGAAATACGACGATGTAATCGATGATGAACCGAATACTGTTTGCCTTTCTCAAAAGGCAAAGGGAAAAAAGGAACTAAAATCAGGTCGAATTCTCTGCTGTTGCTGCTGCCTGGGCGCCGAGCCGGAGCCACACCAAAAGTTTCTTTCTGTGTTGGGAGGTCTTTCAACTCGGAATCGTCTTTGAGAAGAAAACTAGAAAGAGGTCGGAGAGCTTGGATAACTTTGTCTTGTGTGCATGTTAACCATGCAATGTTCACTCTTGGTCAAAAATTTTTTCTTTTTTTAAGTGAACACACTAGCGCAAAAGAGTTTTTCTTGTGTGTCCGGTCTCGGAGCTCTCTGAATGCTGCACAGCAGACGTGTGGCTCTAGATGTGTATATGGGACCCCTGGTTCATGAAAGAGAGAAGATTTATCGTTTTTCCGAGCTCCAATTCCCTCCGTCGACCCATCCGGCGGCCCATGGAAGTTACAACCCAAAATAGAGGGGGCCCTTTTTCTATCTTTCTGGTTAGGAAATAGGGGTTGAAAACGAACCCTTCGAATTTAGTTTTTTTTTTCTATAATGGAAAATTTTAGAAATATTTCGATTTTTGTCGGAGAAATTCGATTTTCAAATGCAATTTCAAAATTTGAAGCAATTATTGCCCTTCCTTCAATTATTGAACTGTTCAATTTCGTATCTGATACAAGTGAAAGGTTATTTAGTGTTTTTGAAATTTCAAAAAATGGCCTCTCGATTTGAATGAGTTAAATTTAAGTATTGGTTACTTAACGTGTAGCATTGCACATTTGTGTTCGATGTCGGCATGAATAATGACACTAATGTTAAATCTACACATGGGGTAACCAACTGGTTAAACGATTGACTAAACACCGCTGGAACTGGCCAAGATTGAAATCAATCCCGACACCGCTGCTGCGTTCGTGAAATATTACCATACTACTACACCCAATTTGATTTATGTCCACCTGGTCGTTTTCATCGTCAGTCTTTGCATGATCGCTAGCAAACAACAACAGCAGGTGGTAGTGGTGCTGGTGTTGGTTTTTATCTTTCCCGAAAAATGTACACACGTAGTTGGATAATTCCTAACGCGTGGACCGGCACTCAACGTGCGGCTTAAGCCAACTCGACCTCGTTGTCATCACACGCGGACAACACGAGCCCATTTTATTTTTTTAGAAAAAAAAAAAAAACATAAATGATTGATGAGTATGTTTTTTTAAGTGTCTTGGACAACCAAATGAACTGGTCACAACTCTGTCTGACCTTTTCTCTTAAAAAGAAGATGTCACTGTGGCTTTTTTTTTCGCTGACTGGACACGATAAATTATTACATGAAAACCCCAGTGTTTTCGTCCCAGATACCCACGGGGTCCGCCATTCCTGACCAACAGTCCCGACCCCCCGCATGTCTCACCTGAGGAAAAGAGGAAAAAAAAGACCTTTTTCATTTTTTTCTTTTTTTTTCTGGGGTTCCCGCCTACTATTTTAAACATTTTTAGTTTTTTGGGTCGCCCTTCAACAAATCTCGTAGCTGCCGTTATACACGATGTTACATATAATAGCCTTCCACCTTGTGCTTTTAACTTAAGATGTCATTCTCTGATGACCTGAACCATTTAACGGCCCGTGTCGATCCCCGGGGAGTCTTAGGGGTATTTAGAAATTCCAACAATTTACACATTTTTAATTGATCTACCTGGAAATGAACGGCAAAACGCTATTTGTGTTTGCTTTCGAAATAGGTATCTAGAGGCAAATTTTTTCTTCTTTCACCCATCTTCAACTATTGATAAATCGTATACTAGCTTGTTTCGTTAATCCCGCAAGACCTGTTGCGCACGCAACGCCTCGGGACTCCTGGACGCTCGAGCGAAATGGCCATCTCTCTTTCCTTCTCTTTTTCAGCTTTTATCGCTGTACCCAGTGGTAACAGCAGCAGCAGCAGCAACAGGATGAATTTATTTCCTCGAGGAGAAGAAGAATAAAAGGAAGGAAAAAAAAGGCATATTGGGTAATCTCTGCGGCCTTATCGACTGTAACATACAATCTAGCTGGCAACCTGAAGACGAAAGAGAATGAGAGGGAAGATAAAAAGGAAAAAAAGGGGAGAACGCCGATAGATAGTGAACGAGAGAGAGAGAGAGAGAAAGAAAGAGCTATTTGCATACTAAGCAGACAAGGCCCTTTCTCTCTTTTTCTTTAGTCGTCTTGGATTACAGCCGGACAAAATGTGTGTTTTACAAATTTCTCGTGAAACAGAGTGGACAAAAAAAAAATCGCCATCGGTCCGTTACCCAGACAATGATAACACGAATTCACAATCTCGTTTCGCTTAATTATAATCAAGTTTTTTTTTTTCAGAGGGTTTAGGGAGAATAATTTTTATTTATTTTATGATTCTCTTGTTGGATAGAATTGAATATCCCCCCTTCATCGGTTCTTTTTTTATTAGTATTATTATTTGTTTTGCTGTGACGCCTTTTTCCCTCTCTGGATTGGATTGGCGTGGCGACCCCCCCACCAACCAAACAAACATAAACGAGGAAGACTAGTTAAAAAAACAGGACATTTTATGTGATTTGGGTGCTGCAGACTGCGCAACTGCCACTGGACGGGCAACAAAGGAAAGTTACGAGCCCATTGCAAAGGTCCGACGGTTTCGAATTTTTATGGAGGTCATCAAAAGTGAAAGAAAGAAAAAAAAAGGGGGTCTGCGTGTTGTTGAGCGACACGGCCGAGGACGAGTCGTTCGGATCATGCAGCTTAGACGTGTGTGTGTGTATGTGTGTGTGTGCCGTGCCCGTCTCTTTCCGCTAGTTGTACCGGCCGAAAAAGAAAAAAGAGTTATGACGCGCTCCGCCCCCTACTTCCAGCAGCCCCCCCTGCACCACCATCACGTAAGAGTACATCATCATCATCATCACAGGAGCGGTCAGAAGCGTTCAACAGGGCCGTCGAAAACACACAAAATCGTGATCCGACACAGTTTTGCGACTTTGTTGCTGTCGATCTCATGACACTCGTGAAAACGGATCGTAAATTATGTCCCACGCGTTCGTCTTTTATTTTATTTTTCAAAAAAAGAGGAAAAAGAGACGCGCCCGGTAATTTACGATGTTTGAAAAAGAAAAAGGAAAAAATGAAATGAGCGGGAGGGCGCGGACTTACCGGCGATGGCCATCCACGGGTAGAATGTATGGGCAGACGATTGACTCTGTGGCGATTGCTGCTGGCTAATGGCGTGGCTGGCGTGCTGACCGCTCGTGTTGTGGTTGCTGTGCTGTTGAACCGAGTTGTGTTGGTGTTGTTGCGAGTGTTGCGTGTTGTGCTGGGACACGACGCCGACGCCGCCGCCGCCTCCGTGCTGCGGCACCGGCGCCTGAACGGCTGTGGTGGCGTTGAGGGAGCACGGGCTCCACGGGTTGTTGTTTGGACCGACCGAGTTGGCCGGGCGAGGGGTGACGGCGCTGATGGCCGCTTCCGGCCCGACTCCGACGCCGCCAGAGACGTTGGACACGACGCCCGGGTAACCGCCGCCGCCTCCGACGACTCCGCCACCGCCGCCGCCCACCACGCCTCGGTTGTTGATGTTGTTGTGTCCGTGACCGACGGAACCCACTCCGACACCCCGGTCGTTGACTCCACCTTGCTGGGCCGCTCTGGCCGCATCGGCCGCCGCAGCCGCCGCCGCCTGCGCCCACGAACTGATGGCCGAATTGTTGTCGGATTTGACGTTGATGCCCGCCGAACTGTAGCCGTTCTGGTCGGCTTTGCTGCAGTCCAATTTGTACTGTTGCTCGTAGAGTTTGCAGGAAGCGGCCGCTGCGGCCGCCGCCGCAGCCGCCGCTGTCGACTGGTCGTAGGAATCGACTTGCTGGCGGGTCACGCCGCCTGAGGGCGGCCCGTAAGGATTGACTCCGAGACCCAACGGGAATCGGTACGCCTGCTCGGCCCCCGTCTGTCCATGTCCACCGTAGAAGCCGGACTGTTCAAAGTACGAGTTCATCATTTTCGATCAACTTTTTCGCTTTACCAATTTTTTCTTTCGTCTTATCTTGTCCACCACCGAAAAAAATTCGTTCACTTTAATTCGCCACACCAAATCCAATTTCACAAATTAAAAAACGAAAAAAAAAAAAATAATTTGTAACACTCAAGGTCCGATTTTGACTCAACGAACGAATCGTTGACGACTGCACTGATGAGAAGAAGGGAATACACTGAGTGAGAGAGTGGCAGACTGTACTATTCAAACTGTGTGCCGTGATGGGACTCGGTCCCGCGCGCTCAAAGGGAAGAGAGAAGAGAGGAGAGGACACACTGGGCACACGCTTGCGTCGGAGTCTGCTGATAGCGATCAACTAAAGCCGTCTGCTGTACGCGGGACTCTCAAAAGGGTGCCGGGCAAAGACACGGAGGCCTCTATAATGGGGGTATGAGTAGTAGTAGTTGTTGTAGTAGTAGCGGCGGCGGTGGCGGCAGCAGCAGCAGCCGGAGTCGAAGAGGTGGGGTCTACTCTCTCGCCTTGGCGGGGGGTTGGCTGCGAGAGCCAATGAGCGATCGTCGTTTGGGTTGCTGCACGCATCCGCTTTTAATGGCTCTGCGGCCGCGGGTCGGGCCTGCGCTCTGTGGTGGCCACAACCATCATGACGGGCACGAGGGGCGATTGGGGTGGGATGAGGGGGGAGGAGCTTTGCCTGGATTCTTTTGGTGTTTGTCGACGGAAGGACACGCCCACTTCGCCCCTTGTTGGAAATGGAAGAGTCGCCAGCGCCACTCTACGACGATTCCAGCTACCGCGTAACGACTGCACACACACAATACACACAACAGGATACTTTCGAGTAAGATGTAACAGCTTTTTCGTTGATTGTGTATGTGTGTATGTTTGTTGCGTAGAAAACAGCGGGCCCGTTTACTTGGACGACGGGTCACGTCGAGAGTTTCTTTTTTTCTTCCGTCTTCCTCCAGTAATTTTCTAAATGACGAGTCTCTGCGATGGAGGAGCCGCTAGGTCTCTGCAAGTCATGATAAGAAAAATAATAAAGATATCAGTACACGTCGGACTGATGAATAATTTTTTTTTTGGAAAAAAGGGGGGGGGACATGTTGGAGCAATCAAATGTGAAATTAATTATCGTCGCTTGATGAGGTTACAAAAGGTTTGCCGTCGTCTTGTATTTCAATCTTAACGGGATACCCGGTATCGAATGACGCACTTGCTCGTTAGATGACACTAGTGACCTTTGAATGTTTTGATTATTTATTTATTTATTTTTTGAAGATTTTTAACGACGTCAATTCATAATCAATTGCGCCAGTAAGAATTCGTCGGTATTTTCCAGTTAAGAGTTTTCCAGCTAAAACGATAAGTGATAATAAAGACATAAATGGGGGGGGGGATCTCAGATCATCGTAAATTGAATGATGTAACGAGGGGTTTTTGAACGATAATTGGGTGAGATGATGATGACGACGACGCGGTGGTTGTTTTATTTTACGATCGATAAAAACAGATCGTAACGATTCAAGTCAATGGGCCCTTTACGTCTGTTTTGATTGCGGCATCATTTTTCGAGGCTCGTCTTCTTCTCTGTTTTTCCTCCTTTTGTTTGTGCCATGGCTGCGGTTTGACGATGACGGAGAGAGTGAAATAGCGCATACAAGTAGCAGTAGTGGTGGTAGTAATCGTAGTAGTAGTAGTAGTAACACTTTTTGATGGGCTATTTAGATCATTCCCTACAACCCCGCAACGACCTCTCGCTGAATAGCGCAACAACATTCAACTCCACTCTCTCTCTCTCTCTCTATGGTGCCGTAAAGGATAAGGAAGAAACCTTCTACGGCTATGGTTATGATGTCGTTCTCTTCAAGTTTTCTTGCCATGTTTTTGACTCTCTCAACTCAAAGGAGTCTGCCTGTTTTTTTTTTTTTATGTGAATGTGTTTGTGCGTGCGTGTGTGGATAGAACATCAACCAAGTTTAGGTTTTCCTTTTCTATTTTTTTCGGGGGTTTCTGCTCATATTCAAACAGAGCCGGCGGCCAAGAATATGAAAGAAAAAGAAGAAGAACTTTTGGTACTTCCCGACCGCAAGAATAGGCCAGAAAGGAACAGCAAAAACAGCGGGTGGACCCATTGCGCCGTGACTGATGGCTCGTCGACACGGTCCTCTGCCACACGACCAATCCAAGTCGGCTGGTCGGTGTTCCTAATACTCCGGACAATTTCATGCGACTTGATCTTTTTCTTCTTCTTCTTCTTCTTTCATTCATTCTTCTCTCTTATATTCGTTTTTGTTCTCTCTTTCTCTCTCGTAACGTTTCGATGATTCCATTTTTCCGATTCCGCGGTTTTGTTCGGTCGAGGTTCAGTTCCGAAACATTTCAAAGCTCTCTAGCATTATAGAGAATTCGTTTCCAAAATAAATAAATAACCATGCGATCGCATTTTGAAACGAAAAGTTACAAATAGGTTTGAGTCTTATTTTCTCTGTAATTCAGCCTCGGGTTTTTGGCTACGAGGCAGCAATTAGTTTAGTTTCAGGGTGCAGAACACCTAGGTGTTAGTCATGTAGGCCTATTTCGTGCGGACCCACACACTCATTTCATTGGGGGCTACTTATCTAGAGGACTCCGTTATGTAGCACTAAGTAGCATTTTTTTTTCGCAACCTAAAGAGTAGCGTACTCTACGTATTAGGTAGAGGATCTACTTTATAGTAGTACACTGCTACTATTGAACTACTTTGTGCTGAAAGTAGCATTTCAATTCTATACCATTAGTGAAATGCTACCAAAATCACAGTAGCGGTCGCTACGATCATAAGTCAGGTGTTACCAGAGTTGTTATAAAAATTCATCTAACAATTAAATTCTTTATTTCCATATCATGCGTCTCCCTACTATTATCAAAAAAGTTTAAAATTTTTTTCAAGCGTATAATATCGCAATTCGCAATTCAAATAAAAAATGTGGCAACGATTAAAATTGTGTTGTCAGCTGATATGACAGATGACGTTTTTCACTCTTACGATGAGCGTTTGTGGTTACATTCAATGAAACAGTTTTTACATGTTTTATTTGTGATTTTGCCTATCGTTATAATTCAGTCCATATCTTGTAAGCAACAGGTCTTAAAATTTGTTTAGCATGTTAAATTGATCTGGATCCTTTACTTGTAAAAGCTTGTTGAAATTGTATGCCCAAATTGGTCTTCAAACTTAATTGTCATATTCACTTTCTTTTTGTTTCAGAACATGGATGTCTTTTAATCATATATAATATCTTACAAATTCTCCAAGATTTAAGAAGAAGGATTTGACTTGGCTGTCTACAACACACTCCAAGGTATACAAATTGGTTAGACAATAGTTACTCAGTTATTCATTTGTGTTTATTTTATAGATCATTGATATATCTTAAGTCTTAGACGAACAGCTTCAGCTTACAAACTCTTGATTTCCATCTCTACTGCCAACATCAGTGATATCGTTTGTGCACAACATGCCTTAGTGTGAACTGAGTTCATTGTTACTGCTCAGTGCAATTATAATGTAGTTGTTTTATACCTTTTTAATTAATTTCATTTGTATTTAAATATGAGTTATTGTAGTTCATATTGTGTTAAGACCTACTTTTATCACTAATTCCTAGTATACGTTTATACGAAATTCCAGTAATCGTAAACTCAAAAATTTTAACTTTGGGTTCTGTTTCTTCTTTTCTAGGCCTATTGTCTCCCCTGCGCCTTGTGTAGTGACCTCGACTTCTGCGCCCAACCATCTACCGACGGGTAAGTCTCGAAATCCCCTTTCTTTCACTCGGAAAATGTTGGATGGTTTGAAAACGTAAATCTTTGAAACTCGCGACAAAGTTTCCTAAGTTGGAAATGTGTGCGATATTTTAAGATTAATGTCGACTTTTGTTTGATTGACGACTTGGAACGCTTATTGTTTAACATTTTACGCGTATTTTTCCATCTTTCCGGCACTTAAACAAGCTGTTTCATTCAAACTTGAATGATTTTGCGATCATTGCCAGGCCTATCATAGCTTTTTTTTATTTTCATCTCTTTGAAATGTTAGGCCTCTTAAGATGTTTGGTACATTCTCAGCTTCGCCTCTCGCTAAGAACTCTTTTTGTTAGTCACCATTTTCCAATGTTTCGAAATCAAATTAAATCGAATCGGAAACCATAAATTTTGTTCAACTCCCTCCCTCCCTAAAAACAAACAACAACAGAAACGTGTCTCTTAAAAGTTGCAAGACGAATAGCGCACACTTTTTGCCCAGCATTGGCCTGGTTGTGTGTGTGCGCGCACACAGACCAGGGGGAGATGGCGACGGGTCTTGACGTTGTATAACTCAAGGATACACAAAGGGTACTTAAAGGAAGGAATAGCGCAATAATCATTAAAAAGCCACAAAACGCGCATTTAATAGTTCATAAAAACCCTGCAGGTGTCGGGAAAGGTGGTGGGGACGGAAAGAAGAAACTCTTGAATGATGTACGACGTTTCGCCGAGAGTCGTACAAGAAGAAGAACATTGGCTCGGATTTATTTATCTCTGCTGTTTGAGGAAGAAATGCAGCTTGTTTTCTTTTCAACGTTAGTGCCTCTTTTTTTCCGTTTGATGCGACTCCTCGAATCAATCCCTTTTGAAGCCAAAAAACAATAAAATAAAAACAGGCAACAAGTTTGTGCGGCCATTTTTATTTTTACGAATGCGATTGTATTCAAGTCGAGTCTACCCTGTCTATAAATTGCCAGATAATCGACGTAGAAACGGCTCGTTTTGTCTGACAATTGTGGAGCTATTTATATGCGATGGCGGAATTCTTTTCTTGACTGGCTTTTAAAAAGAAAAAGTGACGGTTAGAAGTGGCCATCAAAAAGATGAGAGGAGAGAAACAAAAAACAAAAAACTGAATAAGAGATGGAGAGGCGCACGCTGTTTGATGGCCATCAAAAGCAGTGGCAGTAGCAGCAAGGTTCCCCATATTTTCGGGATTTTTATGGACCGTTTGGAAAAAATTAAGGGGGCGGCCGCCTTATGTAGACCCGTTAGGTTATATAGGCAATCAACTCGAATCTTTTTTTACACGACAATCTTACACGTTTAACGATGAGCCATCATATCTATAGTAATGACACGGATAACTGGGCAACAACTGTTTTCGTCAATGAACTACGCTAATTCAATTAAACAAAACAAAACTTGTATTGATTGTTTGGCTCCTTACCGCTCTGATTTTGCTGTCGCTGTTGTAATTTCGGTAATAATAAGATGTCGCGGAGTTGATTTGTTCTTCTTATTTTTTCTTTTTCTTTTTGTTTTCCTGCTGCGTCGGCTATTCGACCAGTCACACAAGTCAAGAATTGCGTCCTATTGGGGCCGCGGCGCCAGATGTAACTATAGGACGGACGGCCGTCTCTCCTGCTTGGCTCTGGACTATGGAGGGGGGCCACTACTAGGGACTGAAACTGCTCTTACCACCACCACCACTTGGGCTAGACCAGCACCGCTACTACTATACAAGAGTCGGAGGGAAAACAGTCAGGGCGGGGCGTGTAATAGCGTCCAAAATGGCCGCCGCAACGACTAGTATGTTGCACACACATACACGGCCACGCGCTCATCTAGCGCCCTTAATAATATCTTGCCCGTTTTCTGTTCCCCCTTCTTCTCTTCCTACTGGCCAAAGGCGAAGGGGAAAATACGAACGGCCGGCAATATCACACACACACAGTGCAATCCAATCTGAATGAGCACTTGCGGGCACCACCATATAGTCCACCACCACGCGCATTTCTCCTTTGTAATTACAACAACTAGCCGTCGGTATATACTGATGTTGTATACGCGTCCGTTGGTTGTTTGCCCGGCTCGGATGGGATGACTGGCGTGCAATCGCGTCGTTGAGAGACTATGAAAGCGGATCGCTTCATTACGCGCTTGCTACTTCATTTACGAAAAAAAGAAGAAAAAAGGGCGCACAAACAACACGGAAATTACAAACTAAAATTCTCCCGAGTGGGAGAAAATGATAACATAGGAGGCGATAATGTCTTCTTTTTCTTGTTGGCCAGCTTTGGCTCCTCGGGTCAGTTTGTCTTTGAGTTTATTTTTTATTTATTTATTTTTTCGGGGTTCCTTGTGTCTAAAGAAATTCGACGAATTTTGTTGTTTTCGTAATAAAGGAGGAGGGTGGTCATTTCGTGAGTACCCGCCTACCGGCGCTCGATTCCCCATCGATTCCGGGCTCGGCTCGTTCTTTTTTTTTATGATTGTGTTGATAATGATGATGATTATTATCATTGTTATTATTATTTGTCTCGTTGTGCGCGCGCGTTTTTTTTTTTTTTTTTAACTTCTTCTTCTTCTTCTTGCTCCGCCGACCGTTTTTCTTCTTATTCCTTTATATGGAGCCTTAATGACTCTATTAAAAAAATAAAAAAAGAGCTTCGGCAGTGGAGTATATATCCACCGGTGTGTGTACAAACAACTCAGGCGGCCAGTCGAGTAACAATGCCGCCACATATACACCTATATACCTATAAAAAAAAACGCACGCGGCCGTACCCAGTGTAAGAGGGGGGTAGGGTTATATCCATGAGTAACTTAACCGTGCAATGATTTTCAACCGTCATGGTCTCTCACTCAGTGTAAGCTGTGTAGTATAGATGCCTTTAATTTCTCTATGCGCCGGGTTCGGTTGATTTAGTTCTTGCGTCATCCATCCAATTTTTTTTTTTTTTCAAGAGAGAGAGAGAGTAAACTGATTGTGAATAAATCACTTTTTGGGGTTCATCCAATCAAAATCTCAAAAAAAGAAAGAAAAAGGGAGTTGTTTTTCCCCCCTTTGGGAACAGACAAGAAGAAGAAGCATCTGCTATGGAGAGAGAGAATACCAGCTAAGAAATTTCTTCTTCTCTCGTAGAAGAAGAAGAAGAAAAAATTATTCATTTTCTATTCAGTCGGGACTTGAGTGTGTCTGCATGTTTGTTAGCTGGCGTGGTGATTTATTGCGGTCGAGCACAGCGCGCGTTTTCTTTTCTAAATTCATAGAGGATGTGTGTGTGTGTGTATATATATAGGCCGTGCCAGCAGCAGAATCTCTTCTTGGCTCTCTTCTTCTTCTTCTTTTCGGGCCAACACGGCGAAAAAAGAAAAAGAAAAATGCTGGGCGGCAGCGGCGGCGGCGGCGGCTTCTCGGCGGCCATTACTGCTGCCGTTATCCCTCTTTTTATTGGCTGCGCTATTGCCGGCGATGGGCGGAGCTTTGACGTGCAGAGCCTCGACACTATAGCGAAAGGGACCCCCTATTTTGTTGGCTCTCCCATGTCAAGGGTGTTCTGGAAAGGGAGGATCGAAAATAGGCCTATAGGTATCCTACTTCTCTGATAGCAGTATAACTTTGTATATTAGACTATTATGCGCACTCTAGAATCTGAGCGAGCTTATAAATAAATGAATAGGCAGCAGACCTGTGTTTGTGTCCCAGACTCGAGGATGAAGGATTTTTTCCCTTTTTTGACAATCTCTTTCGTCCTTGAGTCCTTTGGCGCTCATGAGAGTACCTCACCGACTCTCGCTCAGGACACAATCAGACGCAACTTCTCGGTTCAATCGAAGGGAGGCCATAAAAAAAACAAAAGCCGATAGCTAGTAAAACAATTTGAAATTAGAGTTACAAGGTATCCCCTCTATCCAAGATAGTTTATATCGATGACCACCTTTTATTTTTTCGAAGGGGGTCACAACCTTAAAACGAATAACCTTTCCATATAGCGCCCGGCACTTTTGTTTTTTTCCTGTCCAAATCTTGTAAATTTTTGTCTCATGACTTTTCTTTTTTTTTTTTAAAACAAAATGATGTGAATCCTTGAATAAATATAGATTTTCCCAGTTTGAGCCTACGGTGATGTCTACAAAAGTATTTCACTTTGTGTTATGGCAGTCATCCAAAGTGCTACTACACTACTACTGTACGTCGTCGCCGTCGTCTTCTTGATTTGCTGCCAGCAGCATCCGATAGATCGCCCTAGCTCTTCTTCTTCTTTCTCTTCCGACTCCTTCCTCTGTTTCTTTCGACTTGGGAAATATTTATGGAGACAAGGAAACCATCCGTAGTTATATCTGCGGAACGGAACTCTCGTCTTCTGCCTTCTACTCGGCTCCCATAGCTATGGGACTCTTGTTTTTTTTTCTTTTCTATTTTCCGCGTGTCCCGGCAGCTTCACGCAGCCCTGATCACGGCCCCCGCAATTCATTATATTTTATGTATTTAGTATACGGCCTATTATTATTATGATTATGATTATTATGATTTCAGTTTGACGTTATGTATAACATTTTCCAGATAGCATATCCCCCCTCCCGACCTCACGCGCCGGATGTGAGGAACTATACAAGAAGAAGAAGAATAAACAGTGCAGTCATTGAGAGCTAGCGAGCTTCGGCGGAAATGGTAGAAATAGTAGGCCACTAGCAAGTATATATCCCAACTGTACACATGTGTAGTTATGGGCTGGCTAGGCAGTAGCTATAAGATTTCTGTATTAGATGTCGTAGAGTAGACAAACACCACCACGTCGAAGCCACCGAACTGAAGAAGAAGAAGTCGACGACGCCCAGATAATTATCATGATTATATTCGTACGCTCTGAGTATATGTAGTATATATACGTACGTATGTATATACTGGAAGCATTAACACGCATATTTCTCTGGCTGTATGTATACTACTCGAGTATATATGCACATCGCGATGTGGATATACATTTCAGTCAACATGTATTTATTTATTTGGTCATTTAAATGAGAAGGAAAAAGAAAACACGGACTGTTGGGGCCGTGTGTGGGAAATGGAACCGCCGCCGCCGCCGTTGTGTAATGTTGTTACGAAACGCGACTTGTGCGTAAAGACGGCAAGAAATTGGGCAGCCAGCAGCAGCAGCAGCAGCTCTGACTAAATTACATATTACTGATATTTCTTATGCGTATAGAGAAGTGTAGGTTTTAGTATAGCCGTCGACGTTGCTGGGCGCTCTCTTTTCACTCTACTGGAGTCATTTTTGTTTGGTTTGGTTTTTTTCTTCTTCTCTTGCGGCCGCCGCTCCACCCCGTCCGGTCCTATATAACATTCACGCGGCATACTTGGCTTGACTTTGCGCGCCGCTGTGTCTGTGTTTGTCTGTTTGTGTGTCGTCTCTTCTCTAATCTACACACGTAATTTGGGCGTCGTGAGTCGACACCAACCGAAAGTCACTGGGAGAGAAGTTGGAGAAGAAAGGAAAGACGGGCAAAAAAATAAAAAGGGATAAATACTTCGTTATGCCGACGCTGGCTTCCCAAAAAAAAAACTCGCACCAATAGTCACGAACGGAGGAAGAAGAAGAGAAAAAAACAAAAACAAAAAAAAAACATCGACCGCAGTTTGTTTTCTTCGTTATTCCCCGGGAAAAAATAAAATAAAAAGTAAAACAATCATCAATACGCGTGTGCTGGCTTGCTGCTATTACCAAGAATGATTTATCCAAGTCGGTTTTTAGTAGGCTACATGTATGCGCAGACTAGATAGTATATCCTATACGGTGACCTTTAGGCCTATTTCGGTGAGGGGGGCTCCTAATGATCTTTCGAAGCGTTTCAGCGGTTATTCTCGATACCAACAAATTGAATCAACAAATATATAGTATATCGTTAGTTGACTTTTCGAGAGAGAGAAAATGGTGAAGAATGATAGGCCTGTAATGTGTTTTGGGGTAAACAGTTGGGCACAATTCGTCACAAAGTGCTTTTTAAAAGTTTTTTATTAGCCATTTGAACCGCCGCCTTTAGCGTTAGGCCTACAACTCCTGGGAGGCTCCTTGAACATCGCCGCCGAGTCCCTTTTAACTTTTAAAAACCACCCAAAAAATGTTTTTGAAAAATTTGTAACTGTGTTGAAATCGACGATCCAACTGCTGTTTTGAGAGTCAATCTATTGGTCGGTGCCAATCGCTCGGAGTTTGGCGATAAGGTTATTCGCTAATGTATGACTAGCGCGGGAAATTATTTTTTAAAAGGAGGATAAAAAGAACTGTGAACTCACCCAGGACTTTTTGCGGCTCTTAGTTGCGTTTTCTTTTGCCGAATCTCTTGTGGAAATGAAGCGATAAAATAAGGAGAAAGAGAGAAGAAGACGGCGGCGGAGCAGGAGGAGGGAGTAGTCGCGGTTTGCGTAATCCGTTGGCGTCGGGCGTGGAAATGGCCGTCCTTCGGCGTCGTCATCGGCCCGGCACTTTCCGCTCAACCAACAGACAGGAAACTCGCAATTTTCGACTCCTCTTTCTCTCTTTCTTTCTCTCTCTCTCGACTACCTCAACAATTTTTTCTTTTCTGGAGGCCTCGAAACACAGACACACACTCACACAACACACGCACGAAAAAAGGTAACAAGGTCCGCACTTGTGGGAGCCAGACGGATGGATGGATGGATGCCGATAATGATTGCGACGAAATATTTTCGGATGTCCAACGTTGTTGTTTTTTGTTGGGTTTTTTCTAGTTGCACCTGAACGATCACCAACTCACTGACTGGGTTATATATTGAGACTAGCTATTAACTAACTACTGTGTCGTCAAGCGCTGCTGGACGGACAGCGCTCCACTGTCTGCGAGTCCATCAGATGGACGGAATGGGCAACGAAACTTTTTTTCGATCGGGTTTTGACTTTGATTTTTTTGAAGGACAATGTCTCTGTGATCGAGCTGCTCAAAACATTGTGATCGGTCAAGCCTCAGAGTCGGAACTGATGTGATTGTGAGAAGGACATGCCACGGCCGATCAAGGAGGAGTCGCTCAAGAATGTGGCGTGTCCTTTTTTCTATTTCTTCTTCCAGTTCTTCTTCTGGTGGGGAAAGTTATACAAAGATGCTGGAGATGTTATTGGGGTTATACTCCGAAGGAAATTGTTACAGCCGTTCTTTTTTTTATAACCCCCTCTTTCCAGCTAGAGAAGTTTTTACCCCCTCGTCTTCGGCTGTGTGAGTCTGTGACGGTTATATTGCGAAGAATTGGGGGGTCAGTCGGGTGTTGCGTCGGAAGAAAAACGGGTGATATCGGGGGGGACCTCTTGCATAGCCACACGGATAGGATAGATGTATATATACGTGTATAAAAGGGTCGAAGGACACACAGAGTCAAAGAAGGGATATGCATTTTTTACGACTCTTTGGCTTCTTTGCTCTTCTCCGCGTTTTATTGGGAAGAGGAGGATGCCCACCCCAAATAAAAATTGGCCAGGGCCTATATGGTGTGTGTGTGTATGCGCACTATGTGTGTGTGTGTATGTGCCGGTTGCGCCCAACCCATGGTTGTTTTTTCGGGGGGAGACCCAAGAGAAAAGAGATAAGGGTTACGTTTTAGAGCAGTTATCCGCCGCCAAGACTGTCCCTTTTCTTTCCTTCTTCTTCTTCTTCTTGCCTTCAATTTTTATGTTCCATCCTTCTCTTCTTTTTGGGGTTATATATATCCAGCGCAATACACAAGAAAGAAAAAAGGTTTCTTTCCCAATAACAGGAGAGATTGTATAACTCTTAAGGGAAGGCCCATAGGAATCCAATATATGAATATACCACCACCACTCTCTCTCTCGCTCTCTTGGTAGATTTTATACAAGGGGTTATATTGGTGGGGATCCGCTATCCAGCCCCCCCTTTTTTCAAACTCTTGTCGCTTTTCTAGGCCTAAAATATAAGACACGTAGTATTAAGCTTACACACAAAGTCTGCTGGATGTGTCGTCCCCCCTATTTTTTTTTACAACTTGGATTCGGCCTTCGAATACAGCCGGAGAGAGAGTTAAGAATTTGAGTTGAAACATTTTGGGAGGCCTACATAACCCGCACTGGTTATGTTTTATTTGATTTTTTTCAGTGCAGCAACTTTAATTTGAGGGGGAAGGAAAAACAAAATAATAAATATAGAAAGTAATCTATGACTCCTTGTATTTTCTCTTTTTTTTACAATTGCATCTTGTCATGCCAAAAGAAAATTCAAGACAATTACAAGTTACAATTGCTATCGCTGTATTTTTGTTTTTTTCTCTCTGCTTCGTGTCTTTCTCTCGTTGGGAAATGATGAACAGGAATGAGCTGCTGCCGTTATTTGTCAACCAATGCTGTGTGAAGGCCGTTGTTGTGTTGAATTGCCCGTTTGGATTGATGGATAAGTTCTTCTTGATTGTTGTGTGAGTTGAAAGAAAGAAAAAAAATAAATAAAACGTCCGTTTCTATAACAAAACCACCAAATGGGCAATAACAATATCAGCAATGGGCCATTTTCACAGCGGCAGGAGTTGTGTTGTTTGTCTATAAAACACATCGGATGTGATTCAGCAATCACGACGACGGCGACGGTGTAACCAAAACTAAAAGAAAAAAAAAGGAAACACAAACACAAAATAATCATCATCATAATAATAAAAAATGTGTGTGTGTGTGTGTGTGTGTTACACGCGTTTTCTATGGTGTGTCGAGAGCCGGCCGTGATATAGTCTGAGCCACTGCTAGAAGAGAAGAGATGGTTCTTTTTTTTCCGAGGGCTTTTGATGGCCTATTCGACTTGATGTTTATGCGCAATTCAATCAAGTTATTAGGGTCATTTTGATGAGGGCAGGCACCGTGCAAGTGTCTGTGTGTATATAAAGACTCGACGAAACGATCCTATCCCGAACGAGATACTTCAACACAGAAAAAAGCCCCCCGCTGCTGCTGCTGGATGTGTGTGTGTGTGTGTGTAACTTTGGCTGGCTCTTTTCTCTTCTTCTTCTTGTATGGTCGATGGCGTCATCATCATCATCTTTACGACGGTTCCCTTTTTTCTTCTTCTTCTTTCTTTTATCCCTTTTATTTTTCAAGCGCTACCGTTCGCCAAGGAATCAACGACTATGCTATTTAGAGTCATCACGGCGGCTGAAATGGACGCCATTACATTCAATATGTACACCGTCGTTTTATTTTATTTGCCGTTTGTTTTTTTATTATTATTATTCTTTTGCTTTTTACGTGTTGTTTTTTTTTGTTTATTTGTTTAGCCTCCCCTCTTAGAGCACAAGACCTCAAGTGGTCGTTGTGGCCAGTCTGTCACTTTATAGCGCACCGTTTTGTTTGTTTGTCTTTTGTTTTTCCTTTGGTTTTTAAGAAGTTGCAGAGCTTTAAAGATTACTGCCGCTAGACAAGTGTCTTATGGCGTGTGACGCAACACGGGGAGAGACAAATAAAATAAAAGTTTGAGTCACTCGAGAGAGGGGAAATAATCGTTAAAATTTTTTTTTGACTATTTCCAGTGAGAGAAAGAGGCGAAAATGAGCGCGAGCGGTGCGCGTTTTTATTTTGACAAGAGACGAGAAAACTTTGGTGTGTTCTGGTTTTTCTTTTCCCTCACTCACTCTCTCTCTCTCCCCAATTTATTTTTTATTTTATTTTCACGACTCTTGTATAACACCACCGCACCAGCAGAAGGAAGAAGAAGAAGCAGCAGCAGAAGCGGCGGAGTAAAAACCCAGTCAATATCATAAAAATCATCGTAAAAATAAAAATAAAACCGCCCCGAAATGGCTATTCTCCTTATAGTTTCTCATGTGTAGGCTGGATATAGTGGCTCTGGCTACTTCATGGAAATAGGCGATCGGTTATAGAGGGGGTTATAAGATGGGGGGCTCACTTCTAGGCCTATTCGCTTTTTATTGTTATATCCTTTTGGTTTTTTTGTGTTTCCAAATTGAAATTGTTTTTCTCGTTTTCACTTTTTCACACTCCTTTTTTTGGGGGGTTTAAAGTTGATCTATTCATCTCGACCGCACCTTGATGAAATACTGAAATGGCCGAGCTTTTAAGCTTCCAATTACCGTAGCGAATGAAATTTCAAAACAGTTTGAATGCGATTTCTTTTTGATTGAGTTTGTCCAATAATAATCATTTTATTTTCTTTTGTTTTTTAAAAGATTGTGGAATCCATTGGATGGAGCTGCTGGACTGAGAAAGCCGACGAAGGAACAACAATCGGCAGATGGTAAGTTCAAAATGCATTTTCATAAACGTGTTGTAGCTGTGGCAAGTATAGTGGTGTATAGCAAAAGTGCTTCCTCTCTCTTGTTGGTCGATTTACGAGCGCACAACAACAGGCAAAGAGATAATTCCTCTTGGTAGCGGAGCCGGCGGTTTTCTTCAGATAATGAAGCCAGCATACCGTCAGATGGATGGAGAGACAAAGAGATTAGCGACTTAAATTCCTCTATAAAACGTTAGTTGCTACTATCTCTACCTAAATAAATTACCAAAGGAGAAGAAGAAGAAAAGTTGTTTATATCTTTTTTCGGGTTTTTTCTCTTCTCCATTTTAAATTGAGACGTTTGGATGGGAACAAAATAAAGGGGGAAGGTTTAGTTCAAGGTTTGTGGATGGACCCTGCGGGGTTCATATCGGTTCATTGTCTTGCATCGGCGTCGTTATTTTCCTTCTCCTTCTTCTTTCACGATCACGCCGAAAGGGTCCAAAGTTAAGTTGCGATCACGAACTCTTTTTTGTTCCTCATTTTTTAAACGACGTGTGTCTTTTTTTCAGCTTTTGTTGTTGCTTCTGTCGCCCTCTTTAATGAGTAACTAGTTGGATGAAGCCATCCAACTTAAAGTTCCGTTCAACCCCTCTCAAACTGGCCCCCATCATCTTGGCTGATGAATGATGATGATGATTTTGTTGGCGGCCAGAAAAGAAAAAAAAAACGGGACCCAGTAATAATGAAGAGGTCGGAAAGAAGCGATTGGTTGCAAAACACAAAAGGGGACGGCGATGCTTTGCGCAGGTTTTTCTCTCTTGATAGTTTCATATTTTATTTTTTTTTTTTGAACCTCTTCGTTGCCAGCTTGTTATCAAGTCGATGGCCATATTTGGGTAGGGTTTGATTTATGCCCAGACGCGCGCGGACCCCGAAAAAAGACGAATAAGAAATACGCGCTAGACAGACAGAAAAGAAGAATAGGCAAGTGCACGAAACACAGACGCCTCCAGAGAGAGTCGAGTGAGAGAGATAGCGTGCAAGTCAAAAAGGAGAGTCTGTATTTTTCTTCTTTTCTTTTTTGTCCGCTCTTTTCCTTTTTTTTTCCCTCTGTAATATTCCCACCCGCTTATTTTCTTGTGTACAGCCACGCCCTGGCTCGTCGACACACTCGTAGGCCAGACCGTGGGAGGTAACTATACGTTCATAATGTCTTTATTTTCACCGATTCCAATTCAATTCCATTTAAGACGCGGAACGTCCTTCATCTTTTTTCTTTATTTCTGTAGCTCTGAAATGTTTCGGCTTTTATTTTTAGAATTCGGTCTTGATCGTTGTCGGGGTTGTAGGTAATTCCTTGACATATCCACCGATTGTATTACCTTGCGGTCGTGTGAAAAATGGTCTTGTATTCCTCCTTCTTTCCTTGGATGGAAAAAAAAAAGTAAATTTAAGGCGACCGACGAACAATTGGACTCGTAAACCAGTCGGACTTTTTTTTTTCTTCTTCTTCTTTTTTGGGTGAGGGCGCATGCACGTACACAAGCCGCAGCTGTGTGTGTGTGGATAGGATACAACATGCCCACATTTTCCTACTTGTGTTCGTATTTTTTTCTACTTTAACTCGCCACCGAGGGTATTTTTCTAGGTCCATTCTTTTTGTAAAATTTCGTTTTTCTTTTTTCCCCCCTGTCGCAACTCCTTTCCACTTTGGATAATGTAGGCCCCAAGATGAACGCACCCTACATGCGGTCGAATTCGTCACGAATATGTGAACCCGTTCCGACTATCTCTCTCGCCCCTCTCATCCATTTTGTGTGTGTGCGCACTTCTTTTATCTTTCGTCGATTCCATCCATCAATTCCCGACTTTGCCATATCTTTTTTTATATTTTTCCTTTATTTTGTTACCGCCGGCCTACTAACTTAACTGCTGTCCAAGGATCCCATTTGGTCTGTGGGCGAGTTCAATAATAACGATGTTATCTCGCTCCTTGCTCTGTAGTTTTCTTTGGCTGGACAGGCCTTCATCAAGCCAATGAAGTCATCGGTCGTATTTTATCCCTTTTTCAACCTAACTAAACAAAAGGAGAGCCAGTCCTGCGGGGCTGGCCAAAAAACTACTACCTCAGTCCATTTTGATAAAAGGTAGTCGGTCTCTCTTTCTCTCTTATCGGATGGATGGATATGTAACTTTTTTGAACGTCATAAGAACTGCGCTTTCGCACGTCATCATCCAGGTGAAACGAGATGATTGCAGTGCTGGGTTGCACCGACTGCGTGGCACCGAGCGTTTCCCGAGTTATTTTCGTATTCTTTAATTTTTGTAGATCCTTATTTCTGATGAGTTATATAGATGATTGTTAAAAACGTACAAGCAAACGGCGTAGGTGGTTGGCTGGACTGAATTCCGTAGGTGAATCGAATGGGAACGTAAATGTTAACACTCACGACATTGATCAGTTTTTTCCTTCTTTCTCCCCAGCTTGTTGTTTGGACGCTATATAACCAACATAAACATCGTGCGAGCGGAGCGTAACCAATCGCACTTTTTCGTGACTTGTTGACGCTGGAAATTGGCGAGTTGTTGTTGTTTCTCTTTTATACTATGGGTAGCAGTTGCTGTTGTTGTTGATGGCCGTCGTATATTTGTTTCGCCCCGGCCTCGTGCCATCAGAGAATGAAGGAGAGGCGAGGACAACATTAAACAACATCACCCGAAAAAAAAAAGTGGAAGAACTGTTGTTGCCAACGATATGTGTGTGCAAGTCGTTACTGGACGTCCGCCGATCCATCAACGGGAAAAATAAAATAAAATGAAAACAACAAAAGTTAGTAAGTGTTCTCTATTTTTTCCTCTCTCTCTGCGAAAGACTGGGCTGGTGGAGATATATAGTGTGCGCCGCATCAACGGAATATACATCATCTCGACGGGGTCAGTGAATTAGAAAAATTCCGGGCGTCATCGCCTTTGGCTCCGACGACGACGACGACGCTCCCGCACGAATTTGTGTGAGCGAACGGAGGACTCGATTGCACACACCACCGCCCTTTCAAAATGGCGTCGAAACGATGACAGGATAGAGAGAGAGGAAGCAAAACAAAACAACAACAACAACAACATTGAAGCGAAACGCTTTTCCAGCAACTTACTGGCAAAGCGCTTCGTGCGGATTGGAGGGCAGAGCGGGAGCACAGCTAGGCAAAGGAGACGTACAACAAAATCAATACTAACTTGGCCTTTTTTCTTCTTCTTCTTTCTTTCATTCCTCTTCTCTCTCGTCAGTTACTCCTCCTCCTCCTCCGTCGTTGATGTCAGCGACGGAAGATGTAGTGTACGAGTCGTGGCCTTCCGTAGTATAGGAAGCGCGGAGGGGGAGGATGCAGCCGGAGCGAAGCCCATCCATCCCCTTCGCTCCGTTTTCCTGAAGCGAAAAAAGAAAAAAAAAATTATTTGGGGGAATATATATACGCAGTAGTAGTATTTATACATAGTATGTATATATTTCTGGCACAACCATAAGCGTCTATCGCTTCTTACCAACTCTGTTATGTACATAACATTTGGGTTGCGTGTTTTTTGTGTCTGTATTTATTTATTGATTTAACTTCTCTTCCTGTTTGGTGGGGGGAATACTGTACATCATCTTTCGGTGGCCACACATTGGAGCATCTTGATGGAATATTTTTTTTTCGAGGGGGTCGAGAAATAATAAAATACAAAAAGTCGCATGCTGGCGAAGCGCTTTATTTCTTTTTCTTTCCATCCGCAACGCTTCCTCCTTTATTGGAGGGGGGTCCATCTAAGGTTCTGCGGGGTCGATTGGTGTGTGTGGCTTTTTATTATAATGACGAAAGGATGGAATTTGTGTTTGCGTAAGATTTTTTCGGGGGGGGTTTCGTTGGTTTTGTTTGTTTTTTTGTTTTCTTCCCCCTTTTGGAACTACTGTTCCAGGAGTGTCGAGACACTCCATTACTCTTTTGTTGCGTCGAATCTTTTTTTCTTTTTGGGAGAATGAAAATCAACTCTTGAATTGGTTATACTGGGAGAAGAGTTGGAAGAACTTCCCCCCTGCACAATTATGGCACGGTGAGCTCTCGGTGGATGAGAGCAATTGAAAACGGACTCTGCGGCTAACGGTTGGAGTTTCTACCTTCCGGGAAATGGGAGGGGCTTTTTTCTTTTTTTTTTTTCTTTTTTCGAATGAGTAAAGTTTGATGTCATATTTATTTATTTAGTTAAATAAAGGTGTGTGCCAGCGCAAGACCATTTTGCTCTGCATTGAATTATCAGCTAGACGGACATGCATAACCTTTCTGTTTGATTGGGAACTCTTCATAATGAGATTGGGAAGATCATCAGAGTTTAGGGTACACGCCCTTCTGTTTTGTTTTTGTTTTTGTGTCTCTCGGCGATTCTTTTTTTCTTTCCTGATATTTTTCCTTTTTGTGTTTGGAGCATTGCATTTCTTTCTTTCTTTTTCTCTTTCTCTTTTTTGTGTGTGTCCCTCTGCCCAGGCTTTTCGCTGATTGGTCCAAACCCAAGCGGATGCATCACGTCTGGTCCATCCATCCAAACGGATAAGATCTATACTTTTTGTGTTGGACGGAACTCCCTTTCAAACACGAAAAGGGGGGGAGGGAGGGAGAAAATAGAGAATGAGGGGGAGGGAGGGTGAAATGGATGGAGGGGGGGGGGGGGCTGGAACAGTGAGGAGCTGAAGCGAGCAAAAAGCCAGGAGCAAAGGGATATCGGGTCTTGGGATCGTGGTGAGTGGAGGGAAAGAAGGGCGGAGGAACATGGTGGACTGGCAGCCGGCCAGAATTTCCATACGCTTTTTGAATATAGGAAAAAGAAGAAGACTTGACTCTTCTTCTTCTTCTTCTTCTTAAGGAAAAATCCTTTTAGAAAACGCAAAGAGCAAAGTTCAAATCCATCGTCGTGTTGAAAAACTGCCAAGCCTTTTGAATAGGTGATGAAGAAACACAAACACAGTCACGACAAATCAAGTGACCGTTTTGATTCCCTATAACTTCGTGGTCGAATCCAATTCTCTCTCCTGAAATTACATTTCAGCGCCGAGGTGTTTCCTCTCTTATTTGATTTCATTTGATTGCGAAAAAGTCGCATCAGTATTTGTTGATTGACGACGAATTTTGAATTCAATTCCATATCGATTCTCATCTGATCGTGTGTCTTAACTTTCATCTCGGCCTTTTTAAAGATTTTGACATTTTGTTTGGGGTTTTTAATTTTTTTTAAATTTTTTTGGGCGCTTTGGTCAAGGTGTAGTTGAAGAATGAATAAATAAAAAAAAAACTCACTAGATAATTTAGTGGCCGTGCATAATCTTCCCGACGGGTGTGTGTCTGTTGTTGGCTTTCACGTCTTCATCTGCGCAAGAGGACCCAAACTCCGTCCGTGTATAATATTGCCTTGCATCAAAAAAGATTTCATTCTTCGGGAGTTTTGGCCGGAACTTGTGTAATGCATAATAATAAGTCTGTCGATAATTTATCAAAAGTGAGAGGATTGCTTATTTTCTTTTTCTGGAAATTTTAAATTTATTTATTTATTTTATTTGTTTTTTTTTGTAAGATTGCCACCCATGTTGTTGTTGCGGCTTAAAACTCTCGGAAAACCGGACAAACCAACACGCTACATTATATAACTCCCTTTATTCTCTTTTTCTTGATATTTATTTAGTTTTGAGTTTTCTCTGGTTTTTCTTTTTTAGCCTGGGAAAAAAGAGCGGTTCTTTTAAAAGCTTTACACCGGTTCGTAGTTCTGAGATAGATAAGAGTTGCCCAGCACAAGACGAGGGGGAAAAAACAAACAACAACATCGTAAATATATGCGATGTGCGATACATACGCGCCCACCACAACGGGTTGCGCGCTTATGTATATTTGGGGATGTCCCAGAGCTTTTTCCCTGTTTGTTTTCCAGTTTGCTATTGAGCGAAAAAATTCATTATCAAACAAACAAGGCACCACACATTTTAGTGTCTTGTTTGCTGGTGTTAGGCGCCTCTTATATGTATACCTGCGGCCGGCCCACTGCGCCGGATTGCTGTCCTCGTCCATTAGCGACTTGTTTTATGACGGAATCCCGTTTTTTTTTTTAAATTTTCTTCGGCTGTGTCACACTGTGTGGGGCGGTCTTCTTTTCAAAAGTTTGTAAGTTTAAACATCTCCTCCAACCATTTTCGTTGGCCGTTTTCTGGTTACGCATTTTCCGGATCAGAAAAAAAAAGAAATTTGTTTTGGGTTTGTTTAACTATCGGCTCGTAGGTTTTTTTTTTTAACTTTCTGTCGGGAGATTAGGAGAACACTTTGATATTAAAAGTCGGCAATAAATACGACTCTCTTCTTGGCCGTTCCCAGTAACCTTTTGGAATCGTGTCCACAATCATTAACGCGTCCTTAAATAAATAAATGAGAAACTATATTTAAGGCCTGTATCAAATCCTCCAGCTTTCATAGTGTCATCTCTATGAACTCTTTGGAGGTTGCCGGGTACACAGCTCGGCGAAGAACAAAGGAAACAACAATGAATCATTGCAAAAATAATCATAGTAAACTCACGTGATGTATGCACACTATCCAACCAAATAGCGGCCCAAAAGCTCGTCTCCGTTGTTGTTTTTTTTTCCTGATAGCGTGAACTATCTCCTCTCTGAACGCGATGAAGGGTCTCCGTGGCCTCTTCACGGGGGGGATCCGCCCTCATGTGCGCTCATGTACTAGTCGACTCCCGAAATGTGTGTGTGTGTGCATAGTGGCTACATAATGAAACGACCACGGCTCACGCTCGACTCGGATGTTATTTTTTTGTTTTATTCGAATTTGAATACATTTTCAATCGAAAGAGAAAGAAAAGGTAAACAGACTTTGTATCAATAAATCGTTGGTTAGAATTTTTGAATTTCCCACCCAAATGTTATACTGGCGAATGACATTGTTTGTTTATCCTGAAATCGAACGCAATCATTTTTGAGTTATGTAGTATAAATACTACCGGGTCTGCCACATACTATACTTCTGTCTTTATCTCATATTCATCTCGTAATTCCGCTCTCACCTCGCCACACAAACTCCATCCATGGAAAAATATACAAATGTGTGTGTATTTTTTTTCTGAAAGAAGAGCGTCAGCAGACATTCTTGTGATGGCGAGTGGGAGAAAATAGATGAATAGAGTGTGAGAAAAGAAGAAGAATGTGTAGAAGAGATACACCACACACACACAAGTTGAGTGTTGTAACGTGCCACCCGTGGCACCACGGGGGTGGCTTTTTCTTCTTCTTTTTTACTGGAGGGGTTATGTAGAGACGCCATGTGAGGAGAGACCCCCATGCACACATGTAACGGACGCATTCACAAAAATATTCGGATGGCTCGCCGCTGTACATCATCAAATGGCCCTGGGGCGAATAATAACAAGGCGATATCGGATATCACCTCGTATAGAAGAAGAAGAAGAAGAAGAAGAGCAAACACGGAAGCGAAAAAGAAAAGCCCATTGATTTGTGGTGATCTCAATTGCGGGGGGGGGGCGGCCAATAGGAGTCGAGCGAATATAGATCACGAGTTATCTCGTAATATTTGCTAGAGTAGTGGGGGTGGGGTGGCAGACTCTCGTTGGCTGTGCAATATAGAGTAGGAAATGTAATAAGGAGAGATTCATCATTTTGATCAATGACCGGCGCTGATATCGAACGCGCCGGACGGCCGCCGGCCTCAAGGAATTGTCATCACATTCAAAATAACGTCGCGCGAGATAAACTTACATACGTCGATCCATAAATAAAAACAAATGGAATTCTCACACGCCAGACGGGGAGAAAAACAAACTAGAAGAAGAAGACGCACAGGGTATATACATCCGGCCATTATGTCTATAGGCTGAGCTGATGTCGTTGTCGTTTAAACTCTTCTTATAGCCGATGTTAATGAGATCTGTGGGGAGTCGTTTTTGTTTTATTTTCATTCCGGCGTCTTCATCGGCGATATCGCGTAATAGCTTATTCTTTTTCTGGCAGTCGAGGAATCGATTATTTATTTTTTTGGGGGGAGGGGTCTTACCAGGGAATTATATACCAAACAGAAATGTTATTATTTTCAACTAAAACTTATTCCCTCCACTTATTCGCTTAATCGTTTTGAGCGGTTTGGATTTTGAGGGGGGGAGTTTGATTTTTTATCATTTTTTATTTCTATCGATATCGCATTAATCGTAATTTGTAAGCATGCTGATTAATAAGAAGAAGATTGGACAAGTGTCGTCTGCTGCTTTCATTTAGTTTTGAGAGTTGAGACCACGAAGCATATGCAAACAAAGTTTGAGAATATAAAGAAAACTGAACGATAACTCTTTTGAAAACGTGTGTGGCTGTACGAAATAATAATGCAAAAGAAACAAGAACACATCAAATTACGAAAATGTGATCGTCTCGTGTGATGTGTCTGATCTCTGGTGTCGTAGCTCTCCATGCTCTCCACTCGATGCTTTTGGGCGGGTAAATGAAACTAAGAATAGCAATGCAATCATTATATGGGAGCTTAAATAGTAAAGTTAAACCTTTTGTAAATTTGTGAAATGTTATTTTCTGTCTAGCTCATGCAAGCCCCCTGTCGATGTATGGCATTTTCTTTGCACTATGTAACCTTTTTCTTTTGTGCAGGTTTGAGGCCAGAGCCAGCCATCGTAACAACATAATACACAAGTTCTGCTTGTGCCGAGTCTGTCATCAGTCTGTCTGTCTCACCTGTCGTCACCAAATATCTCAGCATGATCTCAGCATCACCGCTTAGGTAATGTTTTTGGTTACTATTATCCCTGCATGACCTGCCCTGCTAGATATTTTATTGTTGCATTACCTGCATCAATGCAGTGCATTACATTTAAACCTTGAATTGACCCATTTATTAACAATAGAGTTGGCCCATTGTCTTGTTTTCAACTTTTCCTGACTTGTTGTGGTTGTTGTTATTTTGTGAATATTTTTCGTAACCTATTTTTCTTTTTTTATTTAGATTCACAGCATCCCATTGCATTGGAAAAGCTACCGATGTCAATCGAGTTACGGATCTCTCTTTTCCCCCCCTTCTTTCAATGTCCTCGTGTATGCCCATGTGAATGTGGGTGTATTCACGAGGACACCCTTTATACCCTATACCGTCTGGTGTAATCGAACTCTTCAGCTGTTGGATGGAGCAACTGACGTATATATAACTGGCTGTATGTGCCAGGCATAAAGGTAGGACAAATTGATCTCAATTTATCCTTTCTGGCAATTTTTGGTGGCGTTCATTATAAATCGATCGTTAGTGCAGACTACGTTGATTGATGAGCTAGGCGGTTTCAACTGTTTTCTCTCGCTGATTTGTTTTTTTTTCTCAGCACTAAAACTCATTTGTCGAACGACTGGCGCAGACCAGGCCTGTTTTCTTACCTTCCATCTTTTTCTATTGAGTAAACCATCCCATTTGAAAATATTTGAACTTGAAACACTTGGAGCAAAAGTGTAACAAGACCATTTTTTGACCAAGAGCCTAGACCTCCTCGTCGGTGTGCATATAAAAAATTAAAAATACGCCATGAAAAAAGAGAATGACGATGTTTTGCGCTTCAAAAACTATTAAGCTGCTGTTATTGCAGTCAAAAAGAAGTCTCAAATCAAAATAGAAAAGCTGAGAATATGAACTAAACACATCATCCATTTTCGGTCGATTATTCCTTGCCTTGTGTGTTTGGGTTTGTTTCACACAGGAGGTTATTGCGCAGTTTCACGGTTGGCTCGCGTGCCATTCGATATGATGATGGCCTCGTAAAAATGTAGAGGGATACTAAACAGTGTGTATAACCAGTTAAACTAACATAACAGATATAGATGTACATATACAAATGGGGGGGGGGGAGAAGAGGGGCAAGGAAACCCCTTTTTTTCTCCTTATTTTTATTTCTTGTGTTTTCGTTGAGGATTTTCATCGCCCGTCGTCTAGATTGATCGTAAAAAGTGAAAGACGGTCGTGTCCTCCCCTCGGTCTAGGCCTCGCCGTTTGCTACCTAAATACCACCCACTAAAAAAGAAATCGTAAAAAAGAAGAGGAAGATGGTAGTTGGTGGGGTGACTTAACATACGAATTTCTTTTTCAAAGGGGACAGCAGATTGAATGCCCCCCCTCACTTTCAACCCACCCCATAACAAACCATAAAATCCCGGGGTTTTACATGCGTTTTAAATGGAAAAGGAGTAGTCGTAATATGACGTGGTTATGAATCTCAATGTCGATAGATCTCCACACAGTGTGAATTCCTGATGTTTGAAGAGCCATTTTGGATGGTGTGCCGTTTTACGGCCACGTCCGCACCTTTTTTTCCTCCATCTGAAAAAACAAACGGCCCAACCGCCTTTCAATATTTTCCCGTCTCTATCGCTATATCTTGTTTTATTTCCTTTATATTTTTTTTTTTCTTTTTCTTTCTTGGCGTATTAGGAATGACTTCATTGTCTGGCACATTCCGATTCCACTCAGCACGGGCTGATTGCCACCACCACACTCACTCCCCGTCGACTTTATTGAGCATTTTTTCGTTCCTTTTTTATTTGATGGCTCGCTTTAATAGAAACCATTCAATTTTATGAAGTGATATGATGCTATACACGGCTCGTAAAAGCCCGGCTTAAGTACAACATTAGGAAAAAGGATGGGCCAAAAGGATGGGGGGTGGGTGGGGACTGGGGAGAGTTAAGAGAGAAAAACGTATTCGACCGTTTTCTTTTTACGTGTGTTGGATGCCAGCAGCGCGGCGGCGGCGGATGTGCGCAATCAGACAAGACCCCTTCTTCTCTTTTCTTTCTTTCATTTAAAAAAAAGGAATGAATTTTTTATTTTTCAGGAGAGTTTTTTTATAGAGCCATTAGAATAATAACCGTGTAATTGCGCAATAGCCAGAGCCTTGTCTTTTGTCGGTTTCAATCCGTGTCAAATGGAGAGGTACACTGATGAGCCGAAAGTTTCTTTTGGTCTTCATTGGAACTGGGTGGCAACACAATTTAGATCAAAACAAAACAAATTTCGTTGAGAATTTCCACGGGAAAATTCACGCCTTGGATACCAATGGAATTTCGATTGAGACATTTTCAACCCGCACACCTTGACTTGTCTCACGTCGTGAGACAAAGTCACAAAAAAAAACATTTTCACGTGAAACGTGAGATTTATGTTAAATCGATGTTGTTTTTAGTATTCCAGTCAGAATGATTTGACTTATTTGGACTCGTCTGCCGACGTCGATGGGTTTCATTTGAAATTCCCGACCGCAACGTTATCATATCGCCACCACTACCTGCGATAATCCAATGCGCATTCGACTGTGGCCCCGTGACGTTGAACTATTCCCGATGATCTAATGCGCTCGTCCAAACGTGTGGAATATTATAATTTCCAAAACAAAAAAATAGGCACTGGAGACGGAAATGGGTTTAGGTTTAACTTCTTTTCTTATTTTTCGAGGGGGTTTTATCCTCCATCTTTTCTCTTTCTCTCTCCCCCCACCCGACATTTTCTTAATATAAACCCCGTCATCGGTAACGTGAACTGTGTGCGTCAGTATTAAATCATTCGGCACCGTGCAAGGCAGGCACAGCACACACACAAGTCCGTGGAGGGAAGGAGAAGATGAAGTGGTTCCGCAGAGGAACGCTCCGCCTCCCTCCTCCTCCTCTTTCTAGGAAAAAGAAGAAGAAGAAGAAGAGTATGAGATTAAAAAAGAATTCCAACGAAATAATATTTTCATCAGACTAGAGAATAAGCGATGGTGGGTGGGAGGAAGCACGAGGTTGGGGAGTAGATAGAAGATGGATCGTAAATAAAGCTCCCGCTACACAGGGAGAGAGGAGGAGGGTGGTTGGGTGGTGTGTATAGTATATGGCGGAGGACGCAGAGAAGAAGAGAAGAAGAAGAAGCAGGAGCGAAAAAGAGGAAAAAGATATACGAGCCGGGCGACGTCAGCCAAGTGCTGTGCTCTCTCTCTCTCGGCTTTTTCTCGGTCGATGGTTGGCTGGAAAAAAGAAAGAAAAAAGGAGCTGCTGGGCCAGGGGGGTATCCAGCTAAAAAGAAAGGGGGAAGGGGAGGGAGCTGGATTTTTCCTATAGGGCAGCTAGGCATTTCTCTTGTTATAAATCACTCGGCTGACTCTCGCCCGTCTCTTTCCCCCCCCCCTTTTTTTCCAGCTCTTTCCTCACAGCTAAAATGGGGGATTGAAAGAAAGAAAAAAAATAACGCAGATACTCTTGTGTGTAACACACAGCCAAGAATTGTTCAATATTTAAACAAACGAAAAACACACCCATAGCCATTTCGATTCTCGCCAATGAAAGAAGAAGAAGAATAATAAAGACGGGAAATTTATTTATTTACCAAACGTTGAATTTATTTCACTGTTATATAGTCCATTTCATCATATAATAGAGTGTGTGTGCTGTGCATATAAGGGGGTGTCTTGTATAATAGGCTTCTCTTTTTTTCTTTCTTTCTAAAAGAATGAGAACATGTCCAACCATCTATGTAATAGAGACGCGCGCACATACCGCATAGCTCGCAAAGAGGGTTGGACCATTTTCTCATTTCATTTTCGGGTCCGGTTTTTTTTTTGGAAACTTATTTCGGGGTTGGTTGAATTGTCTCTCTCCATCTCATTTCCCATTCTATTCTCGCCGATATGCCGAGAAAGAATAGAAGAATATAAGAGAATATAAGACTTATTGCGCAGTTGGCCGCTTATTGTTTGCGGCATTGTGTTTGGCGCTGATGGGCTGCTGGGAAATAATCTCTGGTCCCTCTCAATCCAACTTCTTTTTTTGTGTGTCCGTCCGTCTTCATTGCCGCTGTCCTATTGTTTGTGCTGAGACAGTTTTATTTTTATTTTGTAAAGGACTAAAAAATGAACCAATAAGGTGTGATCCAGTTATGCCGCTTTGTAAAATAGAAAAGGGAGGCCGTGAGAGTTCAGGTCTTATTGGATTATAGCCTGTACGACCCACCACCCTCTAGAGTGTAATAACATTAAAGTTTGATAGGATCGTTAAATAAAAAACAAGAGAAAAGGACGAGTCTTATTTTGACTCGATTGTTGTGAAACAATGTCCCGACTAGAGAAATCCCTGCAGGATTCTCTTTTGTTTTGTGTGCGCAGGTTTAGCGCCTGGAAAATTGACCGAGAAGAAGAAGCAAAGGAGAATCAGCTGGTTGGGTACGAGTCAAATCCAATTGAAGGAGGATGTTTTCATTAAGAGCCAAGTCGCCCACGGTTAAATGGAAAGTCGTTCGTGTACTCGGTGCTCTTGCAGACGCGATCCTTTACAACAACAACAACGAAGGAAAGAAAAAAAAGAGGTCATTCTCTCACGTCTTGATCGTCGACCGAGACAAAGAGTTATTGGTGGCCCGTAACATTTCCAGTTTATTTTTCCCCGGGTATTATATATTTTCGTGATTATTATTCGGAGCTGTGGGGGCTTTTATTTCCTTGGTGATGTATTACTTAGTTATCATACCCCAGGTAGGAATCCTCTCTCTCTCTCTTTGGTGGATGTGTATAAATATAGACGCACGGACAACACGCTCACGACGAAACGCTAAGATGGAATACCTTGGGCGTCTGTCAGCCAATAGGCGCATAGAGAAGAAGAAGGCACCGCTGTTGTATAGAGAGTGCTCTGGTGTGTGTGTGTGCGCGCCCCAGGTGCAGGCGCGTAATTAAGTTGAGAGAGAGTCTTTCAACAGAGGGGCCGAAAAGAAAGAAGGGAGTCCTCGTGTAATTACGCATGGTTGGCCGAGTTGTGTGAGTTGTGAGTCCTCGGACGTGATTGGTCGCTGGTTCCTTTTAACAAGAGTCGAAAAAGTAAAAGAGGAAAGATTTTTGTTGTTTTTTGTTTTTACACAAAAGAAATAACTGAGATGTATCTGGCTAGGTCTATCGTCTTTTACAGTATTATCTCGTGTATTGTATTTTTTCAAAAATTTCAAAATCCCGCGCAAAAAAATACGACCCGCCGTTCAATGACTTGATTAGCCAAGCTCGGATGCTTTTTCTTTCCTTTTTTATTTCTTGGTAGTTTCTGAATTTTTACTTTTTTTTTTGGACACGTAACAACGCGCCTACAAAGCTCCAAACTCTACGTGGTATCCTCACAATAACTAAAGACGCAGCGGGCGCTGCTGGCTGCGCTGTTATAAATCACACGGCCGACTCGGGGTCGGATATGATTAAATGCACTTTTCTTCTTCTTCTTTTTTCTTTTTATTTTTGTGTGGGCAGAAGAAAAAAAAAACCCAACAAAATGGAAGGAACTGGAAGAAGAAATCTTGATGACGCCAAAGTATACAGGAGAGACAAGGTCTTGTGTTTTGTTGTAGGTTATTTAGACGGCCGTTTATTTTGTAATGTACCCCCTCTTTCGGTTATTAGAATACAGCTTTGCATGTTTGCTTAATGATAACTAGCGTCATTGAGCTGATAGACTAGCGCTGCTACTTCCAGAGCCTATAACAGCCAGCGCCACCATGTAATTCCGACGTCGTTTTTGTTGTTTTCCAAAAGTTCAATGGCGGCGATAATCACCAGCTTTTGTAAGGAAAAATAAAACATTTCGGTAGTTTTTTTTTAGTTTTCAAAACGACCATGAAAGAGAAGGGAAACTCGTCTATTTATATTGGATACATATCCTAGCTCAATTTCCATGCAAAGAATATCGTCTGGTATTTTGTAATATTCAGAATAGGCGACCGTAAAGCCCACCGAAACTCTCTTTATGTATTGGAAGACTTCTTTTATATTTCTTTCCAGTTTGTCAGCAGCAGTTGATGGAAATATGATGAGAATATAACCTTTTTTTTTTTCTGCCTCTGCTTTTCATTCTATATATCCATCCCCCTCTTTTTACGTATGCAACTCTCAGTCTCTCTCAGCAGCCGGCGTCGCTCGGTGCTCATTGGTTGTACCGAGTAGTACACACAATATGATGCAATAAGTTCTCTCTCTCCCCCCTTCTGGCTTGTTTCACATTTTCAAGAGAGAGAGAGAGAAAAAGCCCTCGTCAGTGTCTCGTATAACCCATCCGCCAGATGGAAACTATCGTTTACAACCTCAAATGGGCTATAGACCCTGTTAGACGATGACGTGGGGCATTGCCTGGATAGGAGGGGATACACATCAGCGGCACAATTCATTTCGCATCGTTATGGAGACGTGCAGTAGTACTTACTGGCGCACATAAAAGCTGGTGTAAAAGTCGTGTTTATTGTCTCCATCAAGTCGCTCGGACACGAAATAAGGTGTGTCTTGATTGGAAAATTGAAAACGAGTCATATCCCTCTGTCATCTAGAGATGCCCTCCCCTCCAATCCGCCTTGTGTAACGTAAGATTTGATTGCAGTTGTATTTGACGCGCCAGAGTAAAATCTAACTCTTCTCCCCACACGAAAAAATGCAATAAGGTCGGTCGATGTAATAACTCAGCCAGCTAGCGCCAAGCGCTTTAGATACGGACGTCTATACTATATATTGAACCCCCCCTCACAGTCTTCTTTTCTTTTTTTTTTCCTCTTTTTGGGTATTACTTTTTCATGTACATTTATACTATACGCTATATCGGGGGGTGATTGGTATTCCAATCAGATTGGCTTATTTTTTTCTCTCTCTCTCCCGACGACGACGACTGGGGAATAACTAAAGTTTGCGCTCTTCTTTCCAGGGTTATAGAGAATGAGGAAAAAAGAAGAGCAAATTTTCTTTTTTACCAAAACACACTTAACTCCCGTTTTTTTTTTCTTTTTTTTCGATTCATTATAAAATGCTAATGCGCAGTTCTTGTGTGTGTGTGTTGAGCGTGTGGTTTTCCACAAGCTGCTGCCCGAGGCTTCTTTTGGTTGTTGTTGTTGTGCTGTGGGAAAACCGTACAAGCCCGGTTTCATGTTGATTCAGGTATAATAAGTCTGTGCTAGTAGAGTTGCATCTAGGACAAGAGGGAATGAAGACGTTTGGGCCGTCGCGGCATGAAAGAGGAGCATAAAGAAAATGATGAACGCGGGTAAGAAGAAAAGGAGAAGAAGAAGTTGCGTCTTGAACCTTTTATAATAATAATAACGAGCAATTATATCCACTGGGATGTGTAGACGAAAGAAAGAAAAGAAAAGAGAAAAAAGGGTGCTGTGTGTATAATTACGAACGCTTTGCGCGCCATTGGACCGACAGTTCTCTCTCTATCTCCCCCCTGAAAAAAAGTTTCATGTTAATGTCTTTTTCTTTTCTTCTCTCCAACTTTTTGGTACATCATTCCACAGCACAAGAAGGGCTGCTGGCGGGTGGGTGGAGCGAACCCGCATCCGTGTTCACGTTCGGAGGCGGGCAGCGCCGAATGATGATGCATATGCTAGATTATCTCTCTAGTATATCCTTATATCTCTTTTATTCTTTTGAAAACGAGTTAAAGCTAGAATAGATTTCTCTCTAAGAACTCAGACATCATCTTGGATTTGAAAGTCTTATATGTTTGTGCTGTTGTTGTTATCCACATCAGTCTCTTCCAGCAGTTCTCTTTTTCTTTTTTTTCCAGCCCCCGTGTACCATATATACTTCATTTTCCAGTCCAGCAAACCGGGACGTGCCGGGCACGCTCTCAATTTTTATTTCCTCCTATCCACACGCTCCGTTTTTTTTTCAGTCTCCTACTCCTCCTCCCTTTACTCCGTAACCGATGAAAGGAGGGGGGCTACTCCTCCTGGCTGCTGGAAATGGACAGGGCCGTAAAGCTTAGAGCTATAGGGAGAGAGAGAAAGAAGCTCTTCTTCTTGTGTGTACACGCTTGGCCGGCTCCGGGATCTGCACACAACTCGCCTATACACTCGGAGGGGGTTTTTTCTTCTTCTTCTTCTTCTTTTTTTCCCCTTCAAAGAGTTTTTCTCGACTGTTTGTTTTCGTTTCCGTCCGAGGTGGAGCGTGCGTTTTCTGCAGTGCAGCAGCCAGGAACCGGAGAGATTTGTATTCCTCTCCGACATTTGTTTTCCTCTTCTTCTTCTTGCCTTGACAACAACAGCCTGCAGTCGTATATATATAGACAACAGAAACGTCTGCTGGGCAAACGTCACCGACGAATGGATCATTTGGCGACGGCAGATGCGCCGCCAGAGTCCGTCCATCCACCGCCGCATTGTCCGCACCAAGTTAATTCCACCTCTATAAGCGCCGGAATCCATGTTTGACTCGACTTGTAATCTGCACGTGGAATTACTTCTTTACTCACGGCCGCGAGTTATATACTTATATGCATAGAAATACAAGCGCTAACGCGAAATGAGCCTCAAGGTTCGCACACACACACAGAGACTAAAAGGACCCCGTAGAAAAATAAGCTGATGAGATTTTTTTTCTTTCTTCTTCTTCTCTTTAGATACATTATGGATTTTCTTATGTCTGGGTGCGCACATATATCTTGAGCCCGGGGCTTTGCTGCACTGCTGTGATTAAGATGGCAATTTCCTTGGGAGCTGCTGCCGCCGCCGCCTCCTCCTCATCTCATATACCCTCCTCCTCTATGTAACATCGATTGTATCAAAGTGCCATCCATACATCTTAGGCGGCCTTCCGCCTTTAGACGACAAGCCCCTCTCTCTCCTTCGTTCCTAAATCATGAAACAAGAAGAAGGAACGAAATAAAGTTAACGCAGCAAACAAAACAAAAAATATCCAAACAACTTGATATCCTTTCCACACAAGTTCCGCAGTATAGATTGCGCAACGAAATTGCAATTTACATTAAATGTTTAAGAGGGGGGGGGGACTCGTGGGTTATATTAATACGTCATCGCACGAGTATTATAAGAAAAATAAAGCGAGAAACTGCCAGGGTGTAATATATTATGATGATTGCGGTGGAAGAAGAGGCGGAGCTCAGTAGTTGACTTGGCCGAACTTTTTTTTTTATTGGGCCGGACGGGAGTAGTGACGAACCAGAGAGCAGTCTCAGCGCACGAGCTAGATTAGATTTGTTTTCCCGCTTTCGGTTTGGCATTCTTCCCGCTGCATTTCACGTCCGACTCTGATGCCCAGGTATATTTCTATCTTCGCAGCCCTTCGTAAAATGTGGCCATTCTGTTTTTTTTTGTGTTTTTTTCCTCCCCCTTAACTGTGAAGATGAGTCACCTTACGATGAGGGTTGTAATGGTTTACCTCCCCCAAAATTATTACAGATCGCCAAGAATATATACTCTGCTGATGCGCAGTGCACAACAACATGAACCATTGAACCTGGCAGCAGCTAAGCCTCGTTTATCGCGTACCCAAAAAAATCTGAAAGCCTAACGCAGTTTCGGTGACAAATGGTTCGATAACTCCATCCGGATGCGTTATTAAAAATAGCAAAGGGCGCACACACACACACATAACGGAGCCAGTGAAAAGCGTGATCATAAATGGTCGCCATCTGTTAGCGAGTCGTTCAAACTCGGTAATAAGATTAGAAGAGTAAATAAAAACCTTGTTATTTTTTTCATTCAAATTGTGTGGAATGACATTTTTTGGATCGCTTTGAAATGGGAGAGGCAGTCGAGAAGGAAAGACTTACAGCATCCGGGGGTAATTCTTTTTTTGGTTACGAACCGATTTAATTTTAGGAAATATGTCGACTGCGAGGTGTTTTGGGGGGGCTTGCAAGTGTGGCGGAGAATGTGCGCGTTACTTTGGTCTCACAATAGATGCGCCTCGTACCACCAGTCTACAAAATGTTAATGTTAACGAAGCTCATTTATTTTTAGGATCTGCCCGTCTCCTAACCAACAATTCTCCCTTGCGTAAAGTTGACAGTTGGAACGACTTCTGGCCGCAGTCGGAATGTGCTGCTGCTCCTTTCGAGTTTTTATTGCCCCGGCTAGTCTACGAGCTGTTGAGAATAATGTGAACGTCAAATGGCAAAAAGTAAAATTACAAAGAAATGAACACGCTCGATTTCTATAACCTCCTAATATAACAACGTTCTCGTCCTCGCAGTTGAGATAAATCTCAAGACAGTTTGGTTTGTCCTGCCATTCTTACCTCATACCTAAGCAACTAGATGGTGACTATATTTATATTTTGAATGGCAATGCACGCAAAGTAATATTTTTTTATTTCTTTGTTTCTATTCAGTAGATCATATAAAAATAAGAGACTGGAACAGATCCAACCGTTAAAACAGGTTGATATCTCAAGTAGGCCTTCTGAGAATACCGTGAACCTTCTTTTACTGGAAGATAATTGAAGTAAATCGAACAGTAATAAATCCCAACCCTTTTCTTCGCTTTGTGACGTCATGACACTGAGAGACTAGTAGTTAGTTTTGGGGTCATACATAAGAATATCAGATTTGTAATTGATTTAAAAAATAATATTGTATTTCAATTGTATTTCAAACTGAATATTTCGACTAGAACTGTTTCCCCGCCATCTAGTGGTCGAATCAAATGAAATAACAAAAATGAAATTGATCCTTGATGCCACCACTTGATGGCAGTTCTCTTAACAAGTTGCATGCTCTAGCGTGTAGCGTCTAGACTCTAGCCTCCAATGCAAATGCGACCTAGAACCCCTTCATGAGTGCAGTACTTTAGTTGATGATGCCATTGCTATCAACAATATGTATATATATATAACCATTCATGAGGTTTTCAACATGATGTCAAGCATGTTGATATGCCTATCAAAATAATTGCTTCATTTAAAAAGAATATTATTTTGCTTTACCAAAGTCTAAATTAAATAAAAATTAGTCAATTTGATGGTAGTTCTTCATGGTTTCTCTTGAATTGAAATCAATTGAAAAATTTGATTTTAACTTTTAAAGTAATTTATTTTTATTTTTATTTTGAAGTTCCGTCTTCACGTTCAGTATCACGTTTCAGCCGTTCGTGTGTATATTTTTACATATTGTTAAGGAACCTGATGGTTGTCACTAGATGGTTAAAATTATGCCCGCTAGATGAAGCGAGTGAATTTGTTATTGGAGAAATTCGACGTTTGTTTCTGAAAGACTACTTCGTAGAATCGTAGTCTATGGTAACCTTATTGTAGTCTATGGTGTTTATACGGTTTGTCCTTTCTTTATATAATTGGATTATCAACAGATGCAGGTGGGTTAACATGAGTGAAAGTGATTAAAGGTACCTAGCAAATATTGATAATTTGATTTGAGTACACCCAGGAACAAGAACAAACCTGATAAACAAACGGAAATGAGAAGACAACTTATGGAGACACGCAAGCATAACCTGCCGGAGATTCAGATAGTATGTCTTGCACTCTATTGCTCAAGTTCTGACCGTGAACATGGAATTCTTAGCAACAATATTGAGCCGAGGTAAGTTGCACACAGGTGGAATGAAATAAGTTGATATGCTATTTGTAAATTATAGATAACTAACCTACTGAAACTATGAAAACTATTAATGATTAAAAAGGAAAATTACTGAAGAAATTAGGAAAAGTTTATGCTACTGATGCTTCAATAAGTGTTACTTAAAATGCTTTCAAATTACTTATATTTACGTAGTAAAATTTTCATTAAAGCGTTCTTTGAATGTATGGCTATATACATGTTATTGAGTTTCATGGGGGTGCGTAGTCTAACTTTCCTCCTGGCACATTGTTGTTGCCTGGGACATTCTAAATAGAATTTTAATTTCTTAAATAGGTTTAACAGACAGATGGAGCTTCTTCATTGCTGTTTAATGTGTTCATGTTTTTGTTGCAGACTTGCAGCCAGATGTTAAAAGATTTGAAGCACTTTTAACTGAAACTCACAAAGACTAAAGTACACATAGAATATAACTAAGAATGAACAAGGTAAATACTAGAATGTGATGGCGGATTGTTGGGTGGTTGTCAAAAGTTTTCCTTAATTTTTCCATGAAAGTTACCGATGAATTCATAAGTGAATTCAAGTTTATTTCTGTGCACCTTGTTTGTGATGTGATTTATTCCGTATGTGTGTTGCATCACCTTACATATTTCTTATTATAACGTGTAGGAAGGAACGCGAAAGGCAACTGAAACTACAAGTAGGCTCCTATCATCAATTCTTTGATTAAAATCGTCGTTCTGCTGGATGCTTTATCCTGTTGCTACAGGTAAAAACCCATAATAGCTTAGTGCAATTTTTTGAATACCTCTTTACATTTTTAGTTCATATTCTATTGGCGATCTGGAGTTTCTAAATTCTAATGATGTTGGTAGATCACTAACCCCAGCGTGGACAACACATGTTGTTTTTTTCATGTTTTCTACAAATAATGCATTGACAGACAAGTATTATTCTTCCTTGAGAAATTTTTAACTTTTATTTCATATTATCTATTATTTGACATAATACAGGCCATGGGTAATCTTCAGGTTAATTGCAGCAACTTGGGACTTGCGAGAAGTCCTGTGAAAAGACACAGGGCACATGACCAGATTTGTATTTTTCTGAATGTTCTACTCAAGTAGTAGGGAACAACTAACTTTACCTTATTGCATGAATGTTGGAATATTTATTGAAATATTTCCTATAGTATTCAACATGACTAATTTGTTATGCCAAAGTTAGTTGGAACCCTAACTCAAACACAGACAACACGTTGCTGCTGCCTTACAGCCACAGGCAGGAAAATGATTCTTTTCTTCACAAAATTGTAAGTTGTATTATTTGTCTTGACCCTCCATACTTCATACTTGCTTTTAATATTATAGATTGTTGTGTTGAAAAAGTTGAGGAGAATGATCCGAAATAGCTAACTAAAGAATTTGTGTGTTGTGTCATAGGGAAAGCTGCTGGAGTAATCTAGTACCCATCCCCACTTGATTCATTTCGTGCCAGCAGCTAGTGAATGGCGTGACGAATTCAAATTTAGCTGCTGCGTGCTGTCTGCAAGCAAGCAATCCAATTGACTGTCGCTAGGTGGCGCGAGTGTCTTCAGGGGACCAAATCCGGCCATTTTGTCCCTTGACGCAGCAGAAGTGGGATGCCGGTCGTGACGTTTGGCATGATGAAAATGTAAAGGTATTTTTTGTTAATTTCTTAGGGTTATAAATATGTAATGTTAAACTTCGATGTGTAAATTTACAGGCGATTTCAATACCAATTTCTCAAATCATTAACTCGGACTTGAGTGCCTGTTCATTTTGTCGAAATGTCGTGCCTCGTGTGTCTTGCCGCCTGTACCCGTACGTCTCGTCCCATGCAAAAGCAAAAGTAATTATTTTTATCCAATTTTCTACTAAAGTACTTTTTTAATATGACTAGAGATCAATTTGCAATTTGAATACCTTGCTAATTCTTACTTCCTTAGTAAATTGTAGATATCGGAGAGATCTGTTTGACTGCGTAGTTTGTCCTTACTCCTTGTATTCTTTTTTAATAATGAGTCCTGTTTTATTGTGTATGCATACTTGTATTTCCCGATGGTAATTTTTCTATGTTCTTCAATAGGTCTAACAATCCCGCTTCTTGGTGCAGCCAGATGGTGAAAGGTGTGATGAAGACAACTTCAACTGTTGTATGCAGGATGTGGTGCCAGTGTTATGCAGAAGTAGCTGTGCTGGAAGTGTCATAACGAAGTAGCTGTGCCAGAATTTTTCCAAGTTGCTAACTTCAAAATTTTAACTGTTTTCATATGTGTGGTTTGCTTTGCAAGTGGTATCCCGTGTTGCTGACTTTAAATATTTTTATTCGTTTTTATTTGTGGTTTTGCTCTGCCAGTGAGTTGCTGACTTGAATTGGTTTCATCTTTTGTTTGTTTACTTGTGCAGTATACGATTGTGGCAATCTGACCCCATGTCAGATTTGACATAGTCGACAACTGCTAGATTAAATTCCGGCTTTCTGCACCAACAAAATAATAACGGCACATGTTATTATCGCAGTTGGGAAAGTCACAGGCCCCCCCCTCCCTGGGGGCCAAAAAATATATATGTGGTTTTGTTAAAGTAAATAAAAAAATAAAAAATATAAAAATTGTTTTAATTTTATAAACAAAAAACATTTGGATAAAAGGCCATCGCCAATTTTTTGCGAAAAAGACTTAGTAAAAATAATAAATGGTGGTTGTTTTTACGAATTTTAAAAATTAATAAAAATTTAGGCTGGAAGTTATTTAAAAATTATATTAAGAAAAATGTTGAAAATTTTTTTTATTAAGTTTAAAAAAGAAAACAGCAGGCAAAAATTTAGGTTTCAATTATTTATTTCTTTTTAAAGAGGTAATATCATTGAGCGAAAAGGTTTAGACTTGTTACGGAAACAGTGGGGTTAGTCGGATCATAAAATTTTCGTGGTTTGGCTGAACTTTTTCACAGAAATAGTCTCATTGCAATTCACACAACTAGCCAGAGGAAAATTTGTTTACTTGTGAAAAGGGAGAAAAGATATGCATTTGCAAATTGTCTAAGCTAAATAATTTATCAATCTCTTGAAGTACAGCAGTCTCTTCTTAGCTTCACCAATAGGTTAAGTCTGGAACGGCGACGTACGATTGAACTGAAACGAGAACGGAGATTTAGTTACAAGTCAATAATTGAATAAAACTATTCATCCAGCATTACCTCAACATGGGAACAGGTAGTAGAACACACCAACAAATTGCAAGCCATTAAACAACACCAACTATTTTGCACAACAGCTCAACACTGCATGGACACCAACATGATAAATTGAAGTCTGATGTTGAACTGCAAGCCTGCAGAAGCTCCATATCATTGCATCTCTCAATCAGAAAATGACTGCCACACCACAGCACACCAGACCTCACTACCATTATCAGCTTCAACGCCAAATTGACCAAGAAATCTAACAAAGCAAAAGAACACAAGTTAACCAAGAACATTTTCAAACAAAAAAAAGGGATATTCAGTTCTGTTAAAGAAAAGCTATTGTTCGTAATTTTCCACAAGCTGATGAAAATCTTTTCACAAAGGCTCTTATTTGAAACAGTCAGTAACTGTCAAATGTAGTCTAAATCAAAGTTTTATACCCAACAAGCAAGGAACACAGACTACAATTTAAGCAAAATGAAAACCCAACACAAGGTGTTTTTTAAGTAGATTGTTACCATTTCAGATTTCCTGTTTTCTTTCCATTTTCATCTCACAACATGATACATCACAGAGGTATTCTGTTGACTTGGCACTGCACATCGAGAAAAATCTCCACCAACGTCTAACCTGTCAAAAAATAAATTAGATGAGTAAAAGTAACTTTTCAAATTATTCAAAATCCATGTTTTCGCAAGCTTAATTCAAGTTCATCTCTCGCCTGAAATAATTCGCTTATAGAATCACAGAAAATATTCTAATGTGTATCTTTAGATAACAAATGTTAAGTAATTGGTAATTAAGAAAAAGCTCAATTTCTATCAGAAACTCAATTAGGCTACAGAATTTCAATGTGGGAACAAAGTTTTAGGATTATTGAGTTACTCAACATTTTTACTTGTACTGTTCTAAAGTACTTCGACATGTGACGAAACGTACAACATGCAGCAAGAGGCGACATTTTAAACAAGTGTACGACAAGCATGTCCACATTGAATTAGCTAGTATAAATTTAAGGCCATGTTACCCGTAAATTAACCGTAGAAAACATTAAGAATTAAAATAGGAATTACCTTTTTTTATGAAGAACTAAGTCAGGAAAGAAAGTACCCAGCAATGATGGCTAGACGCTAGAGCAACCTTCTCGGTCAGCGTCTCGGAAGAAAAAGAATGACAAAGCTTTTCTGGTCTCAAATCTATGGTGACCACCCCCCAACACACTTAATGCTGAATAGTTCAATCCCTAAACACACTGAAATATTTAGCCACCTAGTGACAACCCTTAGCATCCACGGACGATAGAGTGGGACGGAAAAGCGGGAAAACGAAAAATGAACGAAATAACAAAATATGATGCAACTTCGGTAACACAACATCAGCACCAAGGAACGGTCAATTGAACTTGATGCTAAGGGTTGTCACTAGGTGGCTAAATATTTCAGTGTGTTTAGGGATTGAACTATTCAGCATTAAGTGTGTTGGGGGGTGGTCACCATAGATTTGAGACCAGAAAAGCTTTGTCATTCTTTTTCTTCCGAGACGCTGACCGAGAAGGTTGCTCTAGCGTCTAGCCATCATTGCTGGGTACTTTCTTTCCTGACTTAGTTCTTCATAAAAAAAGGTAATTCCTATTTTAATTCTTAATGTTTTCTACGGTTAATTTACGGGTAACATGGCCTTAAATTTATACTAGCTAATTCAATGTGGACATGCTTGTCGTACACTTGTTTAAAATGTCGCCTCTTGCTGCATGTTGTACGTTTCGTCACATGTCGAAGTACTTTAGAACAGTACAAGTAAAAATGTTGAGTAACTCAATAATCCTAAAACTTTGTTCCCACATTGAAATTCTGTAGCCTAATTGAGTTTCTGATAGAAATTGAGCTTTTTCTTAATTACCAATTACTTAACATTTGTTATCTAAAGATACACATTAGAATATTTTCTGTGATTCTATAAGCGAATTATTTCAGGCGAGAGATGAACTTGAATTAAGCTTGCGAAAACATGGATTTTGAATAATTTGAAAAGTTACTTTTACTCATCTAATTTATTTTTTGACAGGTTAGACGTTGGTGGAGATTTTTCTCGATGTGCAGTGCCAAGTCAACAGAATACCTCTGTGATGTATCATGTTGTGAGATGAAAATGGAAAGAAAACAGGAAATCTGAAATGGTAACAATCTACTTAAAAAACACCTTGTGTTGGGTTTTCATTTTGCTTAAATTGTAGTCTGTGTTCCTTGCTTGTTGGGTATAAAACTTTGATTTAGACTACATTTGACAGTTACTGACTGTTTCAAATAAGAGCCTTTGTGAAAAGATTTTCATCAGCTTGTGGAAAATTACGAACAATAGCTTTTCTTTAACAGAACTGAATATCCCTTTTTTTTGTTTGAAAATGTTCTTGGTTAACTTGTGTTCTTTTGCTTTGTTAGATTTCTTGGTCAATTTGGCGTTGAAGCTGATAATGGTAGTGAGGTCTGGTGTGCTGTGGTGTGGCAGTCATTTTCTGATTGAGAGATGCAATGATATGGAGCTTCTGCAGGCTTGCAGTTCAACATCAGACTTCAATTTATCATGTTGGTGTCCATGCAGTGTTGAGCTGTTGTGCAAAATAGTTGGTGTTGTTTAATGGCTTGCAATTTGTTGGTGTGTTCTACTACCTGTTCCCATGTTGAGGTAATGCTGGATGAATAGTTTTATTCAATTATTGACTTGTAACTAAATCTCCGTTCTCGTTTCAGTTCAATCGTACGTCGCCGTTCCAGACTTAACCTATTGGTGAAGCTAAGAAGAGACTGCTGTACTTCAAGAGATTGATAAATTATTTAGCTTAGACAATTTGCAAATGCATATCTTTTCTCCCTTTTCACAAGTAAACAAATTTTCCTCTGGCTAGTTGTGTGAATTGCAATGAGACTATTTCTGTGAAAAAGTTCAGCCAAACCACGAAAATTTTATGATCCGACTAACCCCACTGTTTCCGTAACAAGTCTAAACCTTTTCGCTCAATGATATTACCTCTTTAAAAAGAAATAAATAATTGAAACCTAAATTTTTGCCTGCTGTTTTCTTTTTTAAACTTAATAAAAAAAATTTTCAACATTTTTCTTAATATAATTTTTAAATAACTTCCAGCCTAAATTTTTATTAATTTTTAAAATTCGTAAAAACAACCACCATTTATTATTTTTACTAAGTCTTTTTCGCAAAAAATTGGCGATGGCCTTTTATCCAAATGTTTTTTGTTTATAAAATTAAAACAATTTTTATATTTTTTATTTTTTTATTTACTTTAACAAAACCACATATATATTTTTTGGCCCCCAGGGAGGGGGGGGCCTGTGACTTTCCCAACTGCGATAATAACATGTGCCGTTATTATTTTGTTGGTGCAGAAAGCCGGAATTTAATCTAGCAGTTGTCGACTATGTCAAATCTGACATGGGGTCAGATTGCCACAATCGTATACTGCACAAGTAAACAAACAAAAGATGAAACCAATTCAAGTCAGCAACTCACTGGCAGAGCAAAACCACAAATAAAAACGAATAAAAATATTTAAAGTCAGCAACACGGGATACCACTTGCAAAGCAAACCACACATATGAAAACAGTTAAAATTTTGAAGTTAGCAACTTGGAAAAATTCTGGCACAGCTACTTCGTTATGACACTTCCAGCACAGCTACTTCTGCATAACACTGGCACCACATCCTGCATACAACAGTTGAAGTTGTCTTCATCACACCTTTCACCATCTGGCTGCACCAAGAAGCGGGATTGTTAGACCTATTGAAGAACATAGAAAAATTACCATCGGGAAATACAAGTATGCATACACAATAAAACAGGACTCATTATTAAAAAAGAATACAAGGAGTAAGGACAAACTACGCAGTCAAACAGATCTCTCCGATATCTACAATTTACTAAGGAAGTAAGAATTAGCAAGGTATTCAAATTGCAAATTGATCTCTAGTCATATTAAAAAAGTACTTTAGTAGAAAATTGGATAAAAATAATTACTTTTGCTTTTGCATGGGACGAGACGTACGGGTACAGGCGGCAAGACACACGAGGCACGACATTTCGACAAAATGAACAGGCACTCAAGTCCGAGTTAATGATTTGAGAAATTGGTATTGAAATCGCCTGTAAATTTACACATCGAAGTTTAACATTACATATTTATAACCCTAAGAAATTAACAAAAAATACCTTTACATTTTCATCATGCCAAACGTCACGACCGGCATCCCACTTCTGCTGCGTCAAGGGACAAAATGGCCGGATTTGGTCCCCTGAAGACACTCGCGCCACCTAGCGACAGTCAATTGGATTGCTTGCTTGCAGACAGCACGCAGCAGCTAAATTTGAATTCGTCACGCCATTCACTAGCTGCTGGCACGAAATGAATCAAGTGGGGATGGGTACTAGATTACTCCAGCAGCTTTCCCTATGACACAACACACAAATTCTTTAGTTAGCTATTTCGGATCATTCTCCTCAACTTTTTCAACACAACAATCTATAATATTAAAAGCAAGTATGAAGTATGGAGGGTCAAGACAAATAATACAACTTACAATTTTGTGAAGAAAAGAATCATTTTCCTGCCTGTGGCTGTAAGGCAGCAGCAACGTGTTGTCTGTGTTTGAGTTAGGGTTCCAACTAACTTTGGCATAACAAATTAGTCATGTTGAATACTATAGGAAATATTTCAATAAATATTCCAACATTCATGCAATAAGGTAAAGTTAGTTGTTCCCTACTACTTGAGTAGAACATTCAGAAAAATACAAATCTGGTCATGTGCCCTGTGTCTTTTCACAGGACTTCTCGCAAGTCCCAAGTTGCTGCAATTAACCTGAAGATTACCCATGGCCTGTATTATGTCAAATAATAGATAATATGAAATAAAAGTTAAAAATTTCTCAAGGAAGAATAATACTTGTCTGTCAATGCATTATTTGTAGAAAACATGAAAAAAACAACATGTGTTGTCCACGCTGGGGTTAGTGATCTACCAACATCATTAGAATTTAGAAACTCCAGATCGCCAATAGAATATGAACTAAAAATGTAAAGAGGTATTCAAAAAATTGCACTAAGCTATTATGGGTTTTTACCTGTAGCAACAGGATAAAGCATCCAGCAGAACGACGATTTTAATCAAAGAATTGATGATAGGAGCCTACTTGTAGTTTCAGTTGCCTTTCGCGTTCCTTCCTACACGTTATAATAAGAAATATGTAAGGTGATGCAACACACATACGGAATAAATCACATCACAAACAAGGTGCACAGAAATAAACTTGAATTCACTTATGAATTCATCGGTAACTTTCATGGAAAAATTAAGGAAAACTTTTGACAACCACCCAACAATCCGCCATCACATTCTAGTATTTACCTTGTTCATTCTTAGTTATATTCTATGTGTACTTTAGTCTTTGTGAGTTTCAGTTAAAAGTGCTTCAAATCTTTTAACATCTGGCTGCAAGTCTGCAACAAAAACATGAACACATTAAACAGCAATGAAGAAGCTCCATCTGTCTGTTAAACCTATTTAAGAAATTAAAATTCTATTTAGAATGTCCCAGGCAACAACAATGTGCCAGGAGGAAAGTTAGACTACGCACCCCCATGAAACTCAATAACATGTATATAGCCATACATTCAAAGAACGCTTTAATGAAAATTTTACTACGTAAATATAAGTAATTTGAAAGCATTTTAAGTAACACTTATTGAAGCATCAGTAGCATAAACTTTTCCTAATTTCTTCAGTAATTTTCCTTTTTAATCATTAATAGTTTTCATAGTTTCAGTAGGTTAGTTATCTATAATTTACAAATAGCATATCAACTTATTTCATTCCACCTGTGTGCAACTTACCTCGGCTCAATATTGTTGCTAAGAATTCCATGTTCACGGTCAGAACTTGAGCAATAGAGTGCAAGACATACTATCTGAATCTCCGGCAGGTTATGCTTGCGTGTCTCCATAAGTTGTCTTCTCATTTCCGTTTGTTTATCAGGTTTGTTCTTGTTCCTGGGTGTACTCAAATCAAATTATCAATATTTGCTAGGTACCTTTAATCACTTTCACTCATGTTAACCCACCTGCATCTGTTGATAATCCAATTATATAAAGAAAGGACAAACCGTATAAACACCATAGACTACAATAAGGTTACCATAGACTACGATTCTACGAAGTAGTCTATGGAAACACATCGGATATGTGCACAACGACAACAGGCTGATGATCTAAACAACGTTTTTACTTAGAAGAAGAATGATTATTAACATTTAAATGACACGAATGAACTCACAATAGTACGCTGAATTTCAAACGTGTTGATACATTGGATGTTTTGCACTAGCTGTGGACCGATGATGTTCATTGTTAATTTGTTCATAAATTTGTTCAATTAGGTTATTCCAAGGATTTCAAACATTAACACTAAACATAAACCTGGCTACGAAGTTGAACATATCACCGCTAGATGACGGAAAAGCGGCTTTTACGTAATATTAGTGACAGCACCAATTTTGTGTTTGAAATTGATGAATTCAATTTAAAAAATTCCTCCGTAATCATATCTGAGTGTGAACACTAAATCGTATTTTTCTTCAGCCATCAGCAAACAATCGAATTCCAAGTTATGCACAACATGCACGCCGCATAGTCCAAATAATAATTTAAAAAAAAAAAATTATTATTATTCATGTCACGAAATATTGAAAGAGATAGAATACCTGAATTTTCTTTTCCCATTGAACTTCCAATCCGATCTCTGTCTTTGATTTCGGATTAATTTCCAACTTGACTTGGAAAACAAAAACAAAAATGCGGGGCTTATACCAACCGACAAGAAATCGATTCTAGACGAAAGATATCGATTACTTCCAGTTGGGGGATAGCTCCTCCTCCTCGATGGCTGCCGCGGTCGGGAGAGATATGCTTTGTGCCCTCCCTTTGAAACGTGCCATCGGGATTGAACATTTCAAATGCCAAGATGACGCCATAAGTCGCCGATAGTGCTCAGAAGAGAAGGGAAACAACAATAGAGCGAGCACTTTCAGCAGAAAAGAAAAACACAGTTGAAACAAATCTGCAGTTACCTCGCGCTATCTTAATTCATATGTATAGTATATACGTGTATATCTACATCGCCAGTGAACACTTGCCAAGAGATAAGACGCCATCAAGAAGAGACGACATCTGTCACGGACGCTTATTTTCTCCAAAAGAAAAAAAAGACTCTCCAGTTGGATTTTTTCTTCGTTTTCTTTTTCCCTTTTTTTCTTCTTCTTTAGTCAAATAAAACCTGGAGAGAGAAAGGAAAAATTCAGACACGGAGCTATACGGCGGACAGGGAATGTGCGCACTAATCAATGGTTGCTCGTAAAGCGCCCTCGTGCGCTGCAAAGTCCGTCGCCTTTAATTGGGTAGTCTGCAGGGTCGTCTTCTTTTAATCCGTCCCTAGTAAATACTTCTTCTTCTTCATGCCGGCCGGGCCGCGCTCGCCATGGCGGCGTATATATACGGCGCGCACAGCCCTACACACATACTGTATACACTACACTACTATATATATATATATATATAACGTAATAAATGATTGGCTCGTAAAAACGGGAAAGAAACAGGTATTTAAACTTTAGGGCCATTCCATTCCACTGTCGCCCACCCCTTTTCCAACCCCTTCAACCCCACCCCCATCGTTCCAGGGCCTCGTATAAAAATCTCAAAAGAAACAAGCAGAAAGAAAGTCAAAAATAAAAGAGATCTCGTTCCTGATGGAGGGCAAAACCCCATATAGCTCTGCTCCCTCTCACCTGTCTCAATCACTTTGATTTTTACGCCGATGTTGATGGTGTTGAAAATCACAACATCGACCTTTAGAGAAACTAAAAACCCACGCGCCACCCACTTCTCCTCAACTCCGGAGAAGAAGAAGAAGAAGAAAACTGTTAAGGAATATCCAATAAAAAACTTTTTTTTTAAAGAGAAACACAAAGTCCGTTTGGCGGCGGGTCTACTACACACAGTTCTATACTACACTATATGGCCTATATAATCTAATTCAAATGGCCGCTCGTTAATAAAATATACAGCGCACAAAAACACGCATCTTATAGATGTTCTATGTGTGCTGTGTGTGTACACAATTTATACTTACGTGCCCTGGACTATGGTGGCACGCGACGGACGACGGCCATCAAAAGTGATAGATAACGACTCTGGAAATGATCAATTAAATATTTGGTACCTGATTTAGTAATCATTGTGTGTTGTTTGGCGGTTATATTGTCTTGGGTTTAAAAATGAAAAATACGCGCTCTCCTATATCCAGTTGTATAATAATTTATAGCCTATATTATATATAGATATATATATACCCACAGAAGCTGATGCCAGGAGAGCGGGTCTGCGGCTGCTGCTGGCCGAGTCGGTGACGAATCATGGCCCATTCCAGACAAGACGAGAAGAGTAGAAAAAGTTCCTCCCCATTTATGACGGATCGTATAATGAATCATCTAGGAGCAATAACAAAAAATAGTAGATGCTCTTACACTAGATGTGTATAACATAGATAAATAGATATGTGTTATCGCTGTATATATATATAATATAATAATATAAATATACATTACATTACATACCACTCAAAAGTCGATGGTGCACGGTTTACTTGCGTATCTCTTTTTTGCCTCTCTATCCTTTTTTGATGGCCGTCAAAGTCAACAGTCAACACCTTTTCGGAAGGTTGGCAATAACAGTAATACTAATAATAACAGCTCTCCAGCTCGTCTTATAGCTGCTAGCTCGTGTGGATTATATCCGAAGGCATCAAAAACTCCCTGCGGAATATATTAATAGTTATCATAGTTTTTGGATTGGTTCTTAAACCAAAAAAGAAAAAAAGTAGAAAATAAGAAAATGAAGGGGGGAGAAGAACATAATATACGTCGTCGTATACAGACTGAGCCAAAGTGTACGGCCATACTCTAGTACTAACTATTATAATAAGGTTTTATACGCATATAACAAAGTGCCCTCTATTACCAGTCGCAATTCGTCGGATGCTGCTGCAGACTCTTCTTCTTCTTCTTCTCTCCAAAAAACAACATGGCGTTCATGTAACATTATCGATCGCTTCTTCTTCTTCAACCATGGTCGTTGAGCTGCAGTTGGGTGGGAGGAGCGCAGCAGCCAACGGCATTGGAGCAAAAAGCTAAAATTGGACCCGGACGACTCCTTGCTCTTCTCTTCTTTTTCTTCCCTTCGACTTGAACTGGTGCAATTCAATGGGCCGGAATAGATCGACGGCCCAGTGGCACATACACACACAGCAGAGGAGAGAGCCAAGCATATCATCCATCGTAGAGAGAGAGAGCAACTCTAACAGAGTTCATGGGCGGTATGTGCAGCCGTATACTATCCGGCTTGTCGTCGTCGGTGGGGCGTGCATTTGCTGGAGCCTGGAAAAAAGAAAAGAAAAAAAGAGAGAAAAATGCTCCGGCCAGGAAGCTGCGGAATGAGAGCTCCTCGCGGATAAGCGAACACGGCGCCAGAACGCATCCGGACGACGTTGAAATAATTCACTGTCGAGCCAACCTCCGTTTTCTCCTCCTCCTACTCCTTTCCGTGTGTGTCTGTGTGTGCTTTTGCTGCTGCTCTTTTCGCTCTTGCTGTCGTCCATTAACTCAACTGGCGATCCTCCGCCCCCAACCCCGAAAACTCGCTACCGTCCCTCGTCAGCCCCCCCACCCGAAAATAAGCCAGTTTTCACTCGATTGCCAGCCGAATAAAAGATGATTGAGTTGGATGGATGATTGTCGTTCCTGGTGTTTGGACAATTTGGTTTTTGGTGGAGTTTATGAAATTTCTATTAAACAAATGTGGAAAGTCAAAAAAATTGGTTTAGTAATTCTGTACAGGGAGGGAGGGAGGGAAGGAGATAGACAATGAAGGTCAATGGATCGCGAACGCGTTCATTTTCGATTAAGGTCCCGGTGCGTTGCGATGCGGGGGGGTCGCTCTGGCACACGCTTTAATCAAGCATTCCAATCGAAAGAGAAAAAAAAGAAAACTGAAAATGAATCTATTACATTTATATTTATTTATTAGTATATGGCGAGGGGAAAGTGGATGGCGTACGGTGATGCCATCTCCCGCCGATTCGTTCAAACAAAAAAATAAAAATAAAATGAAAAAGTCATGGCGTTAGTTGATCATAACGTTCACCCACAATTCAAACCAACTACCCACAACTGTATGCCGTTGCGCAGAAAAACGTCAGGGGAAAACGACGACGAGCGTCATACTATACCGTCATTACAACTGGTAGTACCACACCAGTTAATCTCTATTGATACCTAAATAATAATTAAAAATAAGCGCGGCGCGGAGTAGGATCGACTGGAGATGATGAGGTTCAAAGAGATTTACACATTCGAAACGAAAATCCTAGAAGTCCTATATATACGTATGCTGCGCATGGAAGAAAAGGAAGAAAAAGGATCACATGTCGTGTGGGGGGGGACTACTGCCAAAATTTACGACGACCGACGCCGTCGTCGTTGTAGAAAAAAAGAGGAAAAATCTCTCGTTCCCTGTCTTCATCCGCACCCCCTCGAGAGAGGGAGAGAGACGGAATATATAGATCGTTCGTTACTTCCTTCCTTTTTCTTTCTTTTTTTGTGTTTTCTGACTGGCTGTGACTTTTGAGCCGAGCATCTGAGGCCCGTCTCCTTAACGCAGAGCGCAGGCGTTACATATTTGTGTGTGTGCTGTGCTGCTGCTGCTGCTGCTGGGGGCTGGTGAATGCCGATCGGTTTGATTACATTGAATATGGAAATCCTTTGCCCTTCTCTCTCTCACGTAGTAGATGGTATATTACTCCCAGCCTCCTCCTCCTCCTCCTCTTCTCCTTAGTATGGGTCATATAGTTCCATTCCCCAGACGAGTTTCGCATGCATATTTCATAATACTCTCTCTCTCTCTCTACTCTAGCTCTGGCTGTGTGTATATTTATGTGTACGAAAGGCAGGCCAAGGGATATATATTTTTTTTTCTTTTTTTTTGCTCCGACAACTAAGCTAAGGCTATATCGTGCTATACGTCGTATAATATATAAGTAGATATAGCCTATAATTCAAACGGAGCAAAAAAGAAAAAGAGCCGTGCTTCTTTCTTTCTTTCTTCTTCGGTCTCCTACATCATCTGGTGGTGCCTCTTGTGTTCCTCCCACACGACGACGTTTTGGGTGGGCATATTCGCCGATATCTTTTTTTAAATAAATAAAAAAGCAAAACTACACTCTGATGGATTAATATTGAAGATAAAACATTTTTTTTTTTCGGTTGTTATAGGCCAAGCAGAAATGCTTGGGCAGCAGTTGCCCCCGCACAGCTGTCTTATTGTTTTTTTCTTTATTTTTTGTTTGAAGATCTTAACCCGCTGGTCTTTTTTTTTTGTCTTATTTCTCCCGAAAAAAATAAGAAAAATGTTGAGTTGTATTGGGGCTGCTGGGAGGCATATGCCGCCGCATATCCAATTCTCTCTCCTCTCCATAAATTTCTCTTCGAAGGCCATCGTGCGGTTAGATCGGAAATACAAGTCAGAGCCGAATAGGAGAGTCGTCATCGTGATGACTCTTCGGGCCCGTGTGTATGTGTGTGCAGTGTGTGCAGTGTGCACGTCTCGTCTCTAAGAACAGCTTTTACATGTTTTTACGTTGCACAGCACAATAACGCGGGCTGTATATTGCGGCAATAATAATAGCGGCAATGGTGATGGTCGTACAGATCTAGTGGTGACGGCCTCGTCCGTATAAAGAAAATGGGCCCGACAGAATACCCCCACCGAAACAACAACAGTTTGGCTGTTATTACAAGTTTACTTTATCGACTGAAAGAAGGAAAGAAGAAGAAGAAAACAAAAACAAAAAAAAGACTCTTTTCTTCTTCTTCTTTCCTTCAATCTGCCTCCCGTTTTTCTTTTTTGTTTCTTATGTCGGGAGTGATGCACCGCCGCTGCTGTTGCCTAGTCAAAATGAATGTGTCAAATTACCGACCACACCACACACCACAGACCCGAACAAAAATTCGAGTTTTTGTTTCCATTTTTTTTTCGACGCTATAGACACAGAAAAATATCTAATAAAAGCTCGTTTCCTTTCTACCCAACGGATGTGAGTGGTGGCGCAGTGCGTGTGGGTGCAAGTTAAACGTGTTTTCTTTCTTTCTTATACTCTCTAGCCGACGATGTGTCAGTATGCGCTGTGCGTTTATATGTGCGTGGTGCACGGAAACAAGAAAGAAGAAATGATCATTTTCCCACATTGTTTATATATTTTTTTTGTCTCGAAAGATAAAAAAATTAAAACTAAAAAAGAAAAAAAAAATATACGGAAAAAAAAGGGCAGTTAGAGTAGAGAGTATAGAGGAGAGAAAAGAATTACTACAAGTGTCGACACCGAAACAACAACAAACGAAAAAATTTTTGAAAACAAAAATGGCGCGCGTGTGAGAGAGAAAAAATGAATTTTTGAAAATAAAAATTGGGGAAATATTTTGTCGGTGCGAGTATCTCAATTAAAATTGAAAAAAAATTTAAAAAAAAATATGAAGTCTCCGGGAATCGAGACATAGTTGAGGTGTGTGTGAAATATTTTGTCGGGAGATTTTTGTTTTCTTCTTTTCACGACCGATTTGACATATTTAGTGGGGGATTGTTGTTGTAACGTTTGAATGTCACCGAAATCAATTTAAAAAAATCACGACAGACGAAACGTCAAAATGTTTCCGAGATTTTCTTGTTTTAAGTGTGGGGGGAGGAGACAGGGGCGGGGTCGGAGTGAATTATTTGGGTTGAAATTAATTAATAATTAAGAAAAAAAAACAATAAACAAAACAAGAGAAATAGAAAGAGAGAGACAGAGAATGAGCTTATTATACGTATAAGAGGATAGAGAAATAACACGTTCACTGAGCCAGCAAAAAGGAGAAAAAAACAAAATTAACGTAACCATGTAATATAAAGATACAATAAGCGAGGGGGGAGCACACACGATACTTAATTTTCTGAATAGAAGTTGGGGAGGGGGGACAGAGGGAAGGGAAATGGGGATTTTTGTTCATTTCATTTTTGAATATTAGAAATAATAATAATAATAATAATAATGATAAAATAAAAAAAATTCCCAATTTTCAAGGAAAAGTGGAAGGTGGGAGAATAGAGAGAGAGAGAGGTCAGCTCCATATAAAGTCTCACTGTGTATGAAAAAAAAAAAGTAATTTTTGTCTTTTTAAAACTCGGTTCCTGAAAACAACAAACACACACACGACCGCAACGAAAAAAGAAACAAATCTTTCTGTACACTTATTAATTTTTTTTTTCACATTTTTTTAATATTTTATTTCGCAATTAAAAAGAAGAAGAAAAAAAAAACAACAGAAAATTGGATTCGCTACTTCTTTGGGAGTTGGTATCTTTCTTTCTATTTTATAATAGGTTTGTTTGCCTTTTTTTTCCTTATTGCACAGATAGGATTGTGATTGTTGCTTACGGAGGAGCCTAAACAATATTAATAAAAATGCGAGAATATCTACTAAAAAATATCCCCCCCAACTAGTTCTGCATTTTCTCGATCAATTTCTGTTTCTGTCTGGAACCGGTATATTGTGGAAAACAAAACTGAAACAACTGTTGTTGCTGTTGTTGAGCGGATCCTAATAATAATAGCTAATCAATTTTTCATCGTTTCAGGATCTTGACGATAACGATGTCGGGCCGGTGGCTTTGAAGAAAAAAGACAAAAGATGGTTAACACATCAGCGAGGGAGTGAGTATAGTACTACGGTCGGGAAATAGAGAAATTATTTTTCAAAATAGAGAGGGGTGGGGGGTGAATGGGTGGGGGGAAATAGGGACATAACGAATCAACATCAAGTGTAACTATATAAAAGACGAAAACACACGATATTATTTTTTTTTCCTTTTCTTTTCTTTTTTTTTGTTGTCTTGTTGTCTAGAAAGAAAAACTGCCTGCGTGGGGGGTCATCGTTCTTCTCTTTTAAACCCCAAAATTTTCTCTTCATTTTCTCTCCTTTCTTGCCCCTTCTCCGTTTACGCAATCAACTTCGAGAGAGGATGATGATAAACCGGAGACAAGTTGGTTGGAAAAACAAAAAAAAAAAGGGAAAATTTTGTAGAAAAGAATGCGAAGAACGATGACAATGTATAATTCGGTCGGGAGAGGTTTTTCTTCTTATGTAATTAAAAAATCAAAAATTCGTCGGGGGCACCCATTCACACACGAGAAGCAATCGCAATCAAAACTTGAAAAAAATATTAATAATTAAAAAAAAAAACGTGATGAGGTTTCGTTTTTCGTCATTCAAACAGAGAAACATTGAAATTTACTTTTTTTTTAAACCTGGTGGATAAATTTGTAAAATGTTTAGCTCGAACGCTTTCGATATTACAAACAAGTTCCCGCGTTGGCCTCTTTTTAAAAAATAAAACGTCCCCCCTCCACTAACTTTACACAATCAGACAAACACAGAGAGAGAGAGGGGGGAAAACAAACGCACGAAGAATCAATCAATCGCGAGGGATAAAAGCTAAATCGAAACAACAAAGTCAAATGAAATCGAATCGACAAAATCAGAAAATGCAACACCTTTATAAGGCTATAAGATACTCTCGAGTATTGATCTCAATGTTTTACGTATTTTCGTTTTCTAGCCTGTTTCTTTTTTGTTGTTTGCCATAATAGGAGGAGATAATCAAATTTCATTTTAAAAAATAAGAGAGCGAACGAGAACATTTTTACCAATAGAGACAACAAATCAAAAAATTACTGGGACAAACAAACAGAAATTCGAAAAAAAAATTCATTGGGTTATTAAAAAACACACACTTGTTCACGATCATCACGGACGATCAATGTTTTTTTTTTACGTATCTAATTTCTTTTTTGGTTGTCTATAATAACTGGCACGAGTCCGAATTTTCATTACGACCCTCGCATTTTTTACGTATTTGCGTTATTATCATCATCATCAAGAGAGAAAGAGATGGGCATCATTTTTGTGTCATGGCGGTTTGTTTGTTTGTTGGTTGGTTTTTTGTTTTCTTCACGTTAATGGAATCATCGGGCGAGAGAAAATGAAGAGATAGTCGAGAGACAAAATGGACGCACAAATGTGGTAGTACACAATCACAATGCTGACGTATACTCGAGGGTTTTTCTTTCTTGTTTAGAGGAGGAGGAGGAGAGTGGAGAGTGGTCAATAGTTTCCAGCGAATGGCGCACGAAACGCGACGGAACGATTCAACACGGACGCCCGTCGCTGTCTAAATCGATCCGTCCGACGGCCAAGTCGAAAAATTAATAATTGGCCACTGGTTTTTTTAAATAGATTTTTTTTTTTACTGGCAGTTTGGAGTGGGGGGACATTTTTAAAATTGTTGATTAAAAAAAATGATTTCATTTGTTTGTTTGTGTGTTTGTGGTATCGGAAATATCACAAGCGAGTTGAAAAATATAAATCAAAAACCCCAAATGATTTTTTCTCGAGAGTTTTTCAAAACATGTTCTACTGGATTAATACTTCATAAACGAGTTTGGAGGGGATTGACGAGAGAGAGAAATGGGCGGGGTGCGAATGGCTTTAATACGACGCAATAAAAATAGATGGAAAAAAAAGTCCCGAAATTTTTAATTCACGCGAAATGAGAGATGAAAATATTATTCCCATCATCACTCCGGTAGATGACTCGTCAAAACTGGCGTCTGCCGGTAACGACAACAGCCTCTACATTTTTTTAAAAAGTAATATTCTCGTAATAGTCTCACCCTTAAACCCCCCCTCCCCCAACTCCCCGCAAGAAAATGACCCACTTCAAAAATTTTGATTCCTCCTCTTCATTTTCCCTCCCCCGATAATTGCCAATAAAATTTCAAAAAAAACCCCGGGGGTTTGTAGAAAAAGAAAAATTTGTCCCGCGCACAGTGCGAAAGAAAACGGTCAGCACGCTCACGAAAAACTCACGAAAAATAATTCCAAACATCCACACGCAACATATACCCAACGATGTCAGAGAGATAAAAGCACATAACAGAAACAAAAAACGAAAAAATTAGAATCAAAGACGGACAAACACGACGACGAAAACCCACCACACACAACAAACAAATGTTTTTGTCTTTTCTTTGAATAATAATTAGAATAAAAAAAGCGTCCCTCATGAAAAAAAAACAAAGTTTCAACCAAACAACGGCGGTTGTACAAATGCATTACGTATTTCTGTTCCATTTATCTTTTGTTCTTTTATCCAGAACGGGAGAGAGAGAGAGAGAAAAAAAAGCAACCGAAAAAAGTTACACGAGTTCAATTTTAAGACCCAAAAAAAAGCTGTTGTTTTGTGAAGAACAACAAATCTTTACGTATAATAAGTTCATCGATTATTTTTGTGTGTTCATTTCCAATTCAAATAAAAATAGAAAGAAAAAGAATCCAATCCAAATTGGCCAGGCTCACCTGAACCTCATCGTTTGTGTGATGACTACAAGTTGCGTTACGTATTTCAAGTAGTTCAGTGTCAAAAAAACAGATCAAAACATTACGTATATAAGAGTTTAAAAGGGAAGTAGGGAGGGGGGGGGACTCGCACTAAAATATAATTTTTGTTTTACGTATTTTTTGTTTCAAGAAATTTCCCTGTTCAGTTTTCATTTTCTTTTCGCTTGGTTTGTTTACTACTCTCTGATTGACTCGGAGGTGGGCCTAATATAATATTTCTCCATTGCTCAAACGACGAACTTTGGCCTTTGCCCGTCGCAACGACGCTCGCACGCACCAAAAAAAAAAAATACGCATCTGAATATGAAAACACCCACAAACACAAAAGGAGCTGGAAAGAAAAAAACACACAAAAATCGTTTCAGATTTTTGGATAATTTTTAGAGAGAAAAAAAAAGGAAAGAAAAATAAAAAGACCAATGGCGTTGGAACACGCAAAGAGCATATCAGCCATCATAGTGAGTGAGTGAGGGGGGGCCGCCGCTCTGAACACAAGAGAGCGGCCATTGGCCCGAAGGGGCGAGCCAACCAATCATTCCGGAGCTGCAATCCTCCGCGGGGGTTTGTTGTGACTGTAGTGCAGCAGCAGCAAGCACACTACACTACACTACTAGTGTATAGACGAGGCCGTTTGTGCCCGTTTCGCGGATGGCTTCACACGCAATCATCTCCCGCTCGAGCCATCTCATCATCGATAATCAAATTGCTGATTGGAACCGGGGCAGAGTGGGCGACGGGCGGGCTGGACGACGTGCGCTAGTCTCTATAGAGAGATGGAGGCAGGCGATGTAATGTCGGTTATGTGCGTTCGCACTCACATTGGTTCTTCTTCTTCTTTTTCCGGGGTGGTGGTGGTGGTGCAGTCCATCGGGAGTCGTGTAGAGACAAAGAGGAGATGGATCAAACGGCCTGGAACGGAGCTGGAGCTCCAGGACGGAAGAGAAGAAAAAAGCTTCTCTCCCCCTTTTTCTTTTCCTTTTCTGTTCGCCCACAAATGCTGATTGATGTGTCTCTGTCCGACCGTGAATAGAAGAAAGACTGGTGGTCGCCATTTGTGTCCAAAAAGAAAAAAAGCGGAGGGGGAAATATAGCCTCAGCAGCAAGCGGGTGTGTAGCGGAGAGAATCGAATGGTGAAGAATCCGGGGCTGTGTATAGTAAGTTGCACGTAGAAAAGAGTTCAAAGTTCTTCTTCTTCTTCTTTTGAATAAGATGGCGGCGTAGTAGTCGCACATACGTGACTGACTTATGGAATTCTTCTTCTTCTTTTTTAGATTATAACATTAAGCCGGCGGATTTGATCTGGACTCCCCGCTGGAGAAACGGAAATAAAAGCGACAGGATGCGCCGCGCAATGAGGGGCCGCCCCGTTTTTCTTCTTGCCTTTAATGTTCGAAATGGGCGACTCCAGGTGTTGATGAGGTTCGGGAAAAAAAAAGAAAAAAAAAGGGAATTTTGTGGTGAGTAGGAGAGAGACGGAGCTCACCACTTTCGGGGTTCGATTATGCCGCGCTCCAAGAAGAAAAGAAGAAGAAAAAAAAATCGGTTCCGCCCACAGATAATGCGGTTCCGGCAAGCAATTACGATCCTCTTCTTCTTCGTTGGTCAAAAGAAATAAATGTGAACCACACACACATAAAATGAAGAAGAAGAAGAAAAAATGAACAAGGTGGAAATAGTTATTAAGGAAAAGAAAAAATTGTCAAGAAGATTATTTAGTTTGAGGTGGTGCGGGGAACGTTCGTTTCTGGTAGGGGGAAAGATGGCCATCAAAGAGTATCGGATGTTACAAGGCAGTCAAACTTCACTTGGGGAGGTTATAGAGTCTTACGTATTTCTATATCTATAGTTTGTGCGAGTGGGTGTTGAAACGGGAGGGGGGAGGAAATATAAGGGGGACGCCGATTTTCTCGTGAAAATCTGACGTCGTTGTGTTTGCTACATGATGTGAATGTTGTTTTGTTGTTTAGTTGTCACCTGGCAATTTTGGTTTGTTTCGCTTTAAAGTTGGACGTCGTCGTTTCTTATGTCAGGCTCTTGGCGGCCATTTTGCTGATGTCGGCGGCGTAGTTGGCCGAAGCGGCGGCCTGCAGCAGATCGTGATGATGGACGTGGTGCCGGTCCTGGCCCAGTTGCTGCTGCTGGCCGTGATGCTGCTGCTGTTGCTGCTGCTGCTGGTGATGCGACGACGAAGCGTGATGGTGAGACTGCTGGTGCTTGCTCTTGTGTCCGCCGTCGTGATGGTCGCCACCTCCGCCGCTGTTGCGGATCGAACTCTCCTGCTCCTCGCGCTCGCGACGGGCCTGCTCGTTGATCTCCTTGACGGCCCTCAGCTCCTTCTTGAGCTTCATGCGCCGATTCTGGAACCAGATTTTGATCTGCCGCTCAGTCAGGCAAAGGGCGTGAGCGATTTCGATCCGCCTCCGCCTTGTCAAGTAGTGATTAAAGTGAAACTCTTTCTCCAATTCCAGCGTCTGGTAGCGCGTGTACGTCTGGCGACCTCTTCTTCTCGGGCAGCCATTGGGTCCTGCCGGCAACAAAATAACCAAAAAAATAAAAAGAATAATTTAGCATCCAGAGTAGCTCTCTCTCTCTCTACTCTGCACATAAATAATCAAGAGATACATAATACGAGAGCCAGCAGGCCGGGCATTATGTATGGTCTCGGTCAAAACTGTAATTAACGGAGATAAATCATCGACGGGTAAAAAGGGAGGAGCGAGGTCTCCTATCCGCTGGAGAGTTAAAAAAAAAAAGAGCCAGGCGAATTATGCATTACTCCACCTCATCATTATAATAAGAAAACACCCTTCTTCTTTTTCCAACTCGGGAAAAAAGGGGCCAAAACTTTTCGGGGATGGAAACACACCAAAAATGATTACAAAGTCGAGAGAGAGAAAGAGAGAAAAACGTGTGCGCACTTGTATTAGACTGAGAGGTATATACGATGTAATCTTACAATATCTACTATTAGAGAAATGTATTCCTTCGGTTTCTCTCCTCGAGCGTGCAATTACAGACGGCAACAGCGGCTTCCTGTCTAGGGACTAACCAAAATACAGTGTGTGTGCTGTGTAGCTGTGTTAGCCATCTTATATAATTCTTTTCAGAAAGAAGAAGAAGAAGAAAACTTGTGTTCATCTTCTTCCCCCCTTCTTCTTCTTTTTTTCAACTTCTCTTTTTAGACACACAGACACATACAATCCCCTGCGGTATCGTACGTAACATGCCAGCCGGAGAGAGAGAAAAAGTCAGGAAGACCTTTCATGTCGTAATTCTTCTTCTTCTTCTTTTCTTTGGCTGGCTGGGGGTAGTAGTAGTAGTAGTTCTCCCTCCCTTTTTTTTACCCTGTTTCCCCCCCTCACTCTCTTGTTGGCAGCCTATCAGAGAAGAGCACATTGCTCGTGGAATTGCCTCGCTCCTTTTCCCCCCTCAACCCAGCGACTTTGGGGTGGGTGGGATTTAAGGCATATAAGACACACACACAAGAGTCAAAGGGAAAATATATATTTATAGTAGAAACCTTAACATGTAGTGAGCAAGGGAGCCGACGTTATTCGATTGTTTCTTCTCCCAGATGGGCAGGAGTCGGAAAGAAAAAAAGAAGCGGAGGAATCAGAAGAAGAAGAAAAAGGGGGAGAAATGAAATGTGTGAGTCGAAATTGGGTGTATTGCTCTAGTATAGTAAGTATTATAGCTACGGTGATGGTATGGCAGTAGCCATGAAGATAAAAGTAAAAACTACAAATAAAATAAATTGCCTATTTTCTCCAACGGCGCAAAAATAAAAGAAGAAGACCAAACAAATTTTCACTTTTTCTAATTTTGACAATGCGGCAAAGACATGCAACAAACCACGTGCCCCCCCCCCCCCATCAGCACAGATCTATAAATACACATTTGTCTGATATTTTGAGGCCTAACACATTCACAAGGTCCCAAAAGTTATGAATGTCGTAGACTATTTTTCTCTCTAGTTTCCGAGGTTCTGTATACTTCTTATACATACGAACTTGGATGATTACACGGGAGAAAAAAGAAAAAAAAAAAAAGAGAATTGTTCCCCGGCTGTTTAGTGATGTATGGCGCAACGTTGTTTTGTTATTATCGGCTGTGTCTGCAAAACTCACGGGGCCGTTCAAGTATTTTTCTTTTTTCCCCCTTTCAAAATAAGGCGCACAATAGTTGCGTGACATGTTAAATATACAATCGAGTCGAATGGGAAAACTCGCACGGCATTCAAAAAAAAAGAAAACCAAACAACTGTGCCCTGCCCTGTGCGCACTGCAACACTAGAGAAAGATATATTTATATATATTATATCTAAAGCCCCGCTCTCCGTTGGCTGGGCTGGTTTGTAATTTACGAGTCGGGAAATTTATGAAAATTGCACACGCCGCGCACCACCACCACCGCTTCATTTTTTCGTTTCGTTCGTTCGTTTTGTATTTTTTTTTTTTCCTTTCCGCCGTGTGGCTCTGCAGAAGGCGGCGCCCAACGGCCTCACTTCAATATTGACTCACTTTGAATAGCGCTATTTTCAAGGTAGTAACATTTGGATTGATGCAGTTCAACGGCCACTTTTAGGCGGTTCCAGCTCGTCCCGTATAGCCTATAAGACTATCCCTAACTAACTCTTGTGAATTATACATCCTCTTCTTCTTCTTCTTCTTTATCCTCCGTGAGCTCCTTTATTGGATGGATAGATATACTATATAGGATAGTATAGAGAAGGGCCAGCTCCATCTTATATCGACGCCGACACATTTCACCTTGGGAAATGAACGCATTTCTCGCATGCAAAGATGAAAAAGAAGAAGAAGAAGAAGAAAGATGGTCTGTTCAATTTTCGATCTAATGAGGATAAGGAAAGAAATGGCAGCTTCTTTTTGGGGGTCCACACCTTATTGGTTTTTCGGCGCATGTGATGTGGTTTATTAGGAATGTTTTCAATTTGTTTTCTCTCGGTTGGGAAAAGCCCGGACACACAAAGTTAATACTGTAACGAAATAAGCCAGCGGACGCTCGCGGACTATATATCGACGGGCCGACTCTTGTTTTTTAATAAATCCATCGGTTACTATATAGGCAGGATTTAAGTTGCTCAAAGTCAAGACTTGTATAATATCTGCCTCCGCGCTTGGCGTGTTGCTATTCTCGTCCGGCCGGATGCCGTCGGCTTACACGGAAATAAATTTTTCTTCCTCCCTCCGGAAAAAAAAACGCGTGATCCCTTACAAACGAAACAACATTTTCAAAAATTTCTTCAAAGCGTTGAGAGAGATAGAGGCCTAAAACATTCAACAGCCGCCAGACAGTTAGATAAATATGTCTAGGCCTAAATCCAAAATGGCGTCCACCCAGCAACTCCTCTTCCCCCCCCCCCCCAAAAAAAAAGGGCGAAAATCCATAGCACTTAATTTTTACTTCTTAACTCATTTTTCTTTTTCAAGTTAAAATAGGCTTTGAGTAATCGACACCGAAATGCGTCCAGCAAACACGATTATCTCGGTAGCATGTTTCTCCGATTACACAATATTTATTCCAGCAGTGCGGATCGGTTGGACATTCTGGAAATGCCCTATTGCGTATGTATATAGGCCTACAGCACAACATATAATACAACATTCAATCACGTGAATTGACGGCACGACTGCTGACAGCCACAGAAAGGCGATCCTCCTCTTTTTTTTTTTTTTGGCTTCTTCAAACATACAACTGGGGGTAGTAGCTGCTGCTGCTGCTGCTTTACTCCCGAAAAGAAACTAATTTGATAGCCGCTGTTGCCTCGTATATCTTTTTTTCGGGGGCTAAGAAAAACTCACAAGCCAGCAAGAAAAAGAGATTGCTCTTCCACCAGCAAATGGTTCTACCCTTCGTAGTAGTCTACTATATATCTTTGCTGTTTTTGTTATTTTCCGGCTCGTGATTTATTTGATACGTTCCCCCCGCACATATAGTCAAGAGGATGTAAGAAAGTCCCTTGAAAGCAACATCGACAAATAAGAGCCTCAAAGACACACAGAGCAAGGAGCAATCGAAGAATTCCATTCTACAAGAAGAAAAAGATGGCCGTCGTATACCGGCGATTTTCAGCCAACACAATTCTTTAGGCCTAACACAGATGGAATCTAATCATTTGTAATAAGAGAGAGCGAAATTTTGACGTCGAGAATTGCATCAAAAAGAAGCACCGCGTCGTATAATTACGAAAAAGAAAAATAACTTGGTGGGCGTACAGTCTATACTCTCAATGTTTAAACTATGTGATAGTATAGACTCTCTCTCTATAGTTACGCGTACATAGTAACGAAAAAATATATAATATAATAAAGGGGGGTAACAAGCAAGAAACGAAAAAAAAAAAACTAAAATTTTCTTTCTTTCTTTTTTCGGGGCCTCCTAAATATATGCGGGACCAATGTCGGAAGACTTTCTCAAAACTTGTTCGTTTGGTTGGCTGGTCATGTGCATGTTGCGTTTTTTTTTTTCTTTTTCTTTTGGTGCACATGAATAACTCAACGCTCTATACTTTGGGATCCATTAAAGAGCGCACAAACAAGAGACGGGAAAGAAAAGAAAAAAAAGAGTGCGCATGAGTGTTAAAGGGGGGGCCCTGGAAACACGCAAACTTCTTCTTCTTCTTGTAGCTCAAAGAAAATGATGGACTACGCCACGGAAGACGGCGACGTCCTGTCTGCGCCTTTTGGCTTAGGCGCCTGTTGTTGGTTTTTTTGTTTTGTTTTTTAGGCTGTGCGGCGTGAATAGATCACGAAGAAGAAGAAGAAGAAGAAAAAGAAAAGAAGAAAAGAACCCCGACGGCTTTTTGGTCGCCGTATAGCGTGTTGAAACAGACCCTGAGCGCATTGGAGCTCATCGATGAAGCAGGACCGAAAGCTCATTATTATATAAACCGAAAAAAGAAAAAGAAGAAAAAGAAGAAATATTCCATGAAACGTTGTATGTAGTATAGTAGCATAATAATGATGACGACTTCTTCGCGGTTTCTTGCCAACCAGCGGGTGGGAGGACAGAAAATACTTTTTTTTTTTCTTTCTTTTCTTTTTAACTTTTCAAGAAGGAAATAAGAAATGAAGAAAATTGTACAGACAAAAAACAAAAATCCGTCGGTGCCTATATACTTATCTTCTTTCTAGCATCAGGAAGAAGCCAACACGAGGATATATAGGATAGAAATGTTGGTCTTCTTCTTCTTCTAAAAGAAAGAAACTCGACTTGTGTGTATAGTGTGCTGAAATTACCGCAAGAGCCCTCGTTATTACACACGGCGCTGTATAGAACAACGCCGGCCTTTGAGCTTCTTTATTCTGGAAAGAAAAAACAAAAACGGCCGACAAGTCCAAAACTATACACCGAGTGTGCAATCTACTTTATATCTATAAGAAGCCTCAAAACACCCACGGGCTAATAAAGTCAGTTTGAATAGCGCGCGATTCCCCCTCCCGTTCTACACACAGACACACACAAACACCCAAAACTCTTATAGAACCGTATAATACACATCGCCGGGCTTTATCTCTCTATAGATAGATATAGTCCAACAAACTATAACTATATATCTATAACAACTTGGATAGACTGGCCGGCCACAGCCACAGACCAGCACAGCACAGCACACAGTCTATACGGCGCGGTTGTTTTCGGCGGACTTGGACGCCAAACAAAAAGAACCAAAAACAAAAAGTCTATTTAACGACTTTTGATAATAATAATAATAATAATAATACTATGTGGCCGATTGGCCAACAGCAAACTCTAATCATAAAAATAAAAAGAGTTAAGAGGGAAGTAAAAGGTCGAGCGAAGAACCCATGCAACCCACGCAGTCTACAGACAATATTATAGACGCGAAACAATAATAGTTTCACGTTTGTAATACCTACAACAAACTATAATGCACGCAAGAGTAGAACACAACATCAGCAGCGCAACTTGCGCTGCGCTGTATAGTACAGTATATGCCATATTAATAAAAAGAGGATGTGTGTGTGTACAAGTATAAAATGGAATATCATTTCATAAAAGGCCGTTGTCGTCGGGAAAGTTTTATAAAGAAGTGAGAGAAGTTTTTTTTTCTTTTTTTTTCGGTGGAATATCTATATATTAAAGTGCCATTCTTTTATAGTGCGGCGACGTCGGCGGCGTCGGTTTCCCGTCCTTTTTCTTTGAGAAATAACAAAAAATAAAAAAAAAAAATTCAAGAAAAAAAAGGGGGAACTTTGCCGGTGGGAATTTTAAATGAATACTTGAGCCATGATGATTATTTCCATTGAAATCTTTTTTATTCGCCTTTATTTTTTCCCCATTTTTAATTTTTTTGTTGTTGTTCTGTTCTCCAAACATTTTCTCCTTTTTTTTAAAGATTTCTTCTTTTATATTTTTTTACATCCCCGCAATTGAATATAATATTTACCAATTTCATATTTATACAAGGAGAGAGACTAGAGAGAGAAAAGGAGATGATGGAAGAAGAGAAGCCTGGGCCACGACCAGAGAAAAGACACAACCCAAAGAGAGTCTAAAGCAAACCGAAAAAATGCGCACATAATGAGCGCTCGCTCCTCTTTTTCTCAACGCGGAATGAACACTCAACTTTGATTGCTACTGCAACGGCGGCTATTTGACCTTATCTTTACCACTTTTTAACGGCCAATTTTGATTAGACGGAATTGTTTCTCTCTCTCCATGGCATTTTTTATTTTATATTTTTACCCTTTCAGTTTCCATCGCTCCAACACCAATCCGATGCAAATGGCCGCCACACACACACCACAAAAAAAGGCGAAGAGATATAGGCCTATATATATATCGGCGATTGCGCGCGTCGGCCCGTTTTCGGCTATCGAAAATGGGCGAACGACGACACTTTCGGGAGTTTGACGGGAGTAACACACTTTCAATAAAACAGGCACTCACACACGACGGAAAACGGGCGACGATTGTCAAACACCACCAATCGGCGATAATAATTGTGTTCCACTGCTCAACTATACAACGTACAAACACACACGTCGGTGCAAATGCCAAGCGACACACTGGACGATATCAGTCGCCAGAACCAACTGTTCCAACCGGTCCCAAAATCTCGGCTGGAAATTTTTATTTTTTCTCGGGGGGTGAACTATGCGCTACAACACAGCAACAAATAATACTAATAAAAAGTAAAAGCCAGGGAAACGGTCAAGAAAGAGGTTAGAAGAGAGGGGGTTATTTTCAACCCTTTTTACAACCTTCGGAACTTCTTCTTCTTCCAGAAATAAGAAAGCGCGATTTTCTTTTATTGGTTTATGATGCAACCCCCTTGAAAGAACCAATATAATATAGGCCGATGAACTCGCTAGGCCAAAGGGTTGCGTATCCTTCAACCCAGTCGGAAAATAAAAAGTATTGCGTATGGAAGGTCTAGAAAAAAAAGGGACTTGAATGACCCGACACTTTTTCTGTCCATCCCCAGAGTAGCTCACCCCTTTTTATATGAGATAAGAAAAATTTGTTTTTTTTCCCAATAGTCCCTCAGAGGAAGAAAAAAAGGGGGGGGGGGTCGGTCAGAAAACCCGAAAAAAGTTACACAAAAGCCCCTTCTTTTCTCTTATATAAAACATTTCCAAAAGTATTAAAGAAAAAAGAAGAGTACAGCACCCTTCTTCTTCTTCTTAGGAGTAACCCTTTGCAATTGCATTTTACAACCTTTGGCGTGCTGTTATAAAATAAAAAACCTCTTTTCTTCCGAGGTCCCTTTCGCAGCCTCCGCATTTTATATGACACACTATATACAAGAAAGAAGAAGAAGAAGAAGAAGACGAAGGGCCCCCGGCCTCAAAACAAAAAACTATATTGCACCGCCCGGCTCTCCGCCGGGCCCCTCCGTATGGCCCAGTTGTGTCCGTCTTTATAACCCTTCGTCCCACGCCCTATAACACTCCGGTTGCCCTCCTTCTTCTTTCAGAGTTGCCCATCCGTCAGAGAGTCTCATCTCTCTCTGCAACTTCCCAAATGTTACATCTGTCCTTCCTTCCTTCTTCTAAATCCGTTTTCCTTCGGCCTTTCGGGGGGAGAAAAAATATATACGTACCGTAAAGGGTTATCTATTTAAAGTTGAAACCCAAAAAAAGTTCTGGGAGAAAAGAAAGAAAGAATCAAATATAATCAGAAACCAACACGCTTCGATACGCGTAACCCGTTTGTTGATACGGAAGGGTTGGCCGTCGTGTCACAACAGCCTACAGCCACCACCGATTTTTATTACGCATTTTACTTTTTTTTTTGTGACTTCTATCCGAAAAAAAGGGAATTTCTGGTAGCTCAGATTCGTTGTCGATGTCACCGAGTGAACAAGTGAACCAGAAGAAATCTTGGATTTATCCGTGAGTGTGTGTGTTTAGCAACAGCTGTGAACGCCAGCAATTATCAACACAAAAAAAAGTTCAAATCGACATGGGCGCGCACACTACTACTATTACTGCACTACTGTACTGGGCGACTCTGGGGCCGTCATCATCAAACGGTACGGGCCTTGTTTATTCATTTATTTTTCTTATTTGTTGATGCTGTTAAAAGGGAGCGCTCTCCACCAATTGTTTTTTTTTTCTTCTTCGTTTTATATTGCGTATGTGTATATTGCTCGGTTTTTATGTGTGTCGTAAGAAGAATAGTTATATTTTTCTCTCTCTCTTTTTCTCTTCTTTCTGGTTTTTTCTTTTTTCCTGTTTTTGTTTGAAAATATATAACAAAGTTAAGGATAGTTGATGTCGTTTTCGGGTGATTCGATTGTGTGATAGAGTCCCTCCCTCTCTACCCGGAATAGAGAAAATGGCCAACGACCAATGAGAGATGGCGGGGTTAGTTGCACGGACTATGGTTCTATTACACAGAGAGTCGGGACAGAAAAGTAGTTGTAGTAGCAGTTGGGGCAGTTACTTGTATAGATAGATAGAAAGAAAGAAAGGAGAGTGTGTATGTGTGTGTGTGTGTCTATGGACGGGTCACGCAACATTTGGACGACGGCCTGTCGACACGCCAACGTCTCTCTCGGCACGAATCACGCTGCCATTCTTATTCCCGATCGAAACAACAACAAGAAACGCTTTTTATTTTTATTTTTTTCTTTTTTTTTCTGTTGGCTGCTGTCGAGGGAGGGATATAGCCCCGGGGAAAGAATAATAAAGGCGACTTTTTAATCGAGTCCGATGGCGGCCATCAGCGTTCAACAAAACAAAAAAAGGGCGGAAAAAGAAAAGAAACGAATTTCTTTTTTGTTTTTAAAATGAAAATCAAAAGAAATAGCAGATGGATGAGCAAAGAAGCGAGAGCCCAGATTTTGTCTTCTCCATCTGCCGGATCTGCTGCATTTCAACCAGTCCGCCCCAGAAAAGAAAAGACGATCGATGACTGGAGAGGAACCAAAAATAAAAAGATCCGAGTTTGCGCGGAATGGCGGCGAAAATGTCGTCGTTTATTTCCTTCACGAAGAAAGAAAGAAAAAACAACAAACAATTTTCGTCTATTATTTGAGCGGAAGGAATCGGATATTTATTTGGCCATTGCATCGGATCTAATAATATCCAGCGCCATTTGACACTCGTCTCTCCCCCCCAAACGAAAGTTGTTCATTCCCTCGGACCAAAGTAGGAGGAGCGCCGTTAGAGATAACGTAACACAATTCAGGGGGGCGAAAAAAATAAATAAAAAGAGATGGGGCCAATGTCGGGACGCGAGTTGTTGTTGGGGGAGACCAAAAAGAGAAAAAAGGACGGGCGAAATCATATTGATCGCCATAATTCTCCATGGAGCCCCCAAAAAAAAAAGAAGAGGGTGAATCCCGATATTACATTTTTTGTTTTTCTCCCTTTGCGGGAGTTGGAGCGTGTGTGCGCGCGTGGGCCCAGTTCTATTTAGTTTAGGCTCCTCCTCTTTCTTCTTCCCCTTCTTTTCTCTTGTAAGACTAGACTAGACTCTCTCTCTACGTAGAGCCGGCCCTGTCACATAAAGCAGATGAAACTGGCGGGCGGGCCAGGCGGACCCCGAGTACGAAACGTTGGAAAATGAGAGAAAAAGAATAAGAAAAGGAAGGACGTCGGGAAAAAAGAAAAAAAAAAAAACGAATAGAAAGAAGAAGAAGAAGAAGAAAAAAGCAATCTTCAATGCGGTTGGGTGCCCCGGAGCTCCTTGAGCTACAGAGGCGAGCAGCACACGGCCATATTGGATAGAAGAAGGACGAACGGCCAGCACACAGTGAGTGCCGAGACCAACCAAAAAAGTGTGAAAGGAGAATTTCTTCTTCAACTTCTTGTTCAAAACTTCAAGGCAATAACACTCCCGCCGTGTCATATATATACACAAGACACGAAAATATATTGACGTGCACCACTCGACTCTAAGAGAGAGAGAAAAACTGTGTCATTTGCTTAGAGCGTGTAACTGCTACTCCCGGAGAGACACACACACGCAATTGTCTCTTTCGAACGAGAGAAATGAAGAGATTGTCGTTTGTTTTTTCTTTCTTTCTTTCTCCTAAAAGTCAATTCGTCGCTGGTACGGGCGAAAATTCCGAGCGCGGAACATCGGGGGGAAAAGTTACGAGACTTGTCCAAACGATCACGGCGAATCAAACAAAGGAGCCATCGGGCTCTTAGCCAACATGTTAAGACTTTCACTAGACTGGTTGTTTTTTGTTTTGTTTCTAAATTTGGTTGAAAACAACTTTTTTTATTTTTAAACGGCATTGTCGCAGAGAGTGCCAGATGATAATGAGCGTCACAGCTAAAAATAAAAGCAAACAAAAAAAAAACAATAACAACAAAACCCATTCCGTAATAAATAATTAAAAAATAAAAAAGGAGGGGGAAATGTTTTTCCGAGACGACAAGTGGCAGCAGGAAGTAGCCGTCCAAGTTTCCGTTTTGTGTGTGTGTGTGTGTCGGCCATTTTGGCTGTTGTCGACTTGATGTTATTGTTCTTATGGGCGCTCTACTAGACTGTTACGCGTTATGGACGGGAGGGCGGGCGGGCGGCCGGGTCTATCTACTACTACTACTACTCTATGGTCGTCGTCCGTTTTGTCCTAAGTGTACTGGCGAGTGCTGTGTGTGTTTGTGTGTGTCTGGCGGAACGGTCGAAAACGACGGCCATCATCATCGCATAGGCCCCCGAAATGTTGAACAGTTTGAATCGTGAGAGATGATCATCTTTTTTTTATTTCATTTCATTTCATCTCTCTCTCTCTTTTACTCTTCAATGGGGCCCAGCTTTTCTTCTTCTTCTTCTTCTCTCGAATAGAAAAAGAAATGAACGAACGAATAAGGGGAGTGAAGCTGAAACGAAATAAGATGGTCGCCAGATACATAGGTTATCCTGTTTTCTTCTTTTTCTTCTTCTTCTTTTGAAAAAAAAATAAAATAAAATAAAATAAAAGAGAAAAGAGAAGAAGAAGAGGTTCTGCTGTTTCTATTCGTCCGCCTCCTGCTTCACAACCTCCCGATTCTTCACGTCACATAAACATGAGGAAAAGAACATTGGCCCCCGCTAGTTTATATCAAACGCTGCGCGCCAAAGGTACTACTTCTATATAGAGATACATGTACACTATATACTATCTTATATAATAATAATATATATCCCTCCCTACCTCCCTCCTCCTCCTTTTTCTCCGCCTGCCAACCCTCCCTCCCTCCTCTTATGGCAGCATCAGAGACGAGAGAACAAGAAGAAGAAGAAGAAAAAACTTTGGGCTACAGCAGCCAAAGTGTGTGAGAGAGCTCTACTACTCTACTGCATGACCGCCGAGGGAGTTGTTCCAGCCAGTTTCTTTTTTCTTTCCTTCTTCGGGATTTTTTTGAGATAGAAGAAGAAGAAAAACCTCGGCGTGATTTATTACCTACAGTTTTTACGGGCAAGGTGGCTCACGAGTCTAACCCCTCTCCGCCTCTTCTTCGTCTTCTTCTTCTTCTTCTACTTCCTTCTATTCCAAAGAAGAAGATTCCTAGAGATCTGATTGGCTCCAGGCCTTTTTTTCTTTCTTTTCTTCTCCCGATCGGATCGGAACCGCAACCGACAGATTTACGACTTTTCCCATTATCATCGGCTCGTTTTTTTTTTCTTTTTCTTTCCCTCCTCAACAGTTTCGCCTCACATGGCGACGGACGGACGGAATTTCGAAAAAAAAAAAAAAATACCAAAATTATTTTCTTCGGACCGAAACATCTGCCCCGGTTGATGTCCCCTGCGTTCAGGGGCGGTTACGCATGTCTTAAGGGCGCGTGCTGGTTATCCCTTTAAAAGAAAAAAAAAAATCTTTTCCGTCGATATATAAGTAGCCCCCGAAAAAACGGGACCAGAACAGCCATCGATCTAATTCCGTATGCCAAGTAGAAAATTTGTTCTCCTTTTTTTAAAAAAATTTCTAGTTCGTTCAGGTTTACGTGTGTCCAGGAGATATTCCCAGGTGTGTGTGTGTGTGTGTGTGTGAGAGACCTCGCCCTACTATGTAACTTTCAAAGAAAAGAAAAAATCCCATTTTTTCTTATTCGTGTATAAATCCTTGAAAATGTGAGGCCCACCGATTGGGCCGTCACCTTTTTCCTTTTGCCTTTCAGAAAATTGGAATTGACTTTATGAAAAACGACCGAGCGACCTCTTTTTTCATTTCTTCTTCTTCTCCAAGCGGCCTTCTCCAATATGAACGAACCGCCGACTCTCTTTATTTAGTAACAACTTCTTCTACCACACAATTTTCAACCTCCATCGCCAGACAAGTGCTTCTCCTGACGTGTGAAATTTGGAAAACGGAGAGAGAGAAGCGCCACCCCCTTCTTCCTTTCAAAAGAAAAAAAAAATACTCGGTATAGAAAAGCCTCTCTCTCTCTTAGATATATAATACAGTTGTTAATTAAGAAATAAATGCACGGCATAGACACACAGACACAGCGCCCAACCCGTTACCGTCTATCGCTATATTTCTTGTGTGTAAGAAACCCAAAAGCAATGGAGGGGGGGCCTGTCTCCTATCCACAAAACTTCCCGAAGAGAAAAAGAAAAAAAACGAACGAATAACCACCAACCCGAAAAAGAAAAGAACATTAGTTATATAAGGAATATATAGCCGCAAAGTCAGGAGCTCCTGTACTATTCTTTTTTTCCCATCTTATTATATCTATGTGTGTGTGTGTGTGTGTGTGTGCATGGGATATCAGAGAGTGGGGCTCCTTTTCGGTGTCTGTTGCGCGGATAAATGTTACGTTTTTCTTTTTCTAGACTTGCATAGCCCGTGGGATTCTTAGTGAGAAAAACGGGAAAAAGAAAAGAAGGAAGAAGAAGAAGAAAAGGGGGGAGATAAGGTGGGTAGGAGGAATAACACGGGGGAGGGAAGAGCCAAGAAAATTACGTCCTGTCAAGCGCTGCCACGCATTTGTTACACGGAAATGCATGTTTATAGCCAACTGCAACAGCCCGAAGAAGAAGAAGAAGACGCAAGGCCACATACAAAAAAACAACCAATTGCAGCTAAAAGCCATTCCAACAGCTCGTCTGGCCATTCTTCCTTATTCTCTCTTCATTTCTTCGGATGATTATTACGTCTATTCAACTGGCGATAACTCCCCCATCTTCATTTCCGGAGGGGCGACCAGACCGGGCAGAGCCGGGACCCACAAATGCAAAACTATTTACCAAAATTAATTCGATCGGTGGGCGTTGAATTTTTTTACTTTGTTTCAATTCATAACATTTTTTAAGGAATGCACACAGCGCGAGCCATTAGCCCAATGAAGGAATAAAGTTAACCTTTTTTTATTTCTCTGCAACAACAACAAAAAAACGAAAAAACATTGTCAAGATTAAGCCCGGGACAAACTGCTGAACTAGAAACATGATATAGTAATGGCACTTTCGATTCGCTTTTCGTGCGTGTAACAATAACGATGAGCAATCTATACACACACAGCACACACGAGTCCGATACTATTAGATGTGTACAGCACACACACGGCCCTTGAACCCGACATATACAACACACACACATAGACCCAGGTTGTGTGTGTGTGTTGTTTGCGTCGTTCCAGCTTATTATTACCACTACTAAAAGATTGGGGGTGGCGTGGTATATATTATACGAGCTGCGACAAGAGTCGAAAGTTTTTTCTTTCTTTTCTCTGTACGACGGAAACAACACAGAAAAAAGAGGAAAGAAAAATACGAAACGGGCTCCCATTTCGTGTATATGGCGGACATCAGGTATGGGGGCCGGTGAAGAATCAAGTAGCCATCAAAAACGGGGCCTGATGGCCTCTTTAGGCCAGTAACAGGCGGCCGTATACTTCTTCTTTTTTTTCTTCACTCTCTTTCTCTCTCGATGGGAGAAACACACACATACATACAAACATTCAGCAATGGGGAGGAGGAGGAAAACACGTCGTCACATAAGCCCTAGCTATAATAGTCCTCCTTCTTTCTTTCTTATATAATAATAACAAATACGATAAGATGTGTGTGCGTACACACATTTGCCCTTTCGGGCGCAACGGCCGTAGAAGAAGAAGCAGCTCGTAGCGATTTTGATATTATTACTCGACGCTATATGTGTGTGTGTATACCGTCTAAACGCAAACAGACGACTCAAACGACCTTTTAAAAAAGAGGAGAAAAAAAAAAGAGTCCGCGCAATTTTCACGGCGGTCATGAGTATAAAAAGCAGCAACCGGAGTAGTACGGGGGAATACCTTTTTTTTTTGTTCTCTCTTTCCATCTCGTTTTTATTTTACTGGACTTTCAATTGTTTATTTTCAAATGAACTGTTTTGTTGAATTTCTTCTTTTTTTCGTCGTACTTTTTAAAAAGTGGTGGTGTCCATCCTTTGGGATATCGTCTTTTACGACGCCGAGAGGCGCTTCAAATGATTGAACCTGGACGAGCTCCACGCCATCAAGAACACACACACACAACTCACGATGAAAAAGAAGAGCCGCTGAATCTGACAACATTCGAGTGTCTGCTGGACCCTTTCTGGTCATAATCGCCTTTTAAAAAAATGAAAACGTTTTTTCGCTCTTTTTTATGATTGATCATCTTTTTTTTCCTTCCTAGCTGGTACTTATAAAAGGGGAGGGGGCTCCGGGTTTATATAGACGACGAACTATATCAATAAATTCCAATTTTATCCGAGTATTTTCTTCTTCTTTGAGAGTCGCCTCTCTCTCTTCCATTTTTCTTTTTTTACTTTTTAAAGGTATTTACGCGGCCGTTCCAAGGTGGGCATTATACGACCTGCGCAAACACACACAGACACACGAGACCGAGAAACCCACAAAAATAAAGACGAGGTGCTTTCATCCCGATCTTAAAAAGATGAGGCGCCATTTTGGTTCCTTCCTTCCTTCCTCCTTCTTCTTCTTTTAGCGCTACGAAAATAGATCGCCATCAACTTTTATATTTTTCGACGGGGATTATGTAAACAAACAATTTTCCATGTGTGTGTGTTTAAAAAAGGGCTTCCCCGGCCCAGTTCTACACACACACACACTCAATGAAACTAAAATTATAAACCAGAGACTTTCCTTTACATTTTTACAAAGAAGAAAAAAAAATATAATAAAAACAAATAAATTCTTCGTTTAATTTTCTGGTCTCAATTTCTCCTTTGACCAAGCGGATAAGGGAAACCGATTTTTTTAATTTTTTTATCTGAGCCCGGGATTTTTCTCTTCGCCGTTACGAATCGTTATGTTTCTCTCTCTGCAGACGACAATTTTCCCGTGACAAAACAACAAACTTGAGACGCCCACACGTGCCATCATCCAACGGGAAAGAGATGGGAAAATACAAAAACCCCAAAAAAAGAAACGAAATACAATAAAAGAAACGAATGAAGCGAAACCACGTTCACTACATCAATATTAACCGATATTTCCGATAAATACAGATAATACAGAGATAATAATAACTTTAAGGCCTACGCCGTACGGTCACTGGGTCCCAACAACCGAAATGGGTTGGCCCAAAACGTGACTAGTCTCGACTATTTTTTTTCTTTTCCAAAGATCCAATCAACTGTTTTCCTTCACGTCGAGATAACAAGTTCCTCTACACCACCACCACCACCACCCAGAACATTTTCTAATTTTCTTCTTCTTCTTCTCCTTCGAGGTTGGGGGGGTTGTTGATCCTCGACCAACCAACAACAACAGACCCAAAAGAAAAAAAGAAAAAAGAGCTGGTGAACCTTTTTTTTCTTTTTTCCTTCTCATCAATTTCAGAGATTACAACACGGCAAAAGAGAAGTTTAAGTTCACCATTTTTCTTTTTTTTTTCTTCTTCTTTCTTATTCGACTTCATTTTCGTGTGGCTACAAGTATAAGAGACTCTTTAAAAGGCACCTTAAACTCCTGGCTGTGTCTCGCTCTCTTGGCGCGGCATGATTGAGCCATGATAATTATGCAGGCTATTGTTGGTCGCTGTGAATGCCCCTCGTCTCTTCTTATAATATATATAAATTGCTAGCCCTCCAGCGCTCTCCCCCCCCTGTACTTCTCTCTCTAGCTCATTCTTGTACCTCGTTCCAGCTCTTTTCTCGACTTGACTACTTGATTTTTTCTTCTCCTTTTCCCCCACCCGTTGGATTCAACACGTCTATTACACAATTCCACGATAGCGATACGGACGTATACAATTGGTGAAAAAAAAAAAAAACGGCCGAGTTTGGCTATTTTACATCTGGAAAGATTCAACTAACCAGTCAGAATTGAGACGAAGGATGGCAAGAAGAAAAAGGAAAGAAACTCTTGGCATTCTTCTTTTTTTTTCATCCTCGACATGTCTCTAGCGTCTAGTGTACATGTGTGTGTGTAGGCCATTAAAAACACGGCCTCCTCTTTATGGCCGGCAGTGAGACGCTGCGCAGCAGTGCAGCCGAGCAACAAAAGGAGAGAGGTACAAGGGATGCAAAAGGGTGGCGGCCATGACAGTGCGTGCTGTGTGTTTCGTGAGCCCACGAAAAGAGCAGAGAGCACACACACACACACACACAAAAAGAAGAGAAAAGAAGAGAAGAGAGAGACGGGTCGATAGGCCAAGCCTTTTTGGAATGCGTGGCTCGGCGCCATTTTGTTGGTTGGCCGGAGCGTTTTTTTTTTCTTCTTCTTCTTCTTCCCCCTTTTTTTTGTGGCTGTTATAACGTTCGTTTCTCTGCGTTACTCACAGCTCCTCCCTCCCAGCGACCCAGCTCCGCCATCTTTCTTTTCTCTGATCCCTTATTCCATCCGACACATTTCTCATACAAAAGCGCAATAGAGATCCATCCATCCTTCTCTCAATGGATCGGGAGAGGGGAGTCAGCCAAAGAGGAACAAAAAATGTCGGATCGCACAAGCCCTGGCTGTTTACGTCAATACAAGTGGCGAGCGTCGTATAGGAATCTGGTCATTTTTTTCCCGATCGACAAATCCAAAATCAGAAAAAAACAAACATCCGAAAATTGCTAGTAGAAGTCTAACGGATGGCGGGCAGCCGCAATAAGTGGGTCGTTGTCTGGACCCTGAAAGACAAGCAAAAGAGCTTACACACACGCCATCATCATCATCATCATCATCATCATCTCTCCCAAACTGAGTGTGTGTAGTTCTTCAGAGACTGGCGAGGAAACGGGGAAAAGAAAAAATGGTGCCGTAGAGTCGATACCTATATCCATCAGTTTGAATGGTGGGAAATGGCGCGCATAATGACGACGACGTCGTAGTCGTCGACTTGAAAAGGGCAGACCCCCACCAAAACGGGACAACAACAACAACACACAAAAAAAAAGACGACAAAACTTGAAGTGAAAAATGGTTTATCTTCCTACCTGAGCAGATTCCAGCGTGTGAGAAACCGTCGTGAGAGGCGAAAGAACCTGATCCATCCATTCCGGTCGCATATGGGAAACCAGCGCAGCGCAGAAATAGTAAACGAGAATAGAAGCAAAACAACAAAAACAGGTATTAGATAAGACAATCTTATTACCAACAAGAAAACGAAGAAAAAGAAACAGAAGAAACAAAAGGAATGAAGACAACAACAAAGTCAATTGCGTCGCTGACGTCGGCTACGCTTGTCTCTCGTGTTTTCTAAATTGTTATTGCGCAAAAAGAAAATAGAAAAAAGAGAAATCCGATTTTTTGTAAAATAAAAGAATTTAAACTTGAAAGAATAATAGGCAAGGACTAGTAGCCAAAGCGGCGGCTTTTGACAGCCATTGCATTGGGCTAGGCCGACAGGGATTGGTGTTTTTATTTTTAGGCCGGGCCTTTGAAAAGAAATCACCGTGCGCCCATTCGGAATGCCAATGGGAGATTTCATTTTTGCGCCCGTTGCGCAGGTGTAGATACTGAACAACATTCATACAAGCCGTTACGTCACTAGCAATGGGAATGGATGTAATGTAATGCGCAATGTGTATAAGCGCGACCCGTCGACAGCTGTCGTCCTCATCACCTCCGGTAAAAGGAGAAAGAGATGGACATTGGATAAAAAGAGAGAAAAAAGGTTTCAAACTTCTTTTTTTCTTTTTTCTATCCAGCAACAAGAAGAGAGACACTGCGGGGGGTTCAAAGGGCGTCCAAATTAATAAGGAGAAGGGGGGCAATGAGGATGAGCGGCATTTGACCACATCAATTCCATTTCTGCGGCGGATTCGGTCGAACAAGATGAGAAGAAGAAGAAGAAGGAAACAAAAATTAATTGAAAAGGAAAAAAGAGTCACCGGTGATGGACATCCATGGGTAGCGTGGAATGTCTGGTCCGCCGCCGGAATGAACGCCGGCCAGGGCGCCTAGTCCAGTCGGTGGTCCGCCTTGAGAGCAAGCCGAGAGCGGGTTGTTGGGATCGACACCGGCGGCCGCTGCGGCCGCAGCCGCCGCCGCACCTCCCGCGCTGGCCGCCTGCTGGTAGAAATTGGCGGCGGCCGCTTGGGCCATACTGGCCGCTGCCGCTCCGGCCACGCCGTTCTGGTGGGCCGCCCCCAGCGAGTAGTTGACCATGGCTTCGGCCATCGAAGCCGCCGCCGCCGCGCTGCCCGTGTATCGGCACTGCTTGTCGGCCTGGGCCGCCGCCGCTGTGGCCGCCGCCGCCGATTCGGCCGCATTAGCCAACGCGTTCGAATAGCCGGCCACGCCTCCGGGAAAGCCGCTCTGACCCATGGCCGAAACGTACGGGTACATCCGGGCGTGTTGCGAAGAGTAGCTGGAACCTCCGGCGGCAACGGCGGCCGCTCCGGCCGCCTCCGCTTGATATTTGGTCAGCATGCTGTCCAGAAATTTCGAACTCATGATGGCCGTCGGATCAATTTTTGTAGCTGATTGGGTTGGCGGTGGACACGATGCGCCCACGACCAAAACTGTTGAATGGTTTCAAATGTGAACAAACCAACAACTTCCGGCGGAACAACAACAACAACTTTTTCTTCTTCTTTTCTTTTGGCAAACGGATGAATCCAGCAGCCGAAATAACCGACGAAGCAATCACCACCAGCACCCCCAACGACAGAGAGACAACAACTCGAATTAAAATGGAAAAAAACAAAACAACTCGGGCGAACGATCAAAGAGATTTCCGTCGAAACAATCGAAACAAACTGGAATTCCAAATCGCACTGGGTTTGTTGTTTGGGTTTTTTTTCGTTTCCTTCTTGCGCTACCTGAATAATTCAATCGAAATCAAACGAAAAGAAATTAGTCAATTGGCAAATCAAATTGTAGGCCTATAAACTTCAAAAATTAAAAAATGGGCTACGAAATCATTTGTGGAATTTGAATTCGGAGAGAATAAGATAATTTCGAAATGAGGAACCTCTTGTCTTGCGATGTTCCCACTCACAACAAACAAAATGGCACACAGCAAGATGCACGCGGGACACACCGTGACAAGAGTCGGAGGGCTGACTGAAAACAGCCGACGCTCGACCATGGAGACACACAAGAAACAACAAAAAAGACGGGCAAGATGGCGCTGAACGCAGCAGCGGCCAAACTTCTCAAACGAGAACAAAAAAAAAAGTCTCAAGGGGAAAAACCAACTCAATTGGACCCTGCGAGGAGCGAAAGTTGCGTGTCGTTTCTCGGTCTAGGCCTAGACGATGTATACCGACGGCTTTCGACACTTGAATTAATCCAGGCCTGAAACATTTGCACCAAGCACCAAATCACAAATCACATAACGAACTGATTGCCAAAATTTTCTGGTTATTTGGTTAAAAACTTCGGCTCCTAACTAGTAGTAGCTCCTATTTTCTTTTGTTTCGACACTTCTCCCTCCTAAAATGGCTGTGATTTTTTGGTTTTTAAGAACAAATTTCAACTCGAATAATTTCTCGGGAGGATTTAAAACTTTTTTGTTTTTTAAATTCCGGAAAAATATTCCGGCGGGATGGATTTTTTGGAAAGAAATGTCTTACTTTTCGCTTCGCGTTGCGGCGGCGTAGCGTTGGGTTGCGGCGTGTTGCGTCGGCGGTCGGCGACGGTGTATATAGATGCACGTCTATAACACTCGTTAGATTACCACGGTCGATTCCACGGGCGGATGTGTGTCCGTGCGCGGCGTATAGCGTTTGTATGGGCACTAGTCGCTGTGTGTGTGTGCAGTCGGCGTTAGTGGGGGGTGCCAGCCGGGGGAAGAAGAAAAGAAGCCCAGAGCAGACACAGTCAGTCAGTCAGAGAGAGAGAGGAGAAACGAGACGGACCGCAAGGGGGCCAGCTCACAGAGGGCCAGGCCGTCTCTGCCCTGGTAAATAAGACAAGCCAATGGTGGGACAGGTAGAGACTCTTGAGCGCCACCCACCAGCCGTCCTCTCTCCCACTCGACTCCGGCCCCCGTAAGGACATTACTCCTCCCCCCGGAACGCACGGCGCAGATGCCGAAAGCGCCACACATCCATCCGCGATGGGATGGATGCAATAGGGTAGGGACTAGGGAGGGGGGGATAGGGTAGAGAGGGGGCGGAGGAGAGGGGCGAGACAACAATGGCCGCCGATGATGCGGCGCCACCACATCATAAAAAAAGGGAAAAAAAGGAAGAAAATAATAAAAATGGGGAGAAATAAAAAGAAAAAGGGGGAAAAGCGACACACGACCAAATCTGGCAACGACGCTAAAGCCGCCATCATGGATGCAGCTAGGACACAGTTGGAGCGCTCGTCGCTATTTTTCCACTGGCGCTTCAGTCTAGACAACGTGGGAGGCATCTGGCGGTCGAATTTGTCACTCCATACAAAATTTGAAAATGCCGCTCGTAAAAAGTGAATGGCTCTCCGCCCACTTTTCACTTTCAACTATCGATCGAAAAATAAAGTGGCCCAGCGATAATCGATGACTAAGGCTCGGGCGAGAGCCCCGCCCACCTCGACTAAGTTCCGCCCTCCCCCCCCTTATTCGTCTACACCAGGATGCGCTATTAAAAGGCGAAGAATTAAAGATGAGTGTCAGAATCAAATCAAAAAGAGCCTACAAAAAAAATTAAGAGCCAATGAAAGTTAATGACAACTTAAAAAAATAAAAAGAACACCTTTTTAACCCACACATCGGCCTTCTCCTAACCCAGTCAGTAAACCGGTGTGTGTATTCGCTTTTAGTGGGTAGTGTTCTAATAGTATAAGTTTAGTACGTGTTCGGAATCGACTCGAGAGAAACTTGAGACATTACGACACAAATTAAATGCCTCATTAATGGCCCAATTTCTTGGAGGAACGTCGTTTTTTGTTGCTGTTGTTGTTGACCAACTTCATTTGCGTAACACCGGGTGAGTTATGCATAAGAAAACCAGGCAAAATTATAACAAACACAAGACACTCTAAGTTTTCCCATTGGAAAAAAAAGGAAGATACTTGGCCCATTCCGTTTGATTTAAAAATAATAACAAAAAAAAAGAAGATAATGTTGAAATTCTTTTCGGGAGGGCTCGGTTGTTTTCGTTTCAACCTCGGCTGAACACAACCGTTACAATTTCACCTTGGAGCCATGAGAGTTACAGAGTTGAGTGTGGACGTTATTTAGTGCTGCCATGTGATATTAGACACTTGGGCTATACGGGCAGTGTCTAACGCCAAGATCTACTATTTCCTGGACGGCTGGTGTTATTCTTATATATATATTTTTTTATAATATCAGAAATAAAAGTTTCGGTGGCTCCACTCGGGAGCTTTTAAGCGCAACCGAAAAAGAATGAAAGAGAAAAAAAAAGAAAGAAAAATAACAAAATCCAAGGCCTCTTTAACTTCTACTTCTTCCTTCCTTCCTCTCACCGAAATTCCACGTATACATCATCAAAGACATAAGATATAATAAACCTGCTTATTTTCGTTTTCGCCTCGCTCTCTTCATCGTGCAACAACAATACATTTCTGGGCATTAAACTTCAGTTATATTAGGCTCAAAATGGTTGTAATCATATTCTCATTCGTCGTTGCAGAGAGAGAGAGAGAAAAAAAAAGAGAGATACACATAATTCCTCTTTTCCGTTGTTTTGTGTTCTCCTTCGGCTTCAAACGTCTACCACACCGACGCAGCGCGTTATTTCTTTTCCCATCGTATCGACGCCGACGACGCCGAAAATTCCCCCCCAACGCCGACCGGGTTTTTTTTCTTTTTCCTTCCTATTTTTTGTTTTTCTTCGCTTCACATTCGACGAGTTTGAACGCGAAACGCAGCGAGGGGCTCTCAAGTATCGCGTAACATGCACCACATCCATCGTGATGATGAGAGCCAGTCGCAGGCCTTTCACACAGACCCAAAATCCCCCCCCCCTTCCATTTGAGAAACAAAATATGAGAATTAAATTTTCTTTCTAAAAAACAACAAATTTTCCAAGTCTCGTAATTTAAATATCGAGTGGCTCCGACTGGTGCTGCCACGTTGGTGGCTAGCGGTCAAATTGGGAACTAGATGCACTGGTCCGAGCACTGGCGTCACGTCATTTATTCGAAGGAGAAAATAAGGAGAAGGGGGCCCCACCCAGTACACAACAACAACAACATTGGACGGACCTTGGGAAAGAGAATGAGAAAGACCTTGCCTATCGACCAATCAAACACATACGCGCAGCACAGGCCACCGCGTTTCATACCCCTTTCAGCTATCTCTCTCCCAAGCTCTTTTCTCTCTTCTAATATATAAACAACAACAACAACAACAAGCAACCAACTTGACTAGTTGTAAGTTATTAACTTTATATCCAGAGACGAGCAAGGGAGGGACGCAACAACAACCACAACGTATCACTATAATACTACGTACGTTACGTACGCAAACACACACAAAAAAAAACTTTTTTTTAGACCGGCGACAACGAAAAAAGAAAACAAAATTTCCGTCTGGTAAAAGCGAAAAACAAAAAAACTACATAGGAGCACACCCAATAATTATCGGACCCTATTTTTGTTTCCTTTTTCTTTTTTCACCAATGATCGAAATTCCCAGATGGTGTACCAACCACTACCTACTTGGAATATAAATAGGAAAGAGGAGAAAATGAAAGAAGAAGAAGAAGGTGCGCCAATGGTGATTTGCTGTCGTTCCTTTCCGCTGGGCGCACGGTCGATCGTAAAAATAAATAAAAAAAGATGAAAAAAAAAAAATACATGGTGAGTGTGTATAACGCGCTCTATAGTTAACTCACACACGCAGGGCCATCATGTAGATGCACACCAAAAAGAAGAAAAAAAAAAAGAAAAAAGAGACGAGCTCGATTAAAGAAGAATGACCAATTATACTCCATCATCGAAGAACCTGCGCGCCAGCCATCGTCATCGTGATGAGACTTTTTTTTCTTCTTCTCGGCATTTTGTGTGTCCATGATCGGATCGAAACACATTCAGCCCATCATCATCACAGACACACAAAGAAGAAGAAGAAGAGCCTTTAGCCGTGGCGCGTCTTGTTAAGAAGAAAAAAAAGAGAAGATTCGCGGCTCGGCACGCGAATCAAGGCGGGAGAGTTGATCAGACGGGCGATAACGAACCTCCCGAGCCTCTCTCTCCTCTTTCGCTCGTATCGCATTCTTAATCATAATCATATAAGACTAATCAAATCCTCCTTCTTCTTTTCGTGCCACAGGACACGGACAAGGCCTCCGCCATTGACTCTGACGTCGTGGAATGTTTCGTTTCGTCTCGGCGTCGCTGGAGCACCTGCGAAAATAAGAAAAAGAAAAAAACCCCAAAAAATTTCTTCTTGATGATGCGGTGCGTTTGTAAAAAGAAAAAAAAAAAAACCTAACGGGTTATAATGGCCGGGGCCTGCACTGCAGCCATTTTCTACTAGACATGGTAATGTACAGTTAGATAATGCCTGACATTGTGTGTGTGTAGTACGTGCACTCACTATACTGCGTAGTTAGACCCAAGCATTTCGTTCCGTCCATTGTGTCTAAACAACATTTCAGTTTGAAGTTGAGTCAATTTCAAGTTAAGTCAAAGAGAAGATCTAGGCCTAAAGCTAAAAATGTTTAGGCCTAAAGAAGACGAAAACGGTTAGGAGTTAGGCCTGGATCGCACGAACCATTTGGCCGGTAGAAATCCGGTAGGTGATGACGTGGTCGTCGAGTTTTAAAAAAATCGTTACGTTAGTTATAGTCGGTATTAGATGTGCATAATAGCCGGCGTTTAATGCATCGTCAAAAGAGGAGAAGAAGAAGAAGAAGAAAACAACTCACAAAAGTCAAGGCATTTCAAGTTGACACGACACAAAGTGATTTCTTCTTCCCTTTTTTCTTTTTCTTTTTTTCTTATAGCCGGACAGGGACAAAAAAACAAACAAAATTACTTTGCCCGGCCACCACCCAACTCCTCAAAAACACAACAAAACGCGAAAAGAAATAAACTTAAGGGAAGAAATAGAAAACGAGTGATCGTTAATCTTCTCACGAAAGGCGCGCGTGCTCTTGTTTGCAGCGCGCATTTATACAGGCCTATAATTCGGGCAATGAAAATAAAACAATTTGATTTCAACTAACTCACTAAATACCGGGCGCAGAATACCTTTCATCATTTTCGATCGGGAGTTGGGAGGGGTTTCCCTGCTTTGATTTTCGGAACTAGGCAAAAGACACGTTTCATTCTTTCCTACCCAGAAAACAACAGAAAAAAGATAGCACACCCTTAACGCTAGTAGTATAATCGTAATAGTCATAGTAGTAGTCAATTCATTGTATGATGAAGAAATAAAAAAATAAAAAATTTCTTCTTCTTCTTTCCCCCCTTACACACTTTTTTTTTTACAATGTTATCATCCCATTAAATATATAGGATGTCGCCCGATGTGATATAGGCCTATATAATACTTTATAGAGTCGGACTATTATTATGTTCTGGTTGTAAAAAATAATAAAATAAAATAGTAAGTAGTTGTAGAAAAGGAAAGAAGAAGAAGAAAAAAATAACTGTTCGATTGGAATTCAAACTCAAAGGAATGATAATGGGCTGCTATATAAATACGATGATGACTTCTTATGTGTTTGTGACTGCGGATGAGAGAGAGAGAGAGAGGAGCCTATACACGGTGCAGCCTGGCCGGCCGCTGTAGAAGAATAAGTAACAAAAAAAGAAAGAATATATACGTATATATATATATATACACAGATAAACGTGACGCACCTGTTTATATGGGGCCGCACTATTAGTGCTATATCCGGGGAACTAAAGACGATGATGACTACTACTACGACTACTAACACTAGTAGTGTACAAGTATATAAGAAGAAGAAGTGGAGGGGGAATATAGACCCATTGTGGCTTTTTCATTTTAATGTGCGCAAACTGCAATAAAACTGATCCGAATAGGTGTAATTCGATGTTTTGTTTTTGTACAAGTTTACGCGCTTATAGAGCCTCGTTAAAATTGTATAAAACTCGGCTCGCTCGACGCCGACACTGTGAAAAAAATGGACTCTGCGCTCTCTCGCCTTATTCCGCCCTACGCTGTTAAAATAAGAAAAAAAATATTTACAAGAGGAGCTGCTACTTCTTCTTCTTCTTCTTCTCCCTGTGTTTTTTAAAAGTGACCAAAAGAGAATCGCCAGCCGTGTGTTTTCCGTGTTATTCCCGCAATCATCATCAATATAGAGTTATATAATAATAACGCCGGCGCGAGCCCCAACTCCCTTCCACCCGACCAAAAAAAAGAACTCAGCCATTTTTCTCTCTTCTCTTCTTTCACGTTTTTCAAAAAAAAAAGAAATTAAAAGGATCTCTTGGCGGTGGTAGTTTTTTCTTCTCTGGAATCGGCTGAACTCAAACCCAGACAGACACGACCCTTTAAACCCTATATACAGCCGGAGCTACTGTGCTGTTTTTTTTGTTTCATTTTCTTTCTGTTTTTTTTTGCTTATTCTGGAAGAAAAAGAAGAAAAAAAAAACAGGCGTCAATTTAAGTGCCAGTCGATGATTTACGAACTACTTTTTTCTTTTTCTTTTTTAGCGGGCGGGCGCATAGGGTCTTGTGAGGGGGGTCGATCTTTTTCTCAAGCGCGGGGGAAGAACACGTAATATTAGAAAAATACGTCGATGGTGGTGGTGGTGGTGGTGCCGTGGTGGTGGTGGTGTACAGGTTAACGCTGACGAAATCACCCTTAAAAGTCTCTCGAACGGCGTTCGTCAGTCCTTGTAAATGGGGCTATCAAAAGGCAAATAAAATGAGACGCGGTGGAGGGGCACGGGCCGATCATCAGCCACGGCCAAGAAGAAAAAGAAGAAAAAGAAGAAGTAGGAAGCGAAACGAAACTCAACCAAAAAAAAGAAGATTTTCTCTATTTTTCTTGATCCTTCCCAAACGAAAAAGAAAAGAAGAAGAAAACATTCTTTAAATAAATAAAAAAGAAAAACGGAAGAAGGAAGAAAGAGATAAAATAAGAAAGGAAATAAATGTAATGTCGGCTCCGTGCAGAGGGCGGCCGATGGAAGAAGGAAACGTGAGCGTCCGCTTCTCATTTTCTCAACAGCCAAGCTGCTCCAACTCAGCCCACATTTCTTGTCTTTTCCAGACGGTTTCGTTTCATCTCTGCACAGCTCTCTTGCCTGTTTTTATTCTTTTGACTTTTTTTTCTTCTTCGCTCGACTTGATCAGCGCTTCCCCCCCGACGGACCCCGATCCAATTTGCGCTCCTTTTCTTCTTCCTTCCTCCTCTCTCTACTCCGCCCCATGTGGTTGGCTTGGGAATGGAAAATGTTGGGCGCCGTTATATAACTACAACCAGGGGGCCAGAGAGCACACACACATCCCCTCTCCACTGTGGGCGCTTCTTCCATTGCGGAAGAAGAAGAAGTGGATGGATGCGCCGCCATTTTCTCTCCCCCTTTTCTTTCTGCCCCAGAAACTTCGACAGTTCTCATGGGGGTTTGTATTAGAAAAGAAAAGAGCTGCTTCTCTCTCTCTTATTTCTTTTCTTGTACAACACAACACACATTTCTTTTCTCTTTTGAGAGAAAAAAAAAACTTTTCTTGTGGAAAAAATAGGAGATGCACTTTTGGTGCTACCAGGGGGTAATACAACAACAGCGCAAGAGTCTTGTGTGTGTACAGTGTGTGTACTTCCAATTTTCTCTCTCGTGTTCAAGCCTAGCTTTCTCATTGGCTCTGAGGACGGGACGAATCTCTGGCGAGCCCTTCTTTTTCCCTTGCCCGTCTGGGGGTCCCCTCTGTGTTTGTTAGCTGTGCCTGTCACGAGTCAGAGAGCTGCGTAATAACTAAACACAGAAAAAAGAAGAAAAAAAAAACGGAGATGAGTATTTTTTTTTTCGACTCTTTTCTAGCCCCGTCTGCGTTGTATTATCTGTCGACATTCCACTCTGTCCGTCAGCGTTCGAAAAAAAAAAAGAAAAAGAAAAACTCTCGTCGGAGTAGAAAATGACCTCGGTCGTCGTGCACTCGGCTCGTTCGCTCACGAACAAGAAAGAAAATGAGGCCCCACGCAAACGCCAAAACATTTTTAAGGCCATGGCCCCCGTCAGAAGAAGAGAAGAAAAGCAGATGGAAAAAGAAGAAGTAAAGGGACCGTACGCGGTCGTTTTAAAAAAAGATCCTTTCAGTTGTGTGTGTGTGTGTGCTGTAAGGGGGTTGGTCGGTTGGAGAGAGACACATAACGCGAAGAACAAAAGTGTTGTCAGACACGAAAGGAAAAAGAGATGGAAGGAATAAAAAAAAAGAAAAAAAAACGGAGAGAAAAGTGGAGAAGGGAAAGAAAAATAGACCTAATCATCATCTACAGTATATTATATACATGAATACGCCATCTCCTCTGGGCTAGGAGGCCCTGCATGGCGTTGATTGGCTCCCCCCCGTGAGCTGTTTCGCACGCCGTGTTGGCCTGGCCTTCCACCGCCATTAGACTTGATATTCCCCTGATGATCTACACACACACACACGGTTGGAAAAAAAGAAAAAATGCGGCTCAAACTGGGTAAAACTATTTTTAAAACTAGCGCCAAGTGTACAAGGTTATTTCTCTCAGAATGAATAAAAAATTTAAAAAAAACGGGGAATCGAAATCAAAAGAAAAAACAGCAACAGCAGGAGAGAGAGCCCCCGAAACAAAAAGTGGTTAGGCGATGGCAGCAACAACAACAGCAGTCGGGAGCAAGCAGCAAGCTAGCTCGCTTAGATTAGATATATAATATAAGATGTCGCCTCCAATTCTCTTGTATATCAACTGCATCCAGCACCGCCAGTTATATATAGGCAATTAGCGTTGAAAGCCTACACGTCGCGACGTTATACGACGCCCTTATTCCAGCAGACCCGCTCCGGCTCACGACGGGTTGTGTGCGTATGGGGCCAACCGCACCGCTGCAGCAGCAGCAGCAGGGCCTTTTTCTCTCTCCTAATTTTCGACTTCTTTTTTTTCGTACAGAAGAAAGAAAAACACGGTCCTGATTTACGGTTGTTTCAGAGAGAAAAGCGAAGAAAAAAAGTCGCGCCCGCAGCGCCACACAAGTCTCATCATCAATTTAATTTTTTTCTTCTTCTTCTTCTTTCTGACCTTTTTTATATCCATCTTTTCTTATTAGACGCTCCGCCCTTTTTTTTTCTTCTTCCTTTTTTTGGTCGGGGCTAATATGCAAAAGAAGAAAATGCTCATTCCGTGCGCTAGGAAAGAAGAAGAAGAAGAAAAAAGACAATAGACATCACATAGAGAGAGAGAGAGCGGCACATGATGGCAGAGAGAGAGAGAGAGAGGCTCCGGTTTATTTATAAATTATCATATTTTTTCTTCTCTTTCTTGCGCGCGCCATGGGCCTCTCTCTGCATAGTAGACACGATGATGAGAATGGAAGGGAACGAACGAACGAACGAACGTTCGTTTTTTTTTCGCTTTTGTGCTGTACGTAATAATTTATAGGAGAGAGAGAGAGAGACGGGACCCGCTAGACCCTCCCATCATCATCCTGTGCGTGCAGCACATTCCCCCCCTCCAGTTCTTCTTCTACTCAATCGCCTTTTTGAATATGTACATCACAGAGAGAGAGAGAAACCCTTCCTTTTTTTTCTTGTGTGGTATTTTTTTCTTATTTTTCCCTTTCGCCCGGGCTTCCATCATTGATTAAGCCAAGTTACGGCAATCCCGCCTTTTGTTGTCCGGCCTTATCTAACATGGCAGCGTCGTAAAAAGCGTAAAGTAGAGAAAGAAGAACTTGCTCTTTTGCTTCTCGGTGATGTGTGTGCAGTGCACGCAGACTTGTTGCTTGAATTATTCAAACCCCGCAAGGGGAAAAAGAAAAAAAAGAAGAAGAAACAAACAACCCAAAACTTTTAGAAAAAGAAGAAGAAGTGTATACATAATACACACACAACTTTTCGGGGTTCCTCCTTCTTCTCCTGATGGGACTCTTCTTCTTCTTCCGTGCATAATCATATGGAAATCATCAAGTATCAAAGATATTGCTCAAACACACATGCACACACACAGACAGACCCCCGAACGGTCTAGCGTGAACCTGCATCATCTGGCTCGTCCGCGAAACAAGTAAAGGAAACACGTCACGCCAAAAAGGGGCCACAAACGAAACTTTTTTTTAAGTTTTTCTTTTTCTTTTCACGTCTGATTGAACTTTTTTTCTTTTTTTCTTGAAAAAAGTGGAGGTAACCCACGCAGACTCGTAAAAGGAAAAAAAAAAAAAGATGAGAAGAAAAAATGCGCCGCAATATGATGATGAGGTAGAGAGAAAGATGATGGGCAAGCACTCCCGCACGAGTGCTTGCGCACGATGATGATATAGCGCAACAGAGACAAAAAATAAGAAAGAAGAGTCTCTTTTTTGCGATCCAGCAGTCGAGATATATACTACTACTACACACCGAAATGTTATTTTATACGTTGCAACGTGCCATCAGCGGGATCTCATATCATGATGCAAATAGGATTCGGGAACGGGGGGAAAAAAACAAAACGGGAAAGGCGTCGTTCGAGAGACGCGGTAACAAGATATGTCAATCGACGTCGTCGGTGGCAGCAGCAGCAGCAGCGGAGCCTTATTATATTTATAGAATATGATGATGATATCTTATAACAGCCTGAAAAAAAAAGCTCCGATGCTGCTGCAAGGAGTCACTATAAGAGCCGAGCGTCGTAAAACTTTTTTTCGTGTTCCCCTCATTTTGTTTTTTCTTTCTTTCTCTTTGCTGTGTGCTGGGTGGTAGTGGTGTACACGCTCGGTCGAGATGAGGAATCTACACGTCTCCAGAGACTTTTGTACGTGTGTAGAGAAATAAAAAACGGGAAAAGAAAAAGAAAAAAAAAAGAAAAAGAGGGAAGACTAAAAACTCACAAAATGTGTACGTATATAATAATAATAATAATAAGTAAAAGGGTAGGAAAGAAAAAGAGAAATGATGATGATGATCGGCATCCCCCGACGGAGAGAGTTGCAGCCGAAATGTTGGTGACATGTCAGACGTCCCTTGTCTCTCTGCGTCCTCTCGCAGAAAAACAAAAATAAAAGATAATCATCAAACTCTTCGTGCAAGTCTGCAGGAAGAAAAAAAAAGAAGAGTTACACACAAACGCGCACAGAGTTTTCCCTCTCTCATCTCCTATGGCCGCAGTTCAAAATGGCCGCCTATAACCCGCCATTGGCCTAAAACCCCGTCCCCTGACGGTTTAGAAACTTCCGAACAAAGTTAACGAGAAAACAAGAAGTGAATTGGAATCAAGCAATTGAGGTCATTCCAATCTTCTTCTTCTTCTCCCGTGAGTAATTAGCCGACAGAGAGCGAGAGAGAGGAACGTCCAAACATTCAGAGCACTAAACTCTGATGATCTTTCCGACTATAATTTCATCAAAAATTACACAGACACGCCAGCGCGGTTTCCTATACACCCCGAAACCTAATTAGATTTTCCAGCAGCATCACCACAACACATTCGTTCACATTAGACGAATAAAAACTAAAATACCAAAAGCTTTTCCACTTTATCAGATCCCGTCGGGCCCTGATCTGGTCGAGATGCGCCCACGACACGAACTTTCCCCATTTAGGCCTAACAAAATTCAAAATTCAAAAAAATAAACGGAAAAACAAGACGACAAAACCCCGGCGGGATAGAAATCATTCGAGAGTAGACGAACAATCATCAATCAATATCGTGCTGCAAAAAAAGGAATGCTTAAGAGTTTGACCAACCTGTCGCTTAATATTATTGCTTTCTTGATAGCCAATAATATCTCATCTTCTTCTTGGTCGATGGCCGAACGGCAGCAGCAGGTTGTTTTTATTCCTTCCAGTCGTTTTTGAACGACTCCTCTTATTTTCTTCTTTTTTTTTGTTCCCGTGAGTGTTTCCCCATTTCATTCCGACTGTGCTGAGCAGAGAGTTTTCTTTCCTATGTGTGTGGTGTCGTCCAAAAGTGCCATCACCTCTCGATCCGAATGGGTTGTAACACAAATTTGATGGACCACTCTCAGTCGCAAGCGGCGGCAGCGGCAGCAGCAGCCAGAGCTAGCCTTTTATTTTTCTTCTTCTTCTTCTTCTCGGGTGTGATCCAACTGGTCATTATCGGTCCCCCGGAATATGGTCATGAGGGCTACTATAAAATTCGCCATTCATTTTCGTCGTCGACGACGTCCTTGTCGTCCCTTTTTCTTCCTTCGCCTTCTTCTTTTTCTGCTTCGTCATCAAGAGCCGACGGTTGTGTCTGCTCATTTCTGTAACTCAGTTTTCACCAAAGGCTTTTAGGCCTACAGAGTTGTAGGCTTCCAAGTAGACATGACGACGGGATATCTCTGAAATAGTAAAAAGAAAAAAAGAAGAATAAAACAGGGAATTAAATTTTAGTTTCGTCGTTAAACTTTTAGAGATGGACGTAATGAAATGATTTGACTGACACACGAGTAGCTGGCACGAAATTTAGATATCAAAAACTCGGGAAATCATAACAACACAAAACACCCACGAAGACGGGTCACACACACACACTCGTTGCACTCCCGTCTGTCCCTCAATCACTTTTTCTTGCCCGGGAGAAAAATCTTTTGCCCTTCAAATGAAAACATTTCACAGTAACCAGAGCATATCAACACAAACAGTGGAGCAAATATTTTATCGAGAGTGCGACACACACGCAATAGAGATAGAGACTGGAATCCGTCACTCGACTCGACTGGCTCTCGTTTTCAAATGATTTCTCAACATCCGTTTGAAACTGTTCCATCACAAGAAAATGTTTTTTTTGCTCTTCTTCTTACAAAGTTCAAAACTTTTTTTTTTAACCCTCTTAAGAAAAAAAAAAAAAATCTCTTCAACTTTTATGACTCTTCTCCGGTCCAGTTGGCCTAAATTTTTTTTTGCGTCATTTTTTTTATACGTAGGCCTATACCACCTTCACACACAACCCTTCGTTTTATGCTCTTAGGTCATTTTACTGCCAGGGAAAAAATCCCAGCAAAAAAAAAAACGAAAAACGAAAAGGGTTGGAACAAAAAAAAAAAAGTCGGTCGCAATCTTTGACTTTTTTTTTTCTCTTTTCCGGAGTAAAAAAAAAAGGGTTACATAGATTGTAGGCCTAGCGGTTGTAAAAGGAAAAAAAAAGTTGGCCGGGGTGGACAATAGAGAAGGGGGTTCAATATAAAAACCATACAGGCCTATATCTAGTATATACTACTCTGTACAGATGGGTCAGTGACCACTGGTGTATGTAACGTGACGAGATAGAGTGGATTTGAGTTTCTCTTCTTTTAAATACTTAAAAAAAAATGGTGGGTTTGCTCAGTTATTTGGTTTCACTTCCTCGTGGATGGGCTTTTTTTTCTTCAGTCGATCCGTTGCAAGGCCTAGAAATAGGTACTACTACTATTACATATAGGCCACCACTGCATCTCTCGTGTAAAGTGTGACGTTGATTGCCAGAGCGCTGGCCCGTTCGTCTTGATGTTGTTGTTGCTGCCTCCGTTATTGGAATGTTGTTTATAAACGGGGGCAAACGCCAACGGGATTATATTAGGAGGCAGCAGCAGGAGCAGCCAAAAGGCTAGTCTAACCCCTCGGTCTAACCCCCACACACAAACACGGGTCTCGTCTTACTTAAAAAGGAGCAGTAGCTTCTGGTCGTTTCGTTTGGGTTCGTTGCTGTTATATAGAGCTTGGAAGCCCAGCTTCTTCTTTTTTTTCCTTTTTCAAACGACATCCATCCAGATTTGGAATAATGGAACTTGATGGGCATGGGGGCAGGCAGGCGAGAGACGGGCAGCAGAGAAAAAGGGGGCTCACATCTTTTCTGTCAGCCGAGGAAAGAGACGTCGTTCGTTCACCACAATCGCCCGCCTTGCTGGCCGTGCAGAGCTGCCGAGCGACTAATGAAGAGACTTGACCTTATCTGCTCAGCTTTCCCCCCCAACCCAACCGAACCAAATGAAAATTTTTCTTTCTCCCACAAATTTACTGCAATACCATCAACGGGCGACCGACAAGTCGTGTGCAATATAAGCTAGCTCTCTGTTGTCTTTGAAGTTTGTTATGTATATACATCTATTTAAAGTAGAAGAAGAAGAGTTGGGCGAAGCACGGCGGAGAGCAATCAACGTCTTTCCTTTTTGTTTTAATGAGCAAGGATTATACAATATATGTAGTTGAAGAAGAAGGGCGTTGGCCCGACGGGTCAAATCAAAGTCCAACATTTATAGACCACAGGGGCAGGTTAACTTTTTTTTCGAGTTTAGTTTTTGAGCACAATTTACACAAGTTTAGCACCATCATCATGAAAAAAAATAAAGTAGAAAGGACATTCTTATGACTTTTGCCAACTTTTTTTTCGTTGGACGTTGTTGCCCCTATAGAATTCGATGACGACAGAGAACGGACGACCAATGGGATTCATCCACTAGGAGAGAAGAGAAGGGAGGGGGGGGAGAGAGGAATTGGGGTGGGGTGAATTGTGAATTAACTGGCGAGCCAGCAGGGGCAAGAGAGCGGGGTTTTCTCTCTCTCCTAGGAGCCTTTTGACATGTTTACGTCTACCGTTCATATCGGAAATGGATGGCCATCTTCTTCTTCTTCTCCGTTTGGCTTCGACTGGGCTTTTCTCCCTCTAAGTCTGTGGCGCTTTCAAGAAATAGAAGAAGAAGAAAAATGTTCTTATATGTAGCGCGAGCCAGCGCCTACATACATAGCGGATAAATGATGAGATGTGTAGCTGGGAGCGAGCGCCAAGCGCCAGAAGAAGAAAAAAAAAACCTCAGGAGAGAGATGGCATTGTGCCCACACGCCTTTGATAACGACAGACGAGGAAGCTGTTCCAGGTGGTCCTCTCTCACATACATACGTATATATATACAAGCCCCCCAGTATAATTTATACCGTCCTTAGATGCGCTTCTTCTTCTACTTCTTCTTCTTCTTCTTATACGTGTCCTCCTTTTTTTTCTATTTCTTCTGTATTTCCCCTTGAAAAGCCGCTCGCACTCTATTTATACAAGCGTTTTTGCGGTTCTCTCCGATACAAGTTGAAAGATCATTTCTGAGGGGGGGGGGGGGGGGGGGGAGAAATATTACCTATAAATAATCATATACAAATACAATCCCATTTGATACACACACACACACACGCCGGGCTTTTTTTCAATGTGAAACTCGTAGTAGAGCGGAAAAAAGAAAAAGATACGACGATCCGCCCAGTCAGAATGTTGTCGATGCTCTTCATTTCACCGAGGGGTAACTGCTCCGCCAGACCCCGACGTATATATATAATATATTAAAGTAGCTAGACTAAATTATTTGTATTTTATTTCATTTTCGCGCAACGTATATATATATAGAGAGAGAGAAATGAGGAGGGTAAAGAGATAGATATATATATTTTCTTCTTCATTCCTCTTCTTTCCCCGCCAGCCGTTTTTACGAGCGCCGACGTGTCACTTGAACGACTTCCATCTTTTTTTTTTCCTCCTCCCTTGTCTCTTTTGCTCTTCTTGGCTCGTCTTTTCATATTACCCCCGGCAGCAACGACGTCAAACAAGAGTAACCATATCACGCTTCTACGGGCACACATCCTTATAACATATATATATTCCTCCTAGACTAAAACTTTTCTTTTTCTGGGGTAAAATGTTAAAACTATTCTTCTTCTTGGGTAGAATTTTCCCTTTTTCAAATTAAAAACAAAACAGGAGAAGAAAGACGACGCTGGAAGGAGAGAGAGAAGAAAAAACACTCTCGGAGCTGTCCAATAATTCAGTCGGCCGTCTCATCAACTCGCACCCACTATACGTTACGTAGATATATTTATATTTATATATATACAGGCGTAGTAGTGCGTGGCGGTGGTGGTGGTGGTTTGTGCTCTTCTTCGTTCCGCTCCATTGTTATTATTATCCTGGTCTTATTTCTAAGAAAGAAAATGGGAGAGAAAAAATAAGAAGGCCAGACACAAACCAAACCAGCCAACCCAAACCAACCGAGCAAAAGGAATGTGTGATGTATTCAAATGAGGTTCCGACCCCGTGCCGGGACTCGGTGCTACGAGAGTAACGAGACAAATAAAAAAAAAAAGGAAAAACTCAAATTCAGTTTGGGAAAATGTTGAACGCATTAGAGATTCGAGTTGATGATAAAAAGGGAAAAATAAGTTACAAAAATACGAAAAAAAGAAAAGTGGAGGGGAAACGCACAACTGAAACAGACACCTAATGTGTTCCGATATGACGAATGTTTTGTTGTGAAAAATTACAACAACAACAACAAAAGGGAAATGCGCATTTTTATTTTTTTGGAAGTCTATCCGGTTCGACAACAATGCCGATGCAGCGGATCATGTCCGAGCGTAACGGGTCAGTTCAATGTTCAGTTCAGACGTTCAATGTTTCATGTCCAGGATCGATATAGGCCTGGAACAAAACAACAACCGAAAAAAAAAAGTAGGGAGACGAAAAGTAAAAAAAAAAAAAAAAAAAACAGGGCGATAAGAGATAAATAAATAATTCGTTCGTGTTGCAGCGTGACGTGCGGGAATAATTCTCATCGTAACGTCAGAAAATGGATGTTTCTCGCTCGCCCCATTCTACGGTTCGCTCACTTACTTTCAAATTCATTTTTCTTTGACCAGAAGAGAAACAAAAACAAAAATTGAGATTAAATCAGAAAGAATAAAAAAGCCGACGGGAAATGACGGACGGGAAAAACTCAAGCGGTGAACTCGGGCATTACAGACCTTTCGGTGGCCTACACATTGTAAAAAAAAATGGCGGCCTATAGACGGGAAAAGGGCGGAGACGGAAAGGGATGGACGAACGAAGCCAACGGGAGTGGCCGGAGGAAAAGTTCGTTCAACAACATTCGAAAAAAAGCACTGGACGCTTGCGACATCTGGACGCAGGTGTGCCAAGCTCTGGCGTCTCTTTCTTATACATAGCCTCACGACGACGACGACGAAAGGAGATGATTATAGGCCTCTTGTCCTCATATATACGCCTACAACTCTTGCGCCCGTCCGTCGTGGGGCGCGGGCGTTATCGATCCGAGCGACTGCGCATTCTCGCCGCTTCTCCAAGATCAATGCCCCCCCCCCCCAGTCCTTCCTTCCTGCCTAACCAGAAAAATAAAAAAAAATAAAAAGAGAAACTTGCCAGACCCTCCTTTATATTTGACTTGACTCTATATTTTTTCGCTAGACATAGATATATGGATCTAATATATATTCGTGACTTGGGTATCAATTATTTCTTTTTTCTACCCCCTCCACCCATGTCTTTTGCGCATCGCATCGTAAAGACACACCAGAGAAAGAAAACCTTTTTCTTATTCTTCTTATTCTATTCCATGCGCCATTCTTTTATATACGTGTTTCAAGACATCTCTTTTTTCTTTCTGGCGTCGTTCACGGATTCCGGTCGATCGCCCCCCGTCCACATTCGATCGTCTTTAAAGTTCCCCCGGCAAAATAATAATAATAATTAAAAAAAAACTTTGCGAGTGGCTACTATACAAGTGGACTTACGAACAATGTCAGCAGTGCCAAATGGTAAAAAAAATGAAGCTTTTTGATTTTTCTATGGAGTAAGTCGAGCGTGTATATCACTCTCGCATTTATTAGGATGATTAGAAGCATCATCACGGCATACACGTAAATACGTGAAAGATAAGAGTCGAGAAAAAAACAAGTGAGGAAAAGGCGTGAGGCAGGAATCTTTATTTAAAAAAGGACGTCTGTAGAAGACGAAGCCCAAAATGAGAAGCAAGAGGAAATGTTTTCTTTCTCATCAATGAAGCAATTGGCCGCCTTTTCATGTGTTTTTTTTTTTCTTTTCTCCTTCATCTAATCTTCTAATCTTCTCTCGCGAGACAAGAACTTTATTCGTGTATTATACAACAGACAGCACACACAAGAGAGTATTATATGATGTATAATAAGGGACAAACCCCAAATGAGAAAGAAAATTTGCCTTTTTTTTCTTTCTTTCTTTTTTTCTTTCTTTTAAAAAATAAAATTAAAGACATTTTTTTCTTTCGTTCGTTTCGTTCGTTTCTACGGAACGCCGCATCTATAACGCAGCGCCGCTGCCGTCGTGCAGCTTAACATCTGCCGGCTTCTTGTCTAATAAATCCCCCGGCCACATAGAAGAAGAAGAAGAAGAAAAATATTCTCCCATTTTCTTCTTCTTCTTCTTATTCAAAGGAGCGTGAGAAGACCAAAAAGAATAACACGCATTCCACGATGTACTTTTCGTCTTCCTCTTTACATATATTTAAAGCGTTACTCACGCAGATTTTTTCTCTCTCCTTTTAACTTACATAAATTGTGCATACCAACCCCTTTTTTCTGCGGCCGGATCATCATTCGACTTAATCTTTAATGCATAACGAAAGGGAGTCTAGAGAATAGCCAAGAAGTATTTTTTTCCTTTTTTCTTCTTCTTCCAAGGATAACAAGATAGAGGGGGGTCGAGAGTTTGTGTCTGTGCTCTATGTGGGCGGAACCCCAATCTTCCCGTTTCAAAGAGAGAGAGAGAGAAGGAGAGCTGGGCTTTAGTAGAAAGAAGAATGGTAATTGGTGTGAGCTGCTCTGTATGTGTATGGTGCACATCCCAAAGTGCGCCGTCTCTGCGTGTGTGCCCAGACGCTACGGGTCCCGATCTCCTCTAGACTTTTTTTTTGGTTTTTTTTTTCTTTCTTTTGGACGTTTCCAATTTGCTCCAAACTGTTGGGGGACTCTCTCTCGGTCGATCTGCTGGCCCATCATCTAAAAGGAAACAATCTAAAAAAGAAAAAAAAAATCCCCCAAAGAAAAACAGAAGAAGAAGACTTTGTGGTTTCTAATAATCCCAGAGGCGAATAACCCGGTCGTTTTTGGAGCCCCGTGTTGTTCCCGTCTATATAGCAGCTCTTGTTTTCGATAGTCTAAACAGCGCGCGGCATTGACCGAAGCAAATAACTCTCCCCATGTGAGAGAGTCTCGGGCCCACCACACGGCCGACACCTATCTCTCTCTCTCTCTCTTTCCTCCTTCTTATTTTTCTATTCGGTAAGACTTTAGTTGACATGGGGGACGCGCCTTATTCCTTTTCCCTCTATACACACACTCTATATGTGTGTGTGTGTGTGTGTGTAATCTAGATGGATTCAAACTCCTTTTTTTCTCTCTCTTGTTTGTTTGTTGGCCTTCCTTTTCAGGTCCCCTTTGGTCGTGTCTGTCTTCCTCTTATACAAGAAGAAGATCTTTCAACCGGATTGAGAGAGCCGGTGGCCTGGCCATCATCAGCTCCCACCAACGAACGAACGACCGCACAGCACACAAGACAATTTTTTCTTCTTATCAAATTCTTTAGGGCGGAGGAAAGCAGAAGACGAAGAAGACGACGGGTACGCGTAATATACGTGCAGGTTATTTATATCGACGTCGGCCCCTCGGCCCATTGTATCCCGTTCACACACGGCCGTAAATCATCAGGCACAGCCGGGGCAGCAGCAACAGCAGCAAAAGAAAAAAATAAAGGGGGCCATGCCACAGAGAGAGAGAGAGACACGGTGCGGTTCTTTTTTAAAACATTCACATGTGTGATGGAGAGTATATGGCGAGGGCTTGTGTGTGCTTGCGCATATAATATCTATGCATACACGTCTACGTTTATTTCCACATCTTTTTATACGCCGTGCGGACGCCATTGGGGCAGAGGCCCTTCCACACACATCACACAACTTGACTGTTGTTCCGTCCGCCCTTCTCATCCGCTTTTGCGGAACTGTGGAAACAAGAGTGAGGCAAACATACACACACACATCCACAGACACACGAGACGACGTCGCCGGTTATCGTGTGGAAAGGTTCAAGGTTTTCTTTATTTTCTTTGCTCGCAGGGGAAGCCAAACCAAAAAAAAAAAGAAAAAAAAAGAAAAGAAAGCAGTTGCACGCGCTGCGTGCAGAGCAATCACGCGGTCATAGTCTCTTCTCTGGCCGGGAGAGACAACGACGCCCAATGGTGGTGGGGGGGGGGTTGAAAAATAGGAAAAGAAAACAACAACAACAACAACAACAACAACGGAGAAGAGCAGAACAAAACAAAAATAATTCTGCCGCATCTTCACGAGTACAGAGAGTCTACAGCTGGTGGCGGGACTCAGCCGAGGAGGAGGAGGAGGAATTTTATGATTATTACAAGATCCAAAGCCGCAGAGTTTTTGAACGCAACAACAACGGGGGGAAGAAAAGAAAAACTTTTTTTTTCCTTTTTCTTTTCTTTTGAGATATACGCAGACAGTCAAGAAGAAGAAGAAGAAGAAGAGGCCTGGAGCGGAAACTTCTTTCTTCAATACATTATAATATATGTCGGCGCTGGAGCCAATAGACGCGGGACCTTATATAGCGGTTGATTATATACACACCATCACCACGAACCACGACGGCCAAAAGGGAAAAAAGAAAGAAAAAAAACAAACTTGACGTATTTATTCCTTATCTTAGACTGTAGACTATACAGCGTGTATATATATATATACATACACATTCATACATGCATAGTGCATGTAGGAAAGGGGAAAAAAAAAGAAAAAAAAAAAAAAGAAGAAAAGATAAGAGAGCCCTCCGAGCCAGCAATTATTCGGAGCCCCGGTCGAGACTTGGAGGAGGTTCGCGTGAGAGCAGCAACCAGCACGACTCCTCCCTCCCAGTGATCCACACACACACACACACAACAAGAAAAGCAGAGTGCTCGACTTTAATTGTATTTTACCTCTGGTATATTTTACTTAAAAAAAAAGTCAGGAGTCGATGCCAGAGAAAGAAAAAAAAGTTTGGCAGCAGTTCCAGCCAATTTGGCCTCTCCCCCCCCCCCCTACACACACACACACACCCCACCTCAAACCACATCACCATCAACATTTTTTCAGGTCGTGAATTTCACGTCGAATCTTTTTTTTTCTTTCTTTCCTTTTCTTCTTCCGGCAAACAACCCAACGCAAACGCGCAACGACATTTGCTCACGAAGCTCATCACCGGGGGGTTCACAAACCGGCAATCATGACGGGCAAACGTCGTACGTTCTTCAGTCCAGTCCATCGACCAAAAAGAAAAGAAAAGAAAAACTTAACAAAAACCGACTTCCTTTTCGACTCGGTTGGTTCGATAGTACGTCACACATTGCCTCTGCTCACACAACCCCGTCATCATTCTACCGGTTTCAACTTAACCATTTTCTTTTCTTCTTTTTCCAAAATAGAAAGAAAACACGAACGGAGAGAGGCCGCCAAAAAGCCGCAACTCACGAACAGCGGACGTGGGCCCACCCTCCGATTGGTTCGATTTAAAAAAGAAACCAACTCGTTGGCTTTTTTTCGTTAGTTAACGGGGGAGGTCTGCTGAATGGTGCGGTTGAAAGTTAATGACGAGATGCGCTATACGCTCGAATTGGGAGAGAGAGAGAGAGACTGCGGGGGCGCTGCAAGTCAGTCGGTGGGGAAGAATATCTCGGGTGATTGTGCCCCGCAACATAGGGTGCCCATCAACGGCAATTGAGAGAATGAGCGAGCTGCTGGCTGCTGTTGCTGCTACTACTTTTTTACACTGCGGCCTTGTATGTGTGTGGTGAGAGAGAGAGGGACTTATTACGTACAATAACACACAAAAAGAAAACCCCAAACGACAATGTTCTTCTTCTTGTTTCTTGGCATGAGTTGGAAACCCAAATTGGAACACGTTTCAACTTTGATTCGATTCAAAAGACTCAAAGTTGAGCCCCAACTCTGATTACTAGTAGTAGTAGCAGTAGTATGAGGGGGGCGCCGCTGCCGCCTTGTGATCAATACTTTGTTATAAATATCTAAACAGCCGATGGCATGCTCTCCTTGTTTCCTCCCTTATTTCCCGGCTCCCTTTCACACGTCTATACACAATGGCATATGGGTGATAGCCAATGCTCCTCTCACTCTCAGGGGGTAGTAAGTAGAATTGCGAGTAGCTGGGGTGGCGGGGGGAGGCGGAGGAGAGTGTAAGGGCAGCAATATTAAACATCCAACACTACTTGCCAGCCGAGAGAGAGAAGGGTGCCTCTTTGCGATTGGCTGCCACGCCAAACTTTTATGTGGAACTTTTTTTTTTCCTTTACTTCCCCCCTCCGCAACGCAGACACCATCGGTCAGCAAAAGAGCACACAACACACATTTTTCTTCTCTCCTTCCATTCCGTATAGACTACTACCCACACAGCTAGCTAGCAAAAGAAGCAGAAGAAAAATGGATATAAATCCAGCTGGAGGGGGCGACTGGGAAATGGAAAGAAGATGGCCAGACTTGGAAGAAGAAGAAAAAAAAAGTTATATATATACACTTCTATTCTCCCTTTTTTTTCTTCTTCTTCCTTCTTAGTTGTTAGATACTCGGAGGGACCCCGAGAATTTTCCGGGCACCAAAGATGGCGCCCCCTCTATCTCTCTCTCTCTCTGTTGGAGAAGAAGAAGAAAAAAATAAAAGTAAAAAAAAAAAAATTTCTTTCCTTTTTTATCTTTCCCCTTTTGGGTAGAAAAAGAAAAGAGGAGGAAGCGACGGGTGCTGAACTTCGGCGATGCGCAGCGGAGCAGTCGTGGTTTCAATCGCTTTGGGAAGAGAGAAAGACTCGCTCGTTCGGTTTCTTTCCGGTTTGCTGAGAGAGAAAGTCAGCGAAAAACAACAAAACAAAACGCAACCAAACGTTTTCTAATAACTTTTACACACACATCCGACGACGACGACGCCTTTACCCGAGTCACTTGGACCGAACAACAAACAAAAGTGAGTCTCCGCTACCGACGGCAACCGATTGAAATTCCGGGGGTAAGTTCTCAAATTTCTCAAAAAATGTTTCAATGTTTTATTGATTGCGATATTTTCATTAGAGTCGAAGAGAGGGAGAAATTCCAAACAAAAAAAGAAAAAAGACAAGAGAATCATTGATGTTTTTCGGGTAGTTGTAAGAAGGCGAAGTAGTAGTAATAGTTTCGGAACTAGCAGTAGCAGCAAGTCGTGAGCGAACACATTTGGAGGGGCGGGAGCTTTTGCCGTTGCAGGCCTACACACTACTATATCTTCCGCGTTTATAGGCCATACGTCAGCTCGGTAATGGCGAGCTAAAGTTAAGACTTGATGGCTTTTTGGCCGCCCCACACACACACACACACACACACAAACACACACGTGAAAGAATGAAAAGGGAGAAAAACAAAACAAGGCCAATAACTTTATCGCGACGATTCCAATCGTCACACATCCAAAAAGAAAGATTTTTTTCTTTCTTTCATTTCGTTCAACCTCGTCAGAGACACGATCCAAAGTCGATAAGAAAATATCGTGGGCGGGGCCCCGAGTCGTGAAATTCCAAACGAAACAATCAAAAAACAGAAATCAAAATAGGCAAAAGAGAAGAAAAAGACTTTGACCGTCCGGCTGGGTGGGTGGGTGAATTGAGACGTGCGTGTCGCCAACGGTCGTTGTTTTTTCTTGTGTTGACATTCGTTACTGTCGTCGTAGTTAAATTGGCCTGGCGTATGGGGGACCAAGAAAAAAAAATAACCCAGTCAATGTGGGTGGGGTATAAGAGTCGAGCCGGACCAAGCAGCAGCAGCCGGAGAAGGAATTCTTCTGCAGTCGGCCGTCTCGGTCTAGCTCAAGTCTCAACCGCCCATTTCTCCCAATTTGTGTATAGCATGGCCGAGTTTCGCCTCATTTAACATCCATATTCGATGGCCAAAAGCAGAAAGAAACAAAAACAACAAAAATACAAAACAGACCGAAGAGAAAACAAGACCAAAATAACACAACGGGTATGGTCAACCACACCTCCAGTTAGATTGTGTCCAGAAGCTTAAAGCTGAAAAAAAAAATAATTATAACCAAGAGACCAAAGAAAATGGACGGCGGTTTCGTGTGATAGTCTGACGTTCGGGGGGAGGGCAATGTGTTCACAAAAAGAAAAGAAAAAAACGGGAAAAAAATTGTGTTCAATTTCCCAACAGCCGAGCAACGCGACAACCTCCAAAGAAGAAGAACCCAGTCTCGAATCGGTTAATTGCATATAAGAGACCGCCTATAGCTCGATGGTTCTACTTCTTCTTCTTCTATTTATTATCTGTTATGAAAGAGGTGGGATATATATCAACAGGAATGTAACCAGACAAAAAAAAAGTACACCCAAGGTTCTTTTTTCTTCTTTCGGTTCATAATTGGATTTTTTTTTGTCTTCTCGTTACAGGCGTCTGTGTGGCTGCAGAACCCACACACACAAAAAAATTTCCAGGGCGTTCATCCACCAGCCACCTCGACCGTTTTTTCCTAATACGAAAACCGCAAAACCGAGCGATTCCCAACAACGACAACAACAACAAACAGCTACAACCTCCTGCTTGTTATTGAGTTTAAATAGGAAAAAAAAAATTGAGGGGGGTAGCTGAAAACAGACACAAAATATCACACACGATAGCAAAATAAGACGGTCAAATATAACCAGATTCTCATTTTCTATCACAACATCCAATTGTAATTGTAACAACAACCCAAGTGTCCCCGTCGCACCGAGGGCCCTTATAAGAAAAAAAGGGTACGAACAGATATTCGATAAGATGAGAAGCTCTTAAAAGAGTAAACGTCCATATCCGAAGATACGTATGGCGTAAGAAAGAAAAAAGGGTCTAAACTCTCCGTCAATAAAATTACAAAAAAAGAGGATTTTTCGAGAGAGAAAGGGTCCGACGAAATAAAAACATGAGAAAAGGTAGTCGAATGGAGTCATAAAAATTGAGGGGGAAAAAGAAGAAACTTTTTTTTTCTTTCGATAGATCGGGGGCCTATTACCATGGCTACCGCTTCTTCTTATATTTTTATACTCTGGGGTTTTCGTTTTGATATATAAAATAAAGAGCTCCGACCAGACCGAGCATCAGTTGGTATTTCGGATCTGACTAAATCAGACCCCTCAATCATCTCATCTACATTCGAAAGCCCCACAAAAAAAAACAGTTTCGCGATAGATTTTTTTTGTTTTACAAAAATGTTAATTTCCTTTCGATCAAATCTGTAAAGAAAAAACCGTGTCCGACCCACTTGACGTCACGACCTTAAAAACAGCGCCGCCGCCATCGTTCCTGCAGCAGCACAAAGTGAAACACCATTGGGAGCAGCTGCGCCTTCTTTGTGCCATTGTTGTCAACTCGCTCACCAATCTTCTTCTTCTTCTTCTGCCTCACCCCGTAGTTAGACTAATAGCTAAAATGTAATATGTGTACACAGCAAGGCTAGACTGCCAGGCAACTGGCGGGTCACGCAATCAAGCCCATGTCGCCCAAAGCGTCCCGACCGACCGACAGAGAGAGAGGACAACTTATACGACCATTTCTCTCTCTCTCTCTCTCTTTGCTATATTAAAACCCGTCCGCTTGTTCTGCTCGTGTATTTGGTGTTTGTAATCCCGACGGATTCGAGGTTGCATGTACACATGTTGTATAGATCTGTTATTAGGGAAACAGAAAGAGAGGGGGACACATAATCCAATTTGGCGGAGCGACATCACGCGTTCATTTGTCAAAAAGAAAAAGAAAAATGTTTACCAAACACCCAGAAAATCACGAAATTAATTCTCGGTGCCTGGGTGGTACCATATTTCATGTAGTCTACAGCATGTGTTTCAGTCTCATTTCTTTTCTTTCTTTTTTTTTTCTCTCAGTGTATTGATTTTTCTCACCAGACCGCACGAATTGTAAAAAAAGAAAAAGAAAGAAAAATGGCAACCGACACACGCAGCCACACACGCTTTTGGGCCGTCTCTCCTTTTTTTTCTCTCCTCTTTTATAGGCCAGCGATACAAACCCACACACACATATCCAGAAGCGGCACATATCAAGTACGAAAGAGAAGGAAGGAAGGAGGCGACCCCTATGTGTGCCCGATACGAACGCACATTGGGTGGCAGTCAGCCGAAGCGGACGGATGGACACAAATGATGATGGCGTCGCCAGCGGAACAAGCCGGAAGAGGAACAACAACAACAACTAAGAGAAAAAACGACTCGGTCGACTGGATGTTTAACCCCCTGGACGTATACTGAATGTATCCTGAGCTTCATTCATTCCGGTATACCTTCAGTATACGTAACAGGAGGCAACACTTTCAACAAATTACAATTTGATTTTGCGGACCGCATTCGATGACGAAAATTCCCGGTGCCTGTAGGTAAAAAAAAAATAGACAAAACAATCGAAAATAAACGTGTCGATAAATTAATGATGATTCTGTGTACGCATCTCTTGTTATTATTATGATGATTATGATTATCGTCTGTTTGTTGTGCAAACACTGCGTCACCTTTTCTTTTCCCTTTCATTCTTGTTTTTCAGAGGAGATAAAAATACACGGCGATAAAAGAAACAAACACCACAAAAAAGTTGAGCTGCTATCAAGTCAAGTTTATAAATACTTTGGCCAGATTGATTTTGTGTCTATGTGTGTGTGTCATAATGCCCATGATTATTGGGTGTGCAGACCATTAAAAATCATTAAAAAAATATAAATAAACACAAGGGAATCGCTTTTGGCTCTCCGTGTCCTTTCTGGGTCACCGACGGCGCGCGATCCAATTCAGGAAAGGAAAAAGAAAAAATAAAGTTCAAAATGAAAAAAAAAAAAAACATAAATGGGAAAAAAGAATTTCCATTTCCCATCATCCAACCCTCCCCACAGTTCTTCCCCTTCCCGTCCAACTAACAAACAATTCAAAAGAGATGGCCAGAGGGGATCATAAATTACCCCTTCCCCCGGAATCCCATTCAAAATCAAGCCCCACCCACGAAAGCGGCCACGCCCATCAAAGATGGCCGACCGCTGCGCCCCGATTGGCCCATTTCGAGAAAGGAGAACTCCGGTTGGATGCCGACCCAAAGACCGGCCGGCGCCAACCAGCGCGGCGGACTCGCGACGCCAAGGCAACAAGACCATTCCCCCCCATCGTTGGCTTCGTTCGGGCAAAAAGGGCGACGTTGCCGCTTCACTTGACGCGTCGTGTGTGTCCGCAATAGCAACGGGACACGCTCGATTGATCCCGCTACCGTACCCAGCAAACTCGTTGGCGTCATATAGTTCCATTTCACTAACTCGATCACACCCACTAGAATGCAATTCAATTCCAGGGCAGTAAACATTTGTTTCCTCAACTTGATGCAATCATACTTAAAAGAATAAGCAAAGAATCGTTCGAAAACTGAACGGAAAAATTGAATTCAGCCAACCAACGTGAAGAGAAGCGTTCAAATGGCAACAAATTCATATCAAAACGACATGCAGTTAAAGTGGGAGACGCAATCAATCCTATACACAGACAAAAACAAAACACAACAGGCGCAGTTCTATCTTGTCACAACTCTTTGAATGAAATTTTTGGTTTGATTCTTTACGACCGTCTCTTCTCCTGCGTGTTTGTAGCCATGACCGTCCACCATTTTCCCCCGGTCGAGGCTTTTGGCTCTTGTGCGCATTGCAATTATCGCGCCGTGTCATCTCGGGTTGTAAATCGAATATCAAGATTAAAAGCACATCAAGTCAAAGCGACTATGTTTGTTTTGTCATTTCCTCTGGCTAGAACAAGACAAATAAAACAAAATAAATTCCCAGACTGCAAAAAAGAAAAGTTATGCCTTTTTAACAAGAAAATGGTGAGGGCGAACGCACTTTAGACAAGGGAATCAATAACATACCCTTCCGAATCGAAATTAAACTGCTGTAATTGAAAGGTCTAATCGTGTAAGCGTAATCTTAATACACTCGGCAAAAGGGCTTTAACGAGCTGACAATAAAATCAATTTTCGACAAAGCAGGAAACGAACTATATAACAATCAGGAGAATGGAACCTAACATTCTGTCCTGGTTATGCCTCAAGTCAAAAATTTAGAGTACGAGCCAAGGAAGTTGAAATGAAAGAGAGCTGCCAAAAGTCGTTGGAGATGAATGCGATATCCTTCGAATTGGATTCCATTGATTCCTCAACGAAATTGACGAGTTTGTTCTCTTTTTTTTTTCTCCCGCAGACGTGTCTATACCAACGCAACGTTCATTGAGAATAAATTGTTTACTATCAGAGAAAGAATAGGAGAAACAAAAACCCATAGAGGGAAATCCTATACACCCTCAGAGTTCTGGTTACCCTTCTACTCCTATGACTATTGCTGCAATAGTTTTCCGTTTTAATGAATCGTTATGAAGCCCATCAAACCCGTATAAATACACTAGACTCGACTCAAAATGGCCTCGTGTAGTTTAGTTTACGACAATCATCGAAATGTGTAAAAGAACGAGTTATAGCTGCTCAAAGAAACGTCTAAATATGCGAGTAAACCGTCTAACTGAGCAACATAACTCAATCTTTACATGTCAAATGATTAATTGCTATGGATTCAAATTTCTTCAAGCCTACACTGGAGCTTAGAGTTCTACTACACCAAAACCCCGTCGGAGTAACACAAAATGGCGCCGGCAGGCCGGCTACTCTCCCCATAACCTACCAGTTACATCCGCCTAAGCCTACCAAAAGCCTGGACCAAAAAAAAATTAATTCAACTAAACTAAAGATGATTCAATTATAATTTCACAAAGCTTTAACACAAACATTGATTAATAAAGAAAAGTAGCCAAAAAACAAATCAAATTTTTACTTGGCCGTAAAGATTACGACAAAGAATCGGAAAACTTTTCTTCCCTTGTTGGCAATTTCGCATTCAAGACCAACAATTTCTGACGTGATTTTCGTCGTTTCGGCTGTGACAAACTGAGAAAACCAGGGAGGAGGAAAGAGAATATGTGTTGTGTATGTGGCAGGGACCGTAGAGAATGTCTGTTTTGAAAATAGGCCCCGAATCCGCGCGCGCGGTTGACACTGACAAGCGTGCAGAGTTGTAAAAGATGGGCAAAGATGCGCGGCTTCAGCTTCTTCCTCCATTTTTTTTTCGCCTCTGTATATTTTTTTTTTCGCTCTTTCCCATAGAGAAGCACACAATATTCGACAGTCTCTTCTTCCCTTATGGTGAATTTGTTTACAACCTTACATTTTTTTTGCTTGCCTTTGCTATTGCCCGTTGCGTCACTAAGAAAAAAATATTCTTCCCACAGAAATGTAACCCGGAACGAAACAAGTAAAAAAAAAAAAATTCTTTTCGGCCTATAAAAGAAGAGCAGGAACACATACAACATCCAAGTCAAAACTTAAAAGAAAACGAAAATAAAAATAAGAAAAAGGAGAGAAAAAAAAATCTGTCAAGATGCGCGCTACAAAGAAGAAGAATTGTTTACGATCTGTCCGGATGTCTTTTGAGAAGATGCAGAACGCCAGGCGAGTTATGTGATAGGCCAAACCAAACAACAACCAAAAATAAAAGGAGAAAATACAAAAATAGAAAGAAATATTTCTCGATTCCCGACGTGATTTCAACCCATAAACGTACACAGACATGCCACGTCCAAGCTGAGAGGGACGAACGAAGAAGGAAGCCTTGGCGAGTCCTCCTTTTGATTCTAATCGGATTGTGACCGAACAAGAGGAAGGAAGAAAGATAAAACACACAAAAACACACACAAGACACAAATCCTCACCATCTAAAGAAAAAGCAGGTTTTCGTTTTCTTAAGTTATTTTACCCTATACATCTTTTCTCCTTCTTTCTCTTCGTCTTCGTCTTCCTCTTCTCCTGTTCGTTCGCCATGTTTTTTTGATAAAAGAAATGAGATTACCTCGGCGTATAGGGGCGACTCCTCCTCTGGCTGTCGCTCAATAGCACGTCGCGCTTCATTTGAATCTGAACGTTTTTCCTTCTCTTTCCCGAATAGGCGGGCGAGGCAACGATACGAGCGAGAGAGAAAAAAAAGACAACAACGACGTGATGGACGACGACACTGACGTTGTTTGTGTTTTGTGTTGGTCTACGTGGCGGCTGGGCTGGACTGGGGCTGGGTCGGCCTCTTGGTCTTTGTCACAAGACGAGAACGCGTCCTGGACGCGTGACTGTTCAAGTCTAAATAGAGACGGGCAGACAAGACAAGGGAAGTTTGGGGGAACCGAAAAGGAGAGAGAGACTAAACGGCAAGGCCGTCGACGTGGAAGATGAGCCGACCCAAGACTATCTCGGCCAGACAACTTTCGTAGGGGGGTCGATGATGATGGAAGAAGAAGCCGTTACTATAGACTTCGTTTAGAGACTAGACTCAAAAAAGCTGCGTGCCACAGCCTTGCCTTTGCGTGCCTGCCCTGGCTGCTGCCCCCTTTCACTGCTGGCCAAGGCTAAAAAAGCAAAGCAAAGCCCCGGCTTCGGGACGCGCCGCTTCTCTCTCGGTCGGGATCTCGCACCCGTCATGCCGGGAGGGCATTGGCTGACGAGCCGGTCGTTGCCATCCACCTCGCCATCCAATGGGGAACAAGCAGAGTGGGGGAGAGTCGGAGGGAGAGAGAAGGAGAAAAGAGAGGAAAAAGTATTACTGAAGAAAAGAGAGTGCGCGTGGAGCGTGATTAAACCCCCCCTCCCTCCGTCTCCCCCCCCCCTCGTCGTACCACCAACCTCCCCCCCGGAGCGGAGCGCACTCGCCTCCCCACCATAGCCAGTCGATCATCATTCTAACCCCGATGGATCCAATCATCGTCCGAATCGGCAAGAGAGAGATGATTCCAACACAAGAGAATAAGCTAAAAAGAAGAGGGAAGACCAAGGTCCTCCCTGCCGGATAGCTCGCCTGTATATGGCCCTCACGTCGGCAGTATTATATCGTTGCGTCTCTTGTCTCTCTCTTTCTCTCCACGGGGGAAATATACGACCGACAATCAAAAAGAGACAAGAGGAAAGCCAAAAAAAGGAGAAAGAGGCAACTTTTGCCGACTGACTTATTCTCTTTGACCTGCCAACAGAAACATAACAGAGATGGAAAAAAAAGCACTCGATCAAAAATCTTTCATCAAAGCGAATTGGACGCCAGTCAAGCAGAGAATTACGACAGTCGGCTTCGATGACCTCGCGTAGGCCTAACAAGACAACCACCGCCAATAGCAGTAAAATGCTGAATCCTACAGAGAACTTCCTCTGCTGCCAACTGGATGACATTGATACATTGGCAATGATTACAAGCGTCATTCGTCCACAACGTAACAGCATCTGAGTTGCTGCTACTGCTGACGTCCTTTCTGGTTATCTCATTACCAAAAAAGACACAGAGCTGTCTACTCCTTCGAGGAATCCAATCAGCTGCGAGAGCAAAAAAAGAAAACCTCTCAGAGACGCAAGCTGCGCTCGCGTTTATATTTACATGTATGGAATTCTGTTTCGTTGCTCTTCCAAAAGGTCGTGCTGGTGTGACTCTCCTCCTTCAGCACTACGCGCTCCGGCTGGAACGGCTCCAAAGAAACATCCAAACCAAATATAAACATCATCTTCCTTTATGGTATTTCCTTTCTAACTACTTAGAGTTATTATACCACTATTCCGAGGCGTGCGTGCAGCAGCACGTCGCGGGAAAGGAATGAGAAGAAAAGAATGAGAGAGAGAGGAAAAGAAAAGGGGCCACTCTCCACACACATACCGCGTGTCCAATATACATATATACAATCCAGAAACAAATTTGACAGCTTCACAATGGGCCACTGGCGTGTTTCGTTCGCCTATTTCTCTCTCTTTATATTTATTTATTTTTTCCCCCTCCATCTCTTTAGCGCCCGCTTACATATTTATAAGAGCTGAAAACTGGAGGAAGAAGAAGAAAGAGGAGGAAAGAAAGAACTAGCTGGTAGTAGTAGTAGAGTCTGCCAGATTGGAATGCATTCCTAGTTAAAATGCATTCGTTCGGGGAGCATCCCAGCCGCACCGCTTGATTGGAGAGTTATTTATCAAAGGCTCTTTCCAGGGGATGTATAATTCTCTCTCGCCACAACGATTTTTTTTTTTACTTTTCTTCACAGGGAGAAAAAAGGCCGGAGCTATACTGCTTTCAACATAATTTAGTAAACGCCCAGAATAACGCGTGTTAAATTCGATGGATGAAACGGGACGAAGGAAAAAAGGAGAGATCGACCCTTTCCAAACTTTGTCCGTTGATTAGATCACAGAGATAGAAGCCGACGCTAAATTATTACAGGCCGACTCTATTCCTGGCAAGGCTGTTAAGGTCGTTTCCTACAATATTATATTCTTCTCTCGTAGCGTCGCCACGGTTAAGAATAAGGGGGTCAAAGTTTATTCTATCTTTTAAAAAAATTCTAAAATAAAAGGAAAAATCGAGGAGCTTCCTGAACCTATCCACGTCTGTCGCCTGTAACTGTTGTAAAATAAAAGTAGCTTTAAAGGAAAAAAGAGTCGCCGAATTCAAACAACGCACACTCACGCAGCTGCTCTCTCGCGTTTCAATCGCCCGGTCGCGATCTGAATGCCTCCAAAGATAAACAACAACAGTAGCTGCGACACGTACGCCAAAAGCAACGACCGAACAGAATTATAAACAAAACTAAACGGATGCCGGATTTGTGAGCTCGGTGATATTTCTAAACCTTTCAATCGACAACAACTACCTCACACAAAATAAAAAGCCGATTGGAGGAAACGTAATGGATCAAAATGGCGTCGCTACGGCAAACGAAAGAAAAGAAAAGGCCTACGCCAAACACAAAACGAACAAGAAATAACTGGAATTTTCGAATCACGTAAGAGACTTACTGTTTTTTCTTTTTTCTTTCGTTACAGTAGAGTCTCTGGGACTTTTTTCGGTCGGGTTGCGTCGGCGGTAATGGACAAACAGCTACTGACACGACTCATCAAAAAGCACGACGAGAAACTACTCTTCTGGCGAATGAAAAAAAGCAAACGGCGCGGTCCGTATAACGACGGACACGGGCAGACAGACGATGCAACGGACACGTTCAGCAAGAACCGACGACAGCAGCGGAACACAATCAGGACACAGCTGGCGCATCACAAGTGCCATATCGAACTACTACTGCCACATAACCGTCGAGCGCGCATAACAGCAGAGACACGCACAGGTCAAGAGAAGGAAGGAAGAACTTTTGAGGAGACAAGAAGAAGAAGAAAAAAAAATAGAAGAAGACTTGCAATATAGACGGCATTATACGGCAATATTGTATATAGCTATACTGCTTTCGCTATAGTGCCCTGTGTGTCTCTCACAGCAAATGCCAACCCTTTTACAACCTATAACAAACGGCAAAAAAATGGAAAAGACAAGAAGAGACAACCTTACAAGTGGAGGAAGAAGAAGAAGAACAACGACAGATAGAAGAAGAAGAAAAAATCTTATGTAGGCCAAAGCTCGCGGCGGCCTCTGTTTGTATGAAATATCCACCAGCACGCGGCCATAAAAGAGAAAGAGAAAACTTTGGGAAAAACGATTTTTTTGCGCAACTTCAGCAGCTTTTATTGCAGAGGCTTTTGGGCAATCTCTCGACACTCGGAAAATAAAGGGGTAAGATGCGACCTTTTACCCATAGTTTTACAACAGGGCATGCAGAAAAAAGGGTCTGCAATAAACGGAGTAGGCCTATTCTCTCTCTCTCTTACGTCCTCTCCGGTCGGCCCGGTGGGTCGACGGTCAACCCATAGGCCTACTACTACTCTCTCGACCGATCGCTAGGCCTACAGAACCCACAGGAACTTTGGCGGAAGAAGCGAAAAACCGGTTATATTGGAAAGTAAGCAAGCCTAGCAATTTGTGGACGATTTCTCTTCTATTTGCTGTGTCGAATGTCGCAGTTTTTTTCCATCGGGCCTGCGAAACGTCGCCTCCTCTTTAACCCTAGAAGAAACTCAAACTTTCACGCGCAATAAAAATAGGCAGAAAGAAGGAAAAAAAAATAACTAAACAGGCGAAACCAATATTGTCGTACAATACGTGCCCTCCTATTTTGACCAAAACAGCGGTGACTCGAAACAAAATGCCAAGACGGGACAGCATTTTTTCGCCAACCGCCATAAAACCGCACACAGCAGATAAGACAACACACACACACACACGCAACAATATTTGTGGCCTTTTTTTTTACCTCAAAGTCGAAAAAAATCAGAAGAAGAAGCTGCAGCACTTTGCAGGCGAATCGAAGCCGGTCAGTTTGCGTTTCCCTTCACAAGTGACTGCATCGACCAGTTTCAGTGAACCACGTTTTGTTATCCCCCGTGCAACCGACAGATAAATTGATTGGGAATCGGCGTGAAAACCGCGAAAAAGCCGGCGACCACAAATTGGTAGAGAAAAAGATAAGAGAAGCGAACGAGAGGACGTGGAGAAGAGAAAAATAATTAATTTGGAAGCAAACTTGGCCAAGGAGGAGACCTTGGGAAAGGTTGTTTCCATTCCATCGTTGCGTGTTGCGGTAAAGACTAATTTCAATACAATTTTTTTAATAGCTCACGTAGTTTTCTTCTGAGAGAAGAAGCCAAGAGAACAGATAATAAGTATTCGAGCATAGATCATTTCCCTTTAGCACTATCATTAAGTTTAGCTATTTTTCTTTTTTTTTTCCTCAAAGTCTACTACCAGTGTCTTGACGTTCCTACTCCTCCCTTATTCTATTCCACATCCTCCTCAAGTCATTGATGCAGCTGTCTTCCCTCCACCCACCCTCTCATTACATTTCATTTTTTTGGGCGACGTCGGACGTCTTTAAGATCTCATTCTCGAAGCTTCTATACAATTTCTATCTTCTCTCCAGTCAGACAATCAGCCCTCGTTTATATCGAAGCCGCTTTTTCACTGGCTGGCTCATCTTTCATTTTTTGAAAAGAGGAAAAAAATTAAGGCAGACAGCAGAGAGAGCCAAAGAAAAACGTAATTACCGGACCTTTCCTTCTCTTCTAGCCAAACTCTCCAATCCTTCAGCCAAACAACAAGTATATAACCCCCCCCCCCCCACACTCCTCCGACACCGCTCTCCTTATAAGGCAGTTTAGTGTTAGTTCTCGGTTTCCAGAAACCGTATAAGGATGACTGTGAAGCGCGGTACGCTACAACTTAATCAAAGCCTTTTCTCCGACGAGATAACTCGCACGCTCGTGCAGTGTGCGCTGTTGATTGGTCGCTGGGCCTCTTTTTCTCTCATGATTGCCCCACAAACTTCTCCTCGTCGAACTACAAAGTTCAAAGGTTCAAGCGCCAATGAATTTCAACAACAAAATTAACTAGGAAACGGGGGAAAACGAGAAATCGAAGAGAAATTTTCCAAGTTATTTTTGTTTTTAACCTTGGAGAATTTTTATTCGATTTTCTTTTTTGTATTCTTTCTTGTTTCTGTAGGCTCCATTGCGCGCCTCTCTATGATTATAAAAGCAATGAACGGAGCGAATAAGCAGAGTACTTGAAACGCGACTTAAGTGAACTAGAAACCGCCCAACGACAAGAGAACGGAAGCGATAGCCTGAGAAACGAAGAAGCGATTTAGGATAATGGAAAAACCTCGTTCGTCTAAAAAGAAAATTTTTTTTTTCCCCCGCGCATTTCTCAAACCGCAGCACGTAAGGCACACAAAAAGAGGAAGCGGCCGTGTTGCCGACCAGCCAATAAGCACAATGCGTGGGGGGCCCAGCCAGACGGCCGGAGACAGCCGGCCGAGAAAGAATAAGTAGCTAGGGGGAAATAATATACGAACGTGCATGTTTCAAACTGAATTACTTTTTCACACATCAAGTGCGGGTCATCAATTTTCCGAGCGTCGTCAGCGACGTGGGCGACGCGCGTGAGCAGGCCTCCCACCGCCGCCGACGCCGACGCTATCCCAGAAATACTTCCAACATCCATCCATTTCCTTTCCATCTAGAAACATTTTTCTATTAATCCACCTACTTCTATTTTTTCCCCCCTTTTTGGCTATCAAAAGGATCCCAGTAACAGCAGAGCGACCGAATGGCCTTTACATCCTTCCTTTCCAGCTGAAATGGGTTTTCAAGTCTTTAAAAACGAAGAAAAAGGGAAAAAGTAAGAAAATAAGCCTCGACTGATGCCTTAAGCACATAAGACTAGACGATAAATGCCACGCAGCGGGTACCTTTTCTCTCTCGTCTCTCTTTAAAAAAAAGAGCGGAATGGAATCTTTTTTGTTACCTCCGTACGTAACGTGTCAATTACGAAGCTCAAAATGATCCTTTTACCACCTCGTCTACTCCATCCCTGGGAAAATTCCACTTGATGTAGAACCTGTCATGCGAACGCTGATTTCTATTCGGCACCTTACACTCTTTTTTTTATTATTTCGTATACACTCCGATTCAAAGTTTAAAAACGAACAACAGCTATACAAGTAATAAGTCTTCCTTTGCCTCTTTTATTTTTCCACATCCCCAAACTCGACAGTCGGAACACATCAGACGAGGAAGAAGGAGTAAGGCTGCAGTCGACGGTTAATCACCCCTCCGTCGGAGAAAGTTAACCCCCATGTAAAAATGCGCAAGATTTTTTTTTCTTTTCTTCTTCTTCAGTTCCCTTAACGATTTCTATGAATGCAGAAATGGTTGTTGCTCCTGCTTTCCTAGCGGACAATAGGGGGAGAGGAGAAATCGGATAGTCGCAACGACTCGAGCCTCTATTTTATTGTATATATATTTCTGTTTTGAAAAGGGTAGGACTAGCCGAGGATCAGTGACGTCATCTGGCGTGCATTTTTTTCTTTTCTATACCCACGTAAAATTATAGTTATAGAAAATGTGTTTTATGTCAAAAGGGGCTCTGGCAGTAGTGGACTCGCTATTTTCTACATTTTATGGCCTTCCCTCCCCTTACACGTGCAGCTCCCCCCTTCGCGCTCTCTCAGCCAATAACTTTCAGAGTGGGTAATGAAAGAAAGCTATATCCTTTTCAAGCCGGCCAGCAAAGCCGGAGAAGACAACATAGATACACAACACACAAGAAAGCCCTTGGGCTGCAAAGCAGTAAAAAGAGGAAAACAGTAGGGGGGCTTTAGAATAGAAACCAGGCCAGCCAATCCGATTTCAAAGCTGGCCAATGCCGAGCCAGACAGGCACTAGCGTTTGTTCCCAGACTATCATCTACGCCCTCCCGCTGGCCGCCATCTTTGTGACCGGACGGCCAATCGCAACTCTCCATTCAGCATAACCCGAGCCAAAGCCTCCTTCTAGACTCCTCCAGATCTGGACGAGACGCAAAGCATTCGGCTTGAGGTCAAAATGGCGGACACATTTTAAGACTGATTAAATATGCGCATATTGATTAGCCAATCGAAGTAAATTCAATTAAAATTCCCACTTTTTCAAATCAAATTAAGGACTACGTAAAATCTCTCAAATTTTGAAGAAACAATTCAAATTTATTCGTCAGTAGGCACTCGGAGGCTATTGCGCGAATAAATTTCAAATTATTTAATGAAATAACGTTTCAGTTGGATCATTCAAATTCGAAACAGCAAATAAACTTTACAGTAATTCAATCGGATAAATTTACACGAATGATAAAACAACACGTAGGACATTTTTAATGAATCAAAATGTTATCAAGCCGCGTAAAATTCTAAAAATAGTTTCCGATATCAATTCGCAAAGGAACATACAAACGTGACATTACAAAAGAACCCAAATGAAAGAGGAAAAAAAGGCGCAAACTATTCTTGACACTGAACGCGCAACCGTCGTGATTTCGGTTAGTGTCCTGTTCTCTCTTTTTACTTACATAACGGACAACGATCGATAGCAGCGAAATTGAGATTTTACATCAAATAAGAAAAGAGAAAATGTTACCTTGCAATATTTTAGACGCGCTATCAAGTTCGATTGGCTCGAATCAACCGGACAATCGATGGTGGCTTGATGTTCGATCGACCGATCGAAGATGTGTGCTCCGGCATCTAAACGGGATGATCGACTACTACTTAGTCTAACCGAACGCTTTGACACTCTTATATATATTTAACCCCGGTGCCTCGGACATATGCAGGAGGCACACAAAAACGAACGCCCCCCTATACTTCTTCTTGGCGTTGTTCCTAAACGAACTCCCACTGCCTCAACCTCCCAACCCCCCCACCAGTAGCCTATGAACACTGACGAATCCCTAAGAGAAGAAAAAAAAAAGAAAAGAAAAACCACCAGTCAGATCGTTCTCCAATCTCCATGGCAGTTCAAAAGTTCAAATAGCTAACAATAGGGTCTAGCGTCCAGCTGCGAGTTGAGAATCATGGGCCCATCGAAAAGCCAAGGCCAAAAACATGTCTAGAAAAAGAAACCAGTCGGACTACGATCCTATACAAAGTTTCCAGGCTGAACAAACGATAAGAATGATAAAAGTTAGGTATTACCACCAGCAACAGGAGTAGCACTAAAAATGGAATTCGTATTTTTCTATGGTGTCGGCATTGAGCTCAGTTGAGCAGCAGCACAGCTTGATGATTCGGTGACTGATTCAACTGATTCGGATTGACTCTCTAGGATTCGTCTGGGTCTTTGCCTTCATATAGGTCTCCTCCTCCTCCCCACCCAAAAAAGTAAGGAAAAACATGAACGCCGAATAGAAACTCGCGTTCTCTTCTCAAACTCAAACACAAAAAGCCAACACATATTTTATCTGGCATCTCTTGAAATCATCTCTTTTCTTTTTCTCTCTTCTCTTCTTTCTCACTCCTTTTATGATCGCAGACTCGTTCCTGCCGTTGGTGGCCCGTCCCGAATTCCCACCCAAAGAAAAAAAAAAAAAAAGAGAAAGAAAAACTATAAAATTCTTGTCCTGATTCATGGATGGTTCAAAAGCTCTGGCAAAAGGTCAACCCGTGTCGTCTCTGCGTGATATGTAATAGGCCTGAAATCTAATTCTACTTTCCAGGGAATTTAAAGTTGCCAGTTCTAAAGCTCCCAAAAGAATCGCGCCCCGTTTCCTCCACCAACTGTCAAGCTTCACTCTTCTTTTTTTATCATCCCTCCAAACTATTCACCCCAAAACCAAACTAAATCGAAAATACGCGTTAGATGAATAACGCAAGCCTGCTGATCGTGAAAAATAAAGACAGCCGTTTATAGACGAGTCGCTTGTTGAAGGAAACCAAGTGGGAGAAGAAAAGTCATGACTTGGAAAGCTCTTTCATCGACATCATTTCCGTTGCGCTCCCACCTCGAGCTTATTTAGGCTTTGGATGCAAAAATCTGGCTCCACTGTTATTCTAAAGAGATTTTTGGCCGTTACGTGCCTAATCTTTCAGCGAGCCTATATAGCCTACTGGAACGTGATTTTCGTCACGTGTCAATAGACAACTGGTGAGAGAAAGCCCCAGATGAGAAAACGCAGAAAACACAACAAACATTCGGAATGCAAGGCGGAGGAAAATATGGCCGAGTCGTCGCATGCGGAAGCCGTATAAAGTTGTTGGGAAGTTAAAAATACGAGATACGCTGTTGCTGTTGTCGCTCTTTGTAAAATAAAAGGGAAGATGCCAAGACAAGACTTTTCTCTTGCAGAGATTGCACACAAGTTATGGCCATCAGATGGAAGTGCACCGAAGAATCCCTTCAATGGCTTCTGCTGCTGCTCTTTCTCCCATCTCGTTACGTCTATAAGATCTCCGCTGTCTCGTTTTATCTTCACAGACTCTCGTGCAGCAGCATCTTAATCTTAAACTAAAATAAAGGGGGATAAAGGGGGAAATTGAAAGACACAAAATGACTCATCGGCATGGCCTATCAAGTATTTTGTTTCCCGTCCATTTATAGAACGCCATCATCGTCTTCACAGGCTCAACCGCATGACCTAACAAAAGTACAATATCGTCGGGCGAAACGAACGTTTTTTTGTTAAGGAGTATAACATTTAAACTGAATCTCTTGAAACTTGGAAAACCTTCATAGACGAAGGTTACGCAAGAAATCGAAAGACACTGTCTTGTAGCTTCCAAGATACGTCCTGCCTATCTTCTCATGTCTGCAATCGATTAAATTCGACATGCTAAACAACTCAATCGAAATTATTCAATCAAGCCATAAAACACAATCTTCAAATGAATAAGTTGGAAAGAAATTACATTTTTCGAGGTAAAAGGAAGAAAACAGTTTGAGATTCAGACGCTGTAGGCCTACAAGCTTTCTTCCTTTCCATGAAATGACACTCTACATAGTCGGGGAAATGTAGAAATCATTTGCTATTTTACTGCTTTATGTTACATTAATATTGATGCTTCACAGTTGAAGCTTCGATCATTTAAAAATAAAATTCGATGTATAAAATTATGATTGTTTAAACAAATCAAAGGATCCCAGAAATTTGAAGCGCTCGATTATATCTTGGGCTTGATTTTCCATTTCAAGTCACCATTTTTAGAATAAGGAAATGGAAGTAATTTAACGAAAATTACTTCCATTTCCTTTGAAGTTAGGTGAAAAAAATATTTGACAAATAAAAACTGACTTAGAAGTTAACTGCAATGAAACTTATGCACTCCCAAGAAGCACTCATAGGCCTACAGACAAAACCCCGTCGTACGGATGGACAAGGCCTACAACTTTTCTGTGTTTAAAGTTGACTTTAAATGAAAACATTTGTTTCCAATTATTTGAATGGAGTAAAATCAACAAGACTATGCAGGGGAAAATGTGAATTATTTTGAAACAATTTTGATTCAATATAAATGTTTTCAAAACTTGAAGCATTTAAGAATACTACTCGTGTTGCGCGTATCCCATTTTAATTTTTTTTATTTATAAATTTCTGAGAACAAACAAAGTGATGAATTGGGAACATCCAACAATCTTCCTCTACGAAGCATTTAAAAATTCCATCGAAGATAATTAAACGGAAAAAGAAATTGATGAAACTGAATCAGAACGAGCAAAGGTCAAGTTTGACTTCAAAAGCTTTGAATTCCAGGCGCAGCCGGCGGAGACTGTCGCCGTAAGATATTTTAAAAAATATGCATCGAGCTTTAAATCTTACGACGAAACATTCCAACCAAAATGCAGATCGTATGTTGATTAAGCAAAACGTCAGGATTGAGTCTAGCGAATCAAAATACGAGCTACAGTATCTTATCTAATGTATCAATCTCTCGAGCCATGTGCTGGGTTGGATTGAATCTACGACCAAAGTACCCTCTTGCCAACTATATTCCGACGTGCAATCAAAACTGTCTAGTTGGAAACGAAGAAAATTGGATGCCACATAACAGCAATATATCTCAAGATTCCATCTCGTATTTATTCAAGTGTAAAACGTCGCGTTGGAAGATAAGTTTAAATAACTGTGACGTCCTCTCCACCCATCTCAGCTGGTGTAGGCCTTGATCTTTACATCTACAGTGTTACCACGCAAACAAAAAACTACAATTCAACAAGGTTATAAAAAGATAGTTCGCAATATATTAATAAGGAGAAGTAAATTTGTTGAGTGGGAAAAAAAATTACGCAATCATAAGCAGAAAGCCCATTATTCACCAAAATGTTCTTTCTGTGTACAGCAACTGTTTAGTTTTACGTCGAAACCGTCGGGCAGTTTCAATTTCCTCTTTTTAAATTCAAATAGCTTTAATAATTCAAATCGCAAACGAAAAAAAAAAATCAATTCCTATCTTCACAGACCCACAATCGCAAATAAAAAAATTACGATTTTTCAAACAAATAATTCAAGCTGAAATTGTATCGTAATTCAATCGAAAAAAATAAAATAAACAAAAAGAATTTGGTTTGCTTTTTGGGAATTATTCACATCACGGAAGTCATAACTCCAAAAGTAGAAGCGAAATTCGAAACAGATGAAGCTTGCGGTTTTTAAAATCAAATATTCCTTATTAGTCTACATACAAAAAATGTTTTCTCTCATCAGTGTTCAACGACGGCAAATATTTCAACAGTGTTCAGAGGAAAAAGAAGAAAAGTTAATGAAATTCATTCCAAAAAGCAAAATAGCTAAAGCTAATAGGGCGTAGAGTTATGGGCGTTGAACGCAACATTCTTGTTCGGACCGAATTCTATTCTCGTAGGCATAATCAACTGTTCGTTCCGTTCTCAGCATGCAGTCGAATCGATGCTGTCGACAGCCGATCCCAACTCAAATTCCTCCTTCACATCCTCAACACGTTGATGCGCTGAGAATCTTCTTTAAAAACACACAGATGTTGCCGCAAGAAAATAAAACGTATAAAAAGGAATAACGTCTTATATGGATTGGACTTTGATTCAGGAATGCACGTTCAATATCTCCAACGAGATTTAGTACTGGCCAGATCTTTTTGAGCTTCCTCCATACGAAATATACATGCAAAAGATACATAATCATCGATTATTCAATCCCCCCCTTGCTTCCATGATAAAATTATATTCATTTCAAGGATCCCAAGCGGCGCCAAAACACCAACAAATATTATCACGAGAATCAAAGGTCAAAATTCCATTTTGGTGCGGTTGTTCTTGCGTAGATACAGAGTAAATATGCCACTTGAACACGCATATCTCCTTACGCTTCACAGCTGAGGTCAACAGCGCTTTGCCCTTCAACTGTAAACATTAAATTTAAATATACAAAAAAAAACACAGTTCTGTTCACGAAGGGGGAAAGAATACGTTTCCCATTTCGTTCACAAATTTTTTCTCCTATTTTATTATTTTTCTTTCGCTCTCGCCTTGTTATTCTAAGCCGCCGCAGCCGGCCGCTTTGCAATTTCAAACTGTTTTTATATTTCCCTTAATGTGCGGTCCTTACATGTCTTTTCTTTCCTCCGTAGCGCATCATCAGCATTTCGATGGTCAAGCACACACACAACCCATCTGTTCCTGGGTGCTCAGAGACCCCGCTAATTTCGGCCCCGAAAAGTTCACAGCGTTGCGGCGCGGATCTTCCACACAAGCCAATTATCTCGGGGCCGCTTCAACTTGAATACAAACGCCACAAAGGAATGGAGGACGCCACTGCCAATCGTAAAACATGATATCGTATAGATTCATATACAAGAGAAAGAAAAACGGTTTAGAGTTATGCTTCGCTCCCTGCAATTTCACTCAGAAGAGTTGACTGAAACGGAATCTGACCGCTGCACAACAGGAAAAAAAAAGAATCAGTTCGGTTGTAAAAAAAAATGTTAGAAAATGATTATCTTTTGCCAGACAGCAGAGCAATGAGATTGTTGTAAGATGACGGAGAGTTTTAAGTGGAAAAGTTAGTCATGCCTCGGATATAAATGTACAATATTATTTTGGTTAAGTGGGGAAATGCATTCAATTCGCGTGTCTATTCCGAGTGGCAAATGGAATTGAAAGGGATGACGCAGCTGTGCCCGACCGTCGCTTTTGACGACCTCGTCTAGAGAGAGCTGTGCAACCGTATAATGCCATCATATTCGCTTTCAACGGAAACATTCATTTCCCGTTGGATTGATTGAAGTGGACCCGTAAAAAGCGGCGGACAGTCGCCTACCACTCTACGCCATTTCCATAAAAAACAAAATTCGTATTAAACAGAACGAGGATGAGTGGCTAGACTGACACAAACCTCGTCAGCCATGCGGGAGGGAAGTGATATAATAAGATCTAACACGAATTACTTTTAAATTTTAGACATTCAAAGATGAATCTCTTGAGAGTTGCAAGATAACGAAGTTGGAACAAGCCGACCGATTCGACAGAGACGCTTAAAACTTTCTCGTTTGAGGAGGAGCTGGAGTCAAGATGGCACTTCAACCAATGCCATGGCTCGACCTTTTCCCAGTTGGAAAGAAAAGAACAGCCGCCAAGGAGAGAAGAGAGATACTGTGGCAGCTGGAAACTTCTCAATTGTGAAGCCGCGCTTGATTGGAAAAAAAGAAGAAAGACGAGAGGATATGGCTGAAACGCGTCGGCATTACAACAGCCATTTGAGATAATGGGACTTCTTTAAAATCTTTTAAAAACTAGAGCCTATAGGCCTGCGAGAAATTGAAAATAAACGAATAACGGCTGGCGTTTCTCATTTTCATTTCAATTCCCTAGTACGGCAAAATCTTAGACAAAAGATCGTAAACCTTAAATTCAATTTACGTTTATTTCATGGAAGGATAATTGCACAATTTTCGTTCAACAGAATGATACTAATAAAATAATAATATGCATCCTAGCTCTCGGAATGCTTTCAGAATGGTAAAAATAGACAAATTTCCAAGAACATAAAAACACAAAAGTTGCCAAGATAATAAACCAGAAATAAATCCTTTGAAATAATTGGACCTCTGGTGTTAAATCTGGAATTAGCGCTGGAATTAGCGCTGGAATTAGCGCCGAAATTAGCTCCACAATTGGAGATGAAAATGAAGAAAAATTGCATAAGATCTCGTGGAAAACTGATCAAAGTTTAGACCAGATGGAACACGAAATAATACAGATCCCAAGTTAAGGTATTGGTTGAAAAACGATGAAAATAGTTCTTCTAGATTGAATCCAAGGACAACAACAACACCAACAACATCCGCCTATAGTGTAGTAAGGAACCGTGAATAGATTATAAGTAAAAAAGAATTAATGAGGCGATTAAATTCCGCTTTGGCATAAATCATTGGGAGATTCCAGAAAAAATATCAAAAGTGTAAAGACGGCAGGATCTCGAATGAATCGGGGCGGATAGTAAATCATACAGTCTCTCCCAACCCAAGTAATTTGAAATGGTAATCGCCATACTTGTGTGAAGGATTCGAGGCAGCCGGGACATGTTGCAGTAAATTTAAGGGGTTTTCTATCACATTAATATTGATGAAAAGTTTCGAACCTAACCTTATCTGCAATCTCATTGGCTGCCCTAAAAAATATAACCGAAAGGCGCTGGCGTGTCAGAAAAAAATACAAAGAAATAACTAACACAGCTTCGCAAAAAATTTGACTTTGTAATGAAGAGACAAGCCTAATCTGTGGGCGTGTTCAAAGCGCGACTGCTCAACTTTGTGACTAATTTATGCCCATATGGGCTGACATAAAAATACGAAAGGAAAAAAACTTTGCATCCAAGGCAAATCGATTTGAATAATTCTATTCAACTTTACCCGGCATAGCAAGGAGGGGGGGGGGAGGTTATAAATTTGGCGAGCCGTGTGAAACCAAAACGGCGACCCCCCTGGCACGAACGTCATTAAGACATCTTTCTTCTGGACATTTTCACATCCATCCAAAAGACAACCCGTTGAAATTATTTATCATTTTACAACAATAAATCCTTGCTTCATATAAAACGACGTCTTCTCTGTTCCGAGAACTTCGTATCCCAAGGAATCGACCAATGCCACGACTGCAGTCGACTCTCTCAAACGGGGAAAAAGAGAAATGTCAAGGGGATGCTCCAAACCAAAAAGGAAAAATGATTCACGATCTGGGAGACATATTAAATTTGGCCCAAAAACTTGCCCTTTTACCAAAGAAAAAGGCAATAAAAAAAAGGACGAAACTTGCCAACCTATTGTTAGAACAGACACTGCCGTCAGTTATGTCAGTTCCACCAGGATGTGTCGACAAATCAGGTAAATATAGACATGATTTTATCGAAGTGAGCATCGAGAACGCACACTTAAAATAGTTACAGATAACGGCCAAAAAAGACGCCGTTAAAATCGATCCATCCGCAAATAATGATGACGTAACAAGCTACATGCAGCCAATAGGAGAAAGTTTGACTTACCGGTAGCTGTACATCCGGCGATATCCGGCCGAGGTTTAGCGAAGACCGAAGATCCCCTGTGAGCCGAGGTCCAGCGAAGACCGAAGATTCCCTGTGAGCCGAGGTCCAGCGAAGACCAAAGATCCCCTGTGAAGAAACAGAAAATCGTAAATTAAACAATCGAACCCAAAATGTAAATCACACAAACACAACAGAATTCAAGAAACATTTTTTAATTGGACCACTCGCTGTGACTTGGGGGGAAAAAAAGGTGGACACAATGAGAGAACGACTCCTCGGCATCTGCCGGCCATAGCTTCACTGGCTGTCAACAAAATTCAAAAGTCAACCAACGTCACAAAGAAATGGTGCGGCGCTCATCGTCGTCGTTTTTATATATATGACAGTCGCGACATTTTCTCAAGAGAAAAGAGAAAAAGAAAACAAGGCCTTTAAGAGCAACTATATAAACTAGTAAGAAGCCTTTCAATGTCAGCCAAAACTTTTGGTTGGTGGTAAAGCGCTGCATTCTTGCGGGAATGTGTTGGTTGTCGCGTCCGGTTTGCGGCGCGTCACGCATTACCCGTCCGGTTTTTATTGCAAGCGAAACGCGCACACAACAGACAACAATCCCCAACCACAGCAGCATCTTCGTCTTTTTACCACCTAGGAAAACCGGCCACCACTCTCGGCCGTCGTGCAAGGGGGGAAAAACCTGAACTATTAAGACAGGTTTTGCCATTTTTAAAGCCATTTTACAATGGCGAAAGCAGTCACAGCGTGTTTGCCACGGCGGGTATAACACAGCGCCGCACACACACACACGCGGGGTAGGCAGGAGCAGGTTTCTATGACCGCGACGCAACCCCATTGTAAACCTGAAGCTTTTTTCCGCATATGAAACAACAAACAACAACACACAAAAGACAAAGACACGCCAACCGTTACTTTTTTTGTTAGTGAGGGTAAAATATTGTTTGTGCCACAAAGTTGAAGGGTGGAATGTTTTTCCAGTTCAAAACATACATACACTCTAGTTGGACGCACAGTTGGCACCAGCTCAAGAAAAGTTGCAAAATAGTTCTAAATACAAGTGACGTGAGAAAATTTGCGAAAATTTACCCTGCATAGTAACAAGTAAGGATTACGCTTCCTCCCTTTCCCCGCCTATGATTGTAATAATCGATGCAGAGAGGGTGAGCGCACCAGTCGTAGTAGTAGTAGTCTACGAGCCGCCACTCGGTCAGAGCTATAGATCATCGGTCTATTTTCTTTCCCCTTGAACGCTCGCTTATCGCTTTAGTTTGGAATTTTTTTTAACCACGGTTGGCGTGGCAGATTGATGTCTAGTTTGCCATTCTATGTTTTTAAACCAGTTATCCTTTCCTTGCTACACCACTCGCCCACATCTTGATTGCTGAAGGAAACTCTCCTGGAGTCTTGATAGTTTCATTCTCGAAAAACGTGTTACCTTTGTTGAAATATTTCAACCTAATCTACAACCAACCCTTCTATTTAAAAAAAAAATAGTTTAATTTAATTCAATCAAGATATTTCGAATTAAAAAAAGAGAATATCACCGAATATCGTTTGCATTCAGAAATTCATTTGAAACAGGAAATGGAGTGTGTCAACATCACGTTAAGAACTCTGCTTGAATGCAAGACCACCCAAAACTTTTCTTTCACCAGTAAAATAAAAGTTAGCTAACTTTAAAAGATTTCCAATAGTTTTGGGTGTACATCAATCGTCCGATCGCTGTTGGATGTCTCGACTGTTTGGGCGGATATTATCCGTCTTCCCCTGTGATTAGACAAAAAAAAAACCCCTGCGCTGGGTGACAGAAGAAGAGAGTCGACAACTAAACTTAAGAAGAGATTCTTAAGCGTGTCCAATAATTTTGTCGCCCGTCGCCAGAACACAATCTCCGGGTGGAGCTCGAAATGGCAGCGTGAGCCAATGGCGACTCTCTGCTTTCAAAGCTCTTCAACAAGAAAGAAAAGAATCGCTGACTAAAGGAGAGATACATATCCTCCGAGAGTTAACTTACAAGAAGGAAGCGATTGATTTATTTCTTTATAGTATAAGGCCCGTTCGCTTTTCTTCTTCTCCTCTAGCACAAGATAGTTCTCTTTATCTTTTAGCTTTAGTCTCTAGCGCAGCAGGAGAAGACTCTTTCCGCGGGAATGCTGATTTGAGTGTTGGCGCTGAATCAAGTCGCAGATGTCGTCTTCTCTTCTTATTTTTACGAGCTATTGAAGAAAATTCAACTTAAAATTTCTTTCCTTCTATTTACGTTTTAAGTTGTTTAACAAACTTGTTCTACAACGTTTGGTTCTTTGGCCTATACCCTGTCTAACCTGTCGTAGGTCTTCCCAACCGCCTTCGTAGGCTAGACGAACGCTAAGTTTAAACTTTACCCGACGGAATAATAGCCAAAATTGGTTATAAACACAGTAGATCAAGTGGGAGGTAACATGCTGTCAATTCGTTTTAACTTAATAATGCAAATCAAATTTTAGTTGGATGTCATAGATATTTGAAAAAATGGTCTCGTAGGCTTTACTATGTTCAACACTCAAATAGATGGACTCGAATGACACGTAGATATTGCGCGAAAACTCATACATTTAATAATTAATTACACAGTCGCTTACGAATGCAAAACAAATTGAGTCTATTTGTGGTGCTCTCTTAGTGAAAAAGGCCTATTCAGTACAAGGAAATATCGTAATCTATTACATATCATCGATTGACGGCAACTTTTTACGTTACGAGTAATAAAATGTTCCCATAAAAAATTGCAATCAAATATCCACATGTGAATATGACTGATATTTGCCAGCTGCGATCAATCGATCATCATGGAGGGCAAAACCATCTGTTAAATAGCCAAAATGAAAGTCTTTCATTGGTATCGCCTTTTTGCCCCAATCAAGTTCTTCTTATTTTCGCATCCTCATTTTGTTTCATGACATCGTTCCCTAGCTATCGATTTGCCACACATCATACTCGCAAATACGGCCGATCTATCTAATGAAAAATATCGACGGTACCATCGGTGGCGACAACTTCACCGCTCTTCCATCTTTAATTTCTTTCTTTCTATCAAACTAAAACAAATATTACGCTCAAATTTACTGGATAGATTCAAACTTTAGCGTAAACATTACATGGCGCATGTTACAACTGGCACGAATTAGAAACATTTGAGCGTGAAACAAGGTCCTGCCGCCGCATAATAGGACTACGAGAAAAGTAAGGATGTAATTTTAACGCGCATGATTTGCGCTACAAAGTAACTTTGCGCTTGAATTTTTATGGCATGAAAAATGTTGCGATTCTCATTGCATGCGGGACAAAAAGTTTCTCCACCACACAGTAGAATGTCGTGTCTTGGCATAATGATCGCGATATGCTACGCAGCCGTTGATTTACGATCAGCACGCCGTTACAAATGGAAAAAAGTCTGGCGTCTCTGCATTTGCTTGCAGTAAATCCGACAAAACAAACAAATCATAAAATTCCAAGTTTAAAAAAAGATTCTTTCTTGTGCCAACATTCTAATCAAATTCAAGCCCAAGTGCTTTAAATAAATCGAACGCCCAATGTTATTGTTCAAAACTCGAAAAAGCCAAAATTTTTTCAATATCAATTAACGTTTAAACCTAAATGGATCGAAACCTGATTTAAATTTTGAAATAACTCGACTATTTACAGTTATTTAAGTTGTATAGCATTTTACTTAAACTCATTTGATTCTCCCGACTGCCTCCAACCCCAAAAAGACTCGAAGGAAAGGGCTCGCAGCAGGGGGGCTCAAAGAGGGTTCGCAGCCTATTGGTCCGGCCATCCAGCATGGCGGAGGGAAAGCTGATTATGTGGCTAGTCACATGACTTTCAGCCAATAGCAGCGATCGTTAAAACCCTTAACGACCAAATTCTCCGGTAAAGAACGGCATTTGGGATGGTGAAGAGAGACGGGCTTGCAACTTATGGCCAGCCAAGAGAAACCCAATACATTTTGTCCTAGCCGTTCCCAACCTTAAATGTGTCAAACGGAGTAAGAGAGAGAGAGCCTATGAAAATTCTCATCCTGCGCTATTAACTCGGTTTCATCCCTACAGTAAACAGTCATTTGTCAAAATGTGGACACAAAAAAAGAATTGTACAAAAGCCGAACAACGGCCACATGCGAATGGTTACCATAAGTTGGAATGTTCTCCTCTCTTCTTTCCAATATGTCAGCCGAGCAGTGTGTGTGTGCAATGCAAATAAACGACCGCTGTGTTTATTCAAGTCCCGGCTGCTGTTGCTGTGCTAACAAAAAATCCCCAAGTCCGGTAATGAAAGATACGAGGCAGTTGAGCAAAAAAAGAAGGGGTGCAATGTGGAGGGTAGTACCGGTTCACCTCGTGAAGGTATTTCAGCACAATAAAATAACGTTTAAAACGCTGTCAATATTATATGGACCCAAACTAAAAGAGACTAAACTATTCAATGAAACACCACATGAGAAATAGGGGGGTTTCATATAACATTTGACATTTCGTTCGCCAGTCTATAAAATCGACACCAGACTCTCTAAGATCCCACAAAACTAAAAAAGAAACAATTTCTCTGCAATGAAATGCAGACCAATACTGTCTGTCGTGAAAAAAAGAAACGAAAATCGGCGCCAACGAAATTCTTTTTAAAGAAAAAAGAAAAGCATTTAACATAAGAAGGGAAAACATGTTTTCTTTGGGGAACGGGATCGAAGCGATCGAAAACAAGGAGCGTCGTATTTTTCAAACACGATCTCCGAACGAACTCTCTGATTCTCACGCGTGACTACCCCTCCAAAATTCCCTTTTTTTAACGACAACGCTGCGAGTGGTTTATCTATCTGATGGCAGAGTACTACGTCCCGCGGATTGCTTCAATCTTCTGGAAAAGAGAAGACCAATAAATCACCAAATTTGCATTATTCAAAGCCAGCACATTCACCCTGTCACTCATTTATCTTTTTTTTTTCAAGAAGGTTATGATTCATCCCTGACAAGAAAACCGTTTAAAAGATGCTCCAAGGTCGACAACCTATAGGGAATGCTTCCATTCAAAATGTTATGTAAGGTAACGAAGAAATGAGCAACTCGTGAATTCTTATTTTTAAAACTTAACGGTAACGAGATAACAAGAAAGAAACAATCATCTTGTCCGGCCTCTGTAAGAAATGTGCAATAAAAGGACATAATAATCATCATCCCCGGAATTTCATACATATACAACACACGCCGTGAGTGTGTCGCACTACTACTAGTTCCTCTCCCCGGTTGATGGCTCATAATTTCAAGCCCATTTGAATTGAAATGGCGACGATTATGACTGAAAACAGACGATATATTATTTAAGTACACCAAGAGTCGATCGTCAAAATCGCGACGAATGGCTTTGTTAGCTGCCAGCCAACCGCAACGGACCAGTGAGAGACTTTCACACAGATATATTACTATTATTATGATTATTATATATACACACAAGGTTTGTCTAGTCCCCCTCCTTTTTCATTGGTAAACAAGAGGATATAATAAAGCACTCGGTCGGAGCAAGATGAGCGTTTGAAAACAAGAAAAAAAAATTACGAGTATATGGAGTTGTTAAAACGGATTTTTATGCATCGTATAAACAACACACACACACACCGGGCACCAGACTGTCGCTTCTCTCCTTCCTTCCTCTTCTTTTTCAATTTATATGCGTTTTTAAGTGATCCATATAACTATTAAAGAGCAGTCAAAGAAGACGAAGGGAAAAGTCTCAACGTGTTCTTTACCGTTCGCGTGACCGCCGACAGATTGCACAACTCGGCATAGTCTCCCCACACCGTAAACAATAATCAGTTTCGTATTCAATACTAGTCGCCACGACAAGTGAAAAATGATTTTTTTAAAAAAGAACTCAAGAACTTCCGTTCCAAACCAACGACGACATCAAAAGAAAAAGGAAGGGAACAAAAGAATTGGGTTTCAATGGCGCCCGGCCACTGACCGCGGGAAATGTGATGCAGAAAAGACGTAGGGTTTGCATTCTCAGAAAAATTTAGTTTTCCTTCGTTCATGAGTGTGTGTAGATCTGATTACATACAAAAGCCGGCAGGCTCTTAAAAACACATCGCACATTTACGCAACCGAAAAAAAGTTTCGAGTCGCCACTCGACTCATTGAGAAAACGGATATTGGAATCGACTGCATTAAACATGGGAAATTCAAAGAATGGACTTACAATAGACGAAGAAGAAACAATCAGCGATGAAGAGGCCCCTGGTCGATACGAGGGAAGAGTTTCACACTGAAAAATAATATTCGCACGCACCACGCGGTCGCCATGATGGCTCAATTGAGAATCGAGTTTTATCACATTTTCAATAGTTGATTTTACCAAAATTCAAAGTACGTGTTCATCACAGAGTTGGTTCAATAAACCCGAGGTAACACTCGAAAAAGCCCGACACACCACGCGGTCGCCATGATGGCTCAATTCAGAAGTTGATTCACCACATTTTCAAGTTGATTTCACAAAATATTTAAAAGTAATTTCCACCATAATTCTGAGTAAATTTTCATCACAGAGTTAGTTGAATATACCTTAGGTAACACTCTCAAAAGTCTGGGTGAATTGGAAAATAATTCAAGAGAAAGTTGGTGGACGTTCGAAAAGTCACGACCACGAGGCGCATGCGACTGACTGAATAATGAGCCATTAAAATTTTAATAGCAGACGACAGACTTCATCTTCATCATCTTTGTCCGTAGTACTAAACAGCATCTCTAATATTTGCCAATTCCAATCTTTTATTTTTTAATTTTCAGACGTCAATAATTCAACTCAAAAAAATAAAAATAATTTCTATTTTTGAAAGAGAAAGTTTTTTTAAGGATTTCACACAACCCAAATGGGGAGGGTAAATGTGACGTGAATATCTCAACTGTGCAGACGAAGGAAAAAGGAACCCTGTAATAAGCAACGGTAATGGCAGAGTCGAGACAAAAAGACTAGAGGCAAAGAAGAAAATGACCGCAACACATGCCAAAGTCTCTTTTACTAATCGCTTCTGTTTTGCTAAAGAGATTGCCAGAGGCCGATGGATTCCGTCATGCAGCACCCCCCGCTGGACCGAAGGAGGACTCGATTGAATTTGTTGGGGGAAAAATCCAATGTCCAATGAAACCGATAATGAATGGTGATGATGAAGCTAAAGCGGTGTGTCCATCAAGGATCTTTTTTTCTCTCATATGATCGTCGCTCTCTTTTTCCCCTTCAAAGACGCAAGGTCGTCACGCGGAATCTTTTGCTGGACCCATGGCCATTTTCCCAGCACCTGCTGGGCTGCCTCCAGCATCTCCCCTAATAAGGCAATGATTTCAATGAGCCTCTCAACAAACTTTTCAAACTTATAAAGAAATTTTTTCGTTTCTTTCTTTTTTTTCGGCCTTTTGGGAGAAAATAAAAAGAAAATTTTACCCAAAATATAACCCATGCGCGCACTGAGGGGATATATATACATATATACATCAGGTGTGTGTGTATGTATACGTATGGCCATAAATGAGGGGAGCCAGATGCAGAGAGAGCGGCAACAACAGCAGCCGCATCGGTAGGGAAAATGTGCATGTATAATATTCAGAGATATACACACACGGATGGTCGATAAATTCCACCCGACCAGTGCCCGGTGACGCAAGTTGGAAAACACCTTGGCCGTTAACCAGCGACTCTGAAAGAAAAACAACAACAACAAACAAACGGGAAATAATAATAATTCTTTGATTATTTTGCTTGAGCAAATATAAATGACCTGATTTGAACTCTATTTTTGTTAAAAGATTTTTTTTGGCCTAGGTATCCGTTTCACCCGCTACGTGCTGTGCTGTATACATCGTCGTGTCTCGGCTACTGATTACCTGGGCAGACTTCCTCCGGGCGAAAAGAAAGAAAACCGGGCCTTTTATAGAGTCATAACTGGACGTCGATTTGTGTGTCCGTGCGCTCCCGAGCAACAAAAAAAAAAAAAAACGAAATCTTTATTGCCTTTTATTATTTTCAAATCCTGAAACTCTAAATCGGCCCAGAAGAATACACACGTGAAATCTAATAATAAAGAAATAAGAATTCAATAGAATCGTCAATCTGCGGCCACACTCTATCAGAAGCGCCATCATCCGTTTTCATTATTCATCAAATCGTCGTAAAAGTTGATGGCTTTAACACACACACACACACAAAAGTCTGGTTGTGTGTGTACATTTGGGAAGAGAATGAAGAAGCTCTTTTTCCTTGGCGCTTTTATTGTTTCTCCAAAGAAGCTCGTCTACCCGTTTACTCTCTCGTGCCGTGACGTTAAGATGTGTAAAATGGGTTATAATACAGGCCTATAATAATCATAACCAAATTTTTTAAACTATTTGACTGATGCGCGTGTGTAGGGGGTTATATTATTATCGTGAACACATTTAACTTTTTTTTTTAAATATCGAATTGAGTACACGGTGCACCAATAGAGACATAACCACCAGGTGGCACAAGGGTCGCCTTGTACACATCTTATACATATATACACGTAATGGTGTTATGTAGAGGGTTCTTTTTGTAAAGGGGGGAGAGAAAAGAAGAGAGGGGGATGAAGCAGGGAGAGAGGGTTGGAAAGAATCAAAAAGTCAAAAAAAGTTTTTTGGGGCATTTTTAGGCTGGAAGGAAAGGGATAAATTACCCGGTCCCAACGGTTATATTCAAGAGGATCCAGACGAAGGAGTATTTTACCACCCATTGTGAGGCGAGGAGGCTCACATATATTCATAACTTCTTCTTCTTCTTCATCCTCTTTTTTCTTTTCTTTTTTGGAACAAAAATATTTATACAAATATCTTTTTAAAACCTACCGCTGCTGTTGTCTATATGATGCAACGATATGTTGAATTGAAAAAAAAGAAAAATTCAATCTCTGATGAGAGCTGGGCTGCCAACCATCTTCTCCTGCATGGACCAAAGTGGCTTGTTTATAGTCAAAAAGCAGAGGCGTCACGCCGAGACATTTCTCCGACTCTCGTCTCTATGTGGCGTGTTTTTTTGTTAGGTGGTGGTGGACGCGATCGTTTCTTATATAGCCAAGGCAAAAGGCAAAAGGCAAAAAGGAAGTGATAATAGAAAGAGAAACGACACGCCGAGAGAGACAATTGTTTTTGTAACTGCGCGCCAGGGCATTTCCGTCTCTTTCCTCACCTGTCACACATTCAAACAAACACACACAACACATAGAAGAAAGGAGGTGCTGACTGGCTTGTCTTTTGTAATGAAACGATCGTTATCGCATCCTCTATAGTCAGACGCACCTACGGACAGACCCCCCGTGGATATCAAAGTAAAAGAGCAGCAACTTGTTTCTTGTTCAATTGTCTTGAACTTCCCTCCTTAATTGTGGAAATCGTTTTCCCCTTATATACTTATTTCGATTGAGATGTCACGTTTCGTGCTGCATAGGACGTCAGGGTGTACACGGTTCCGTGACTCCCGGCATTTCTCTCTTTTTTTGTGCGTTTCTTATTCCTTAAATTATAAAAAATTTTCCCCATTTTTATTCGACTTCATTAAATGGCGTATGAAAGGAAAAGAAAAAGAACACGGTCTTTCATAATCGAGCCCCAACTCTCGCTTACATCCTCTCTCAACCGCACAGTTATCTAATTAATCCGACTATCTACTCCTTCTACTTCTACTTGTTCGATTTCAACGTTATTTTCTTTCCACACGAATAGAAGGAAACGACGGAGAAGAGAAACCCATTGAAGAGCGACGGGAGTCTCGAATTGCTCACTGGAGCTCCTGATGATTCCTCGGCCTGAAAAAAGCCGCAAAACCGCGTACCTAGAGTAGTCGCCTGCGTCATTACGACACTCTTACACACTCTGTACATGTGTGTGTGTGTGTAAAAAGCACTTTTTGAAATGCTGTCGTTTTATGATCATTTTCCACCAGAGGCAGGAGCTAGCGAGGGGTACGGTGGCACAACCCTTCAAAAGGTGTTCACGTTCCCATGGCGACTATACACACGTTCACGTACTACAAACACGATGATTGAAATCGATTGCGCTTAGAGGTGGGTACATAATAAGCGTCTGTGGTTGTGTCGATGGAACAAGAAGAACCGATAACCAGGGAGCAGGAACCCCTTTTTCTCTAAACCGAAAAGAATTCCGATGGTGAAATGAATTGAAACGTGTGTTTTTGGCACCGAGAAAATTGAGTCAGAAAACCACGATCGAATGAAACAACACGAAACTTTTTTGTATTTTGTTTTTTCTTCTCCTTATTGTGTGGGTAGTAGTCGCGGGGTATTTTGTTTTTCTTTCTTGGTTTTGTCGGAGTATAAAGAAGAAGACGGAAAAATAATAAAAATTCTAAAAAAAAAGACAAAATTGGGTGTTTGTTTTGAAATGACAACCATTTCTCCTTCTCCCTTAAATCTCTCTCCCGACAGCAAAATTTTTCTTAAATACAATCACACACACAGTTGAGAACCAAAAATCATAACAGCTCTTACGGGGTTCATAAGAGAGAGAGAGAGAGAAAAAATTGAATATAGGAAGATATTTTTTTGAATTTTTTGTTTTTCAAATGAAAAGGAACAAACAAACATTGACATCACACGATTTGAAAGCCAAACAAATTAAAATTAACAAATCGTGTGGGGATATAATTGTGTGTGAACAGACAAAAAACAAAATTCACGCATATTTTTTTCATATCAACGAGATGACAATCAATATCGGGGCCATAATTAATTTACTTTATTAATTATTTTAATAATAGATAAAGTTTGGGGGCGCTAACTGATTACATAATCTGAGAAAGAAATTGTGTGTGTGTGTGTGTGTCGTGAAATGAAAACAAAATAAACGAAAACAACGAGACAAAAACATTTTTTTCTGTTTTTTTCTTTTTCATCGGGACATTTCACAGTTTAGAGAGAGAGAAGGTAATAATAATAATAGAATGACACAAGGAAAAGTTGTTTTTTCTTCTTCTTCTCCTCCACTCCGAGAAAACGAGCAGAGAAGAGAGAACATTATTAAGGAGGATTTTCTTTTTCTAGTCAACTCATCACCGAGTTATACAGGGGGGGGGGGACACATAACTTGTTTAAATTCCGCGCTCATTTTCAATTTCCCCTCTCTATTTTTGCGTGTGTTTTGTTTTGGGTTTTTGCCATTTCCATATCAACATGTGAAGCATTTTTTGTGTGTCGTGTTTTGCAGCAAGTGCTTGTCTACAAATTATCTTTGGCGAATGTCTGTCAATCTTATTTTTTTTTTTCGTGTAAAAAAAAACACCAACAAAAACAGAAATGATAAGTTTTACATTCATTTTGATGTACACACACATTCACGTAACTAATACACGCAAATACAGACACGCGTAGATTTTAATTCAAACAAAATTTCCAAAGAAAATTGAATAATAATCGAAACACATTGGGAGATTCCTCTTCACCGGTACAAAAGAGAACCGAATCAAATAAGTTTTGAGTGAATTTCCACATTTTTTGTTTGTCTTGTAAAAGTAACACGCACACGCACAAAAAAACAATTCAAAGCAAAAAAAATGAGAAAAAATAAAAAAAGAACAATTGCCGATTTTTGAACGAAAAATCGTGCGGCGTTTGTAACCCCACACGATTCCCCCCATTTCAATTCTTTTTTTGAGCAGCGAACTTAATTAAAAACCACGAGAGAAATACCTCCCACCCGATAGAGAGAAAAAAAAGGGGAAAAATAATAATTCGGATAATTTGAGTTGATGTGAGTTTTGTGGTTCACTGCAAAAGGGACCCCCAAAAAATAAAAAAAAAATGTTTTCTGGGTGTTGAAAACATTCCACTGGGATTCTCTCCTCCGTCTTTGGGATTGTCATTGGGGAGGTACTTTGATGAGTTTAGAGTGGGGGGGGATGAACCGGTGAAAAATGGGGCTGAAAGATGGGGGGAAAACTTAAAAGAAAAATTTTATGGTTTCGTCCGCGTTTTGCTCCAACGGTCGGGACTCGGTCACCGACACACACGTACACACACACACACTCACACAAATCTTTATAATAGTAATAATAGAGAAATAGAGTATAGCGGACTACAAACAGAGAAAAGACACACACACACACGCGGGGGGATAATATTTTTTCATCAGGTAAAAAGGTAAAAAATAATAAACAAACAGAAAAGATGCCCAAAAAACGAAAAACCTTACCGATAAAAGTAGGAGGAGGGGATAACGAGAAGAAGAAGAAGAAAACGTGGGATGAAAAATAACATTCTTGGGCTTTCAGCTACCTATAGGAACACTACCTGAGGTGTATATATACACTCATCATTATCATCATCATCATCAACTCTCTTTTTTTATCTTTGAGAGAGTTGAAGAAGAAGGAGAGAGAGAGGAGAATATGGTAGTTCAAAAGTAAAAAGAGTATATAAAATGAATGCAGAGATTAAATTTTGAGAGAGAGAAAAACTACACTGATCAATAACCGGCGACAATTGCAACACGCACAAATTAAAACCAAAAAAAGAAAAAATTTGTTGAAATCAAACAAAAAACAAACACGATAAAAAGAAATGAGAGGGGGACCAAAGGAAAAAAATAAAATAAAACGTTTAATAATATTTAGCAAGGTGAAAAAAGAAAAGGAAAGTTTTTTTTTTTTTCTATAACGAGGTAGCGCCTATTAAAAAAGTGTCTAAAATAATTCGGGAGATAAAAAAAAAATAGAAACAATTGTTTTGTTTTTTTCCCTTTTTTGTTGAAACAACAGACGACAAGTCCATTTTTCTGCGTCTTTGATTCTCCGCAAGCCTTATAAAGACCTTGTGTGTGTGCTTTTCACAAGAGTAGAAATTGGTTGTTGTTGTCTGTGGCGGATGAGGGATGGCGTCACTTGGCCGAGCAAATGTTGTGAACGCCGTTGTGGACAACGGGCCCGATGGGTCCGGCGTGATGGTGGTGGTGACCGTCGGGCGGGCCGTGATGATGATGATGGTGATGATGGCTGCTGTTGTGATGGGCATTGGCGTTAGCATTAGCATTGCCTCCGCCGCTGTTGTTGCTGCTGTTGCCACCGGCCTGTTGCCTCTGGCTGTTCTTCTTGTTCTTCATCCGCCGGTTCTGGAACCAGATCTTGACTTGACGCTCCGTCAGGTTGAGATTGCGCGCCAGCTCCCAGCGTTTCTGCTTGGAAACGTAGGCGTTGAACAGGAACTCCTTTTCCAGCTCCAGCGTCTGGAATTTCGAGTAAGGTTTCCGCTTCTTGCGCACCGTCACTTGGCCCGTCCATTCCAGCGGATTCGGCCCTAAAGAACCTGGCGAAATAAATAAATAAATAATAAGAATAAGATTTCCATGAACGAAAATAAAGACATCGTGAGAAATATATAGGCAGGGACGAAATGAACAATTTTTTGAAGGGGTTTCGTAGCTCAAGGGGGTGAGAGGGTTAAAAACATGCGCCGGATTCTTTATGACGAGGAAAAAAGGGGGATCCTACCATCTAGCTAGCAAGAGCTAGACGTGTATGGTAATGGCGAAAAGAGAAGAGTACAAGAACTTTTTTTTTCCCCATTTTTCTTCCCCCTCTTGGTTGATGAGAGCCAATAGTCTTTCACCTCGGTGAGTTAAGTTACCAAGGAAAAACAGAAACTTTTCTTTCAACCCAACCCGCCCCCGTCAAATCACATCTGGTCTAAACCTTTTTTCTTTCTTAACTTTTCTTTTCAACAGTTTTGTTTCCGATGTATATATCCACCGATTGTTTCACTCTAGAACATATAGTCGCAGGTACTTTAACCTCGATTGAAATATCACTTTGACTTTTTCATCCAGCACTCTCTCCCTCCCACCAAGTACCTGAGGAATTCTTCTCTCTCCCCTTTCGTTTCAGACTTGCGGCTCTTGTCTTCTAAACCCAACAATGCACTCAACATAATACAGCTCCTTTTCTATCTCTTAATCTCAAAAGATTTCGGGGGATTTAGTTATATATTTCAGAAGAAGAAAAACAAGTCGACTCTGTTGCTTGAAAGATATGATTTGTGTCTATTACACACGGCCGTGTCGAATGAGGAAATCAATGGACAAGCTCTGAACAGAATCGACTGAATGCAATCGATAAATAGTCGTTTATTTGAGAGCTGGAGGGGAGAGACGGTAAGTGAAGCAACCCCTCAATGTTTGTCGCTTCCCCCCCCCCCCCACCCTATATGTGCTGGGCGAACGTAAGTAAAGAAGAAGAAGCTTTTTGGCGTCCCTCCAGAGCCTCCCCCTCGTCACTGTCGGTCTGGCAGGCACTTGTGATGCAACGATTCGAAGAAAAAAGGAAGCGTTTGTATATATGTACACCCGGCGCCATAGTTTTCTACAATATATACTGTGCGTAGTATGAGAAACGACGTCAACGACGACGACATCATTGAGCTCCTAATATTATCGGACCAACCGACTCCATCTAGTGAGCGGTGTGGATCGGATATGAGAAACATCGATAGGCCCTTTTGGCCTTCATCGACGACAAGTATTATATGAATGAGGGGAGTGCCATTTCTACTCTACTGGAACTTCCCATTACTGTTGCACAAGAGTGGGGTGGGGAGAAAAAGGGCCGTCTATTCACACACAAAACACTCTCAACTTCTGTCAGCCCACTTTGCAATTGGTTGTGGAATTGAAAGAAACTTACCAGGGCCGTAGACGCTTGGCGGCATGCCATCGGGACCGGGTCCGTAGCCTCGCAGTCCGGCGTAACTGTCGTGGGTGAAGCCGCAGGCGGCGGCGGCAGCGGCGTCCATGGCGCCGCGACGAGCTTCGTGAGCTTCGGCGGCCAGATAACCGGCCACCGACACAGGTACGCCCATTCCAGGTTGTCCAGGAGTCGGACCGAGTCCTGGATGCCCGTGAGGTTCGGGAACGCGTCCGCCGTATCCGGCGTAACCGCACCAAGCGGCTTGGGCGTTGAACTGGGCGTTGGCAGCGGCCGCTTCGGCCGAGGTGGGGAGACCGGCTGAAGGTCCTTGACCGGCAGCGGCGGCCGCCGCGGCCGCCCCGTATTTGCCGTAGTCGCTGGGCCAGAAACTGAGCGCCGCTTTGGCCCGATCGGCGCCGTAATAGGCGGCTGCAGCTGCTGCGGCCATTCCGTCGCGTACCAACGAACTGGGACTGTACGACTGAGGATCGAACGAGCCGGCCGAATGACCCTGGACGTCACCAACGCTGTACGGCCAAGGCTGGGCTCTTAGTAGACTGCTGGTTCCGCTCGAGTCGCCGTTGATTCCACCTCCTCCGCCGCCTCCGCCGCTGCCTCCGCCTCCTCCGCTGTTTGGATCGTGATGAGAATGAGTCACGTGATGATGGGTGTGATGTCCCGGATAGGATGAGGCTCCGGGACCGGCCGCTGTCTGACCGACCGCCAGTCTTTTAGCCGGAATGTGCAACGGACCGGAACTTCCGCCGCTCGAACTGCCACCACCGGCAGACGGTGAGAGTTGGTGATTCGGATTAGGATCGTCTTGTTCTCCTCGGACGTTTCCGTTGGTGGACGAAGCTGGACCTACTGACGCTGACGCTTGTTGTTGTTGCTGCTGCTGTTGCTGTTGCTGCTGCTGTTGTTGTTGTTGCTGTTGTTGTTGTTGAGCTGCTGACGCAATCGCTGATCGTCGGTGCTGATCAGCTGCCGACCCCACCACCGGACTATCGTCGTAGAGCGAACCGTTCATCGTCGTCCTCGGCCGACAGTGCGGCTCAAGGACATGATTCCACGGCGACGATGCCGGAATCGCTGAGAGAAGCGCTGGATGAGCCTTGGCTGCCGTTTTGACGTCCGGGCGCTAAGCTGCTGATCATCGAGCGACCAACTTCCTTTTCTTCTCTTTTCTAAAAAAATTAATGAAAAACAAAATAAAAAAGGAAATTAAATTAAACGTTTACGTCTGTGTATAATGAATTCTGAATGGAAGAAGGTAGTATATAGTAGGAAGAAATCATAAAGAGCGATTTTATGACGACTATTCTCTTCACGTCTAAACAGATTGTGTCATAACGACGTAACAATCCAATAAAAAATAAAAAGGGAAAAAACAAGTGAGAGCAGCAGATTCAAGAAGAAAAAAAGAGTTTCGGAAACCTGTCGGCGGCAACCCCCTTCTAGTTTTTATTGCATTTCGTCGCACACTTTTCGAGAGGAACCCCAAAAAATCTCGTCATAAAAGAAAGGGGGGGACAGTACACGCGTCAAGCCGAAAAAAGAGAAAAAGTACATGTAATAGTTGTTTAAAAAGAGACACAAGAAAGAGCAGCCAGATAACTCTACTGTATAAAGAGATGGTGCAAGTATTATTTCAAAATGGCCCTAAACTTTTATGGCAACTCTTTTGCCTCTTCCCCCGGAGACTCTTAATAGCATATTGTATACTAACCCCTTTTTGCTTCCCCCCCTAGTTTTTCTTTTTTCAAAGTTGGCCTCTCTTGGTTAACGTACCCCCTTCACTGTTATAAACTCCTCGTAGGCCTCATTCTCTCTCTTTTTTTTTAAGTCTTATAACAAAAGAGTGTTCAATATACACGTCATATAAAATGAACCCCCTCTTTCCAAATGCGGCAAAGGAAAAAATTTTGTTTAAAAGTTCGAATTTTTTGGCTTATCAATTGTTTGAATTAAAATTCGTTTACGAATTAAAAATATTGGATCGAAAAAAATTCACCAAAGTGAAGGAAATGTTTTTTTTTGGTTGAAGGGGAAACCGAAAAGAGTTGGAAAATGCCCGAGGGTCTGAAGTAAAAGAGAAGAACCCACCACAGGTTTTCCCCTTGTGGAGAGAGGTCCGTGTGCTCGCCACCGTTCCTCAACACTGATTGGACCAGGCTGTTGGTCGGCGAGACCCAGTCACGTGACCGCCCTCTTTCTCCTTCTACCAGTCGATTATCATTAAGGAAACACCGAAAGAACTGAAGAAAGAAAAAAATAAGAAGAGTCCGACTCAACTTGACGTTTCCTGTGTGTGCGGGTGACTGTTGTCGCGCCATTAAAAAATCGCTCGTGTGGCTATCGGCGTTAACGAAAGACCTTTCCTTTCTTTCTTTTAAACCTTCTGGCTGATTTTCAAACCCAATTGACGTTCGTTGCCCAAAATAGCAGAAATAAGACTGGCGCCTTTTAAGACCGACTAGAATGGGGGGGGGGATCTCATTACCCTATTATATGCATACAGGAAGAAGATTAAAAAGTCTCTGATCTGGAGTTGATTGAGGGAAAGAAAACTTTGTTCATCGGGTTACGATCAAGGATCCTCCTTCTTTGACCTGGCCCAACTTTTTCTCATGAACCTCGCACCTGTCTTCCCTCCTATTTTGAATGATAGCGACTCGGGTGTTAAAATTTCAAAAACAAAATTACACAATTTCCAAACGGCGATCCCGCCGAGTCTCAGAATCGCCGCCCGCCACACACACCTTTTTCACTCCGCCCTCCCACAGCAAAACAACTTTTTGTATAGATCCTATGATGAAACATTTTGACGTAGGAGCCGACAAAAGAGGCTCCACACTACGACACAATATCCCCCCTCCTGATGGGTTATACAATTTTTCTTCTTTTTATCAAAATGCGTGAAGTAAATCAACTGGCTCAAAAAAGTATTACCGTTTCCGTGGTTATTTCGGTAAACATTTCAATGCCTTAAAAATATTTAACAGTCTCCTAATGAATTCAACAAACAATAACGATAAAAAAAAGCTAAACAAAAATAAACGTTTTTTTCTTTTCTTTCTGGAATGGTGAAGAAAATGAGTTGGAACGAAAAATGAATTTTTTTTTTCACGGTCAATATTATGTGTCGATATAATTTTTTTTTTTTTTGTTGAAAAGTAGATTCCATAAAAAAAGAAGTAGAAAATATAAAAAGAGATAAAACCTTAGACTCCCGAACTGCGATAATAACAAGACTGGCCGAAAAATTGTTCCAGTCTTGCATTGGTGCGTATAGACGGAGTAAAAAGTAGACACGGTGGATCGACTCTGCGGCTAAGAAAGAAGAAAAAAAAAGTTCTTTTCTCAAACGCAAAAAGAGACGAAGAAGGAATGAAGAGAGAAAGAGAGAGAGAAAATGTTATATCTTATAATGTAACGGGTTCGTCGCGCCAGGAGTCTGAGCTGCTCTCTCGCGGTCTCCGCCCGTTCGCCCGCCCGACCCCTTTTTCTCTTGTGTGGGGTGTAAGGAGCCGAGTGCTCTGCCCCTCAAGGAGAAGGGGGGAGAGACCGCCGTCGTGTGACCGCCGGGAGAAAAAGAAAGAAAAAAAGAACGAACTGAAAGGAAAGAAAATTCTCGTTTTTTTTTTTTCAACTAGGAATGAACGCACAGATCCATCTAGCGGCGGACGATTCCCGCAGCTACCCATTCTGGGACTTGGTGCCGTGTTAACCGACTCACGACCCTACCAACTTTTTTTTCTTCGGTTTTTAACCAAAGTCCCGAACTTTGGAAAAACCGGCGCAACACTTTCCGTTTTTAAATTTTCCCGATCGAATTTTGAAATTTGGCGGTTCCCAAAATTTGACGGCCTAGAATTTGTTTAAATTTCTAACTCTCAAGTGTGTCCATAAATTAGTTTGAAAAAAAAAAACTTGTTGAAAAGAAGAGTAGAAAAACTTGCCTTTGGATCCTGGAGAAGACGGGGGGAAAAATTGAATTCGAGAGTTGGATTCGACGATATTTTTCTTCCGTTTTTCAAATCGCCCGTGCAGTTGTGATTCCGAAATTGCGATTTTTCGTGTTCACTCTCGAAAAATCGTTCACGGCTGAACGCAAGTAGAAGCTCAGCAGTCCACAAAACGCCTTCTTTTTTTCTTGGAGCCAAAATATTGAAGAGAAATCGTGAAAGTCCTCCTCACTCGGTCGATCGGTTTCAAAATTATTTTTTTTTCCCGCAACAATAATTCAATCGGGAAAATAAAAAAGTGTCTCAACAACAACAAAACGACGATTAAGTATCTGCACTATTTTGCGCGGCCGGTTCACAGTCGACACGAAATATGTTTCTAAATGTTCTTTTCCAACCAAACAAATAAAAGTGTGTCGAATGTGAAATTGAACGTCACTCGGTAGAAGACACAAGAGTCACTATGTCGGACGACGGGAGATGCGAGACGGGACGAAACGTGCTGCCGAGCCCGACGGACGGACAGAACTTTGTGTGCGTGTTGTGTGTGTGTGTGCAAGAAGGAGCTCCGCGCACGCGAAAAGTCTAACGTCAGTCGAGAGAGTAAAGTCGGACCGAGAATGCCGCCTTGGCTTTCGATGCCGCAGCTCCTGGTGCCTTGAGAGGGGCTGGGCAGGAGGAGCTCCGTCCAAAAAGTGGGAGGGAGGATATTCTCCTATACTTCTTCCAGTCTGGGTATATCTGCCGTCTGGTGGAGAGAAGAAAACGAAAAAATAAAAGGGGAAAAAAGAATATTTTTTTTTTCTTTTCTCCAACACGGAGTCGGCGCGGCTCTTTTCTCCTCACTGTTACGTGCGACTACTACCCACACTACGGGTATATACACTCCTAAGACTCGGCGGGGGGGAGGCCGGGCTTGGTAACGCGCAAAGCCCGGCCCACTTTTTGTTTTCCCCTTTTTTTCTTCTTCTTCTTGTGCTTTTCACCTCCCAAAAATCCACCCTCTCTCCTCTTCACTCTGTGCTCGACTCGGGAATTTTTCGACGGAGAAACTCTCCGACACCCATGCCCACTCCATCTAACGGCGTTGAATCAAACTCTGGAAATGTGTATATACCGTGAAACGGGAGAAATAATCGCAATTCGATTCTTGAACGAAACACACATTTGATAATTCGAGTCATTTACATTCAGTTAGGAGCCAAATTAGGATCTAATAAAAACGAGGGGTGAAGAGAAAAAGGGGTCTAGAAGAAAGGGGGGTCTCGCTGGTTTCGGTGTCATCGTTTCGATTTTATATTTTATATTGGCTCCTTAAAAAAAAACTAACCCAAGACGATAAAAAAAATAGAGGGGGTTTTCTATTAGGTAAGAAAAAGGGGTGAAAAAGATAGAAGCCCCCCTGGTCAACTGGTAGAGATAAACACAACACACACACGGACTCGGGGTAGGAAATTTCCTTTAGTTTTATGGCGCGATGAAACCAAACTTCCACGGCACACCATAAAGACCAGAAGGCTCACACATACAAGAAAAGAAGCATTTCTTCTCTCTCCTTTTTTTTCCAATAAATATTATAACAGCTTCAAATGATATACCCCCAAACGAGAGAGAAACTAACCTTTGGCCAGCCTCTGACTGACTTCTTCAACTCTTTTTTTCTTTTTCCTCCTCCTGCAAAAAAAAAACTAACTAACTAACTGTTAGGAGGGGGGAAACGTATTTCATGATCTTTTATAGCGAGACCTGAAAACCTGTGTTCACCTTCACCTTCTTGAAAGAAAAAAAAAGCTAATTGGACGGCACCGTTTCGACGACAGCGACTCAAAACACCGGACCCCAAGTAGCTTCGAAAAAAAAACTTAAACTTCTTTTTTAAATTAAAATAAAAGTCGTCCCGTGGAGTTTTTCTATTCCGACATGATTTCTCTTTTTTTTTTTTTTTTTTGGTACACTGAAAAACTGTCGACATGCGCACAACTGCAGAGCGTGTATAACCGGTTTTTCTAAGTCTCTTTTGTGTAAGTTATCTTCTTCCCTCGGTTTGGGGTAACTATTGCTCTATACTTTTATAGGTTGTTACACTACTACACACTAGATCCTTTTGCTCTCTCTTTGGGTGTGGGATCCCCCCTGCATTTTTCGCTCTCGCTAGGCCTATCTATTTTGAGTCCGGCAGCAGATATTGCACGTATACATTTTTTCCCCAACTGATTCGTGCTTACAAATTCAGTGAACCGCATTTTATTCCCCGATTTTTTCGACGTGGGATATTAAAAACATCAAAAAAGTGGCGCGCTCAATCGTGAGAAAAAGAAATTGACGACACTTTTGGATTATCTTCTTCTTCTTTTTTTAGCGACGAAAGAACTTGGAGTAGTAGTAGAATTTTTTCGAATTTTTTAAAAAACTTAACCGCAGTGCGGACGCGCGTCCTCCTTCTTAACTTTTACGATTTTTTCAATTTCGTGTAGGTTCGTGCGCTAGTGAACGCGCAGGATGAATTATATATTTTTCAACCAAAAACGAAAGAAAGAAAGAAAAGAAAAAAAATTATTTTAATAACTTATAATTTCCCCGCCGGCCGCCTCCCCCCTATATCCTCTGCTTCTTTTTGTACGTACTACACCTCCTGCCAGCGTGAGTCTAGCCGCGCGGCGGCCCTCCGGTTACTTCTTCTTTGGTGCCGTAATTACCAACGTCTCCGCAGGGAGTCGCGAGTGAAGGAAAGGAAAAAGAGAAAAACAAAATAAGGGCGAGTGAGAAAGAAGAGAGAAGCTCCCGAGGGAGGAAAAAAAGGAGGTGGTAAGAAGGTACCGCCCCAGACGTCAGATTATGCGGCTCGTCGGCCAGGTAAACTAACCAATGACGAGGGTGAAACTCGACCTGTACAACAAAGGCTAGGGCGAACAGTCTAACCCCCTCTTCCCCATCTGCTGTGAATTTTTCTTCTTTTTAACCCCCTGGAACAAGAAGATATTCCCTCGACCGAATTTCTTAGAAGCGATCGGCCGAAAAGGGATGCCAGCATTTGCATACGCTATATACTGCTGCTCGTGTATCAACAAGGTCGTCAAAATCGACAGTAAACATAAAAAAATGTACAAAAAAAAATATATATATATACGGTGCCATTAAACGAAAGACAACTTGTTTAACTATCTCGTTAAGAGTCTCGCCATGACTTAACGGAAAAAAATTTCCTCTCTCTCTCCCACTCGGCTGTGGCGTTTACCTTTTTGTCACCAGCAATTAACACCTCGGCGCTCGTATACGCATTACAACTCAATTATAACCTACCTACCCAGTCGGCTGGTGTTCGTAATATTAACAAAAGTTAATACGTTTCTTTTATTTTATTTCTTTTTATTTCCCGTCGTTATCGTATAAATACTGTCCTATCCCGTAGTATATATACGTGTTCTTATTAAGGAGTCGGTGGGAGTGAGTTCGGTGTTCCTATCCGCGATTAGGAAAAAGAAAAACTCAACGAATGCCGACGCGGCCTTTTTATGTATTCTTTTCTCGTTTCTGCGTCATTTCCAACCGACTAGTGGAAATGATGATAATAATAATCATAAAAAAAGGTAAGAAAATTACCGGCGTATGAGGTGGAAGCGGGAAAGAGTCGGAACAAGGAGCCAAATTGAGATGTCTCTTTTTTTGAAAAAAAAAAAAAACTTCAAATATTCCTCTGGTTTTTATTGGATCTTACGAGCGGGTTTTACCTGATCTCACAAGGGGCAGAGAACAAACTCAAACACCCGAAAAATCGACCGTAAAAGAAAAAAAGGAAAAAAGCGAAACTGAGAGCGACCTTGTACCGTAATCATAAAAATTCAAAAGAAGAACTTGGAGGCCTCGTTATAATACTGTTTGAATCGACGCTACGTGAGTTCTATACCAGTCCGAAAACCCCATATAAAGAGAATTCAAAAAGAAAGTGTTTAGAGCTTACCTTGAATTGCGACGATCCTTTTCGGTGGACACATCCAAATCCGGAAAAAAATTTCAAATTCTTCTCACTGTAATTATCGCGATGTACTTTTTTGACGTCTGACAACGACACTGAATGGACGTCAACTCTTGAGATGGGTGGGCCGGACGTTTCGTTAGCGCTCATCGACCAAATGTAACCAACTGCCTCCTTCTTCTTCTTTCTTTTTTGAGGCCAGAAGGGGGGAGAAAAAAGGTTTTTCTCCTCTCTCTGTGTGTGTGTCTTGTTTTTCCTTCCCTCATTGAAGCGCATCCGCGAAACTAAACAAACACAAACGCACGTACGTACACACAGACACAGACACACACACACGCAAGGGACCCTGTAATAAAAAATAAAAAATTTCGGGCGCCGACTTTCAGAGACCAGAAAAGGAAGGAAAAAGCAGCACAAACTTACTGCTGCTGCTGCTGCTGTTTAGTTCTTCTTCTTCTTCTGACCTTCTCTCTCTTCTACCACCACCACCACCTCCTCTTGACGGGCTTCTCTGCTTATACGACACATTAAAGCGCTTATTTTATGCTTTAACGAGCTCATAAAGGAATTTTTAGCGATTTCTGCGGTCTGAACAACGCCCGACGACGGAGCGCGTATGTGTGTCGGCGGTGGTAGGAGCCCAGGAGCAGCGGTAGCGGCGGCTCCATAACCTTAGCTGTAAAATTAATGAACACCACTATGTTGTGATTAGGCTGGATGATTTCATCTTTTTTCTCTCCTTTTTCCTACTCGTTTCAATTCTTTTCAAAAAAGGGGAAAAAAATAAAAATTTCGAAAAATAAAAAAATACAAACTTGGAAATTTCTTAACTAGACAATAAAATTGAGCACGGAAAAGAATTTCCTTCTTTTTGAAAAGAAACAAGAAAATTGGGAATGACAGCAGGCCTTTTGCTTGCATGTGTCCTAGCAGCGTCTGTGTGTGAATGTGTATGTATACAGAGAAGAGGAAGAACCCTGTCGGCGTGGACGCACAAAGAGAAGCACAAGGATAACACAAGGCCTCTGAATTCAGTCTTACCAATTGGGTAGAAATTTTTTTTGAAAATCCCAACTTAAAATACCAATACGAATTTCGAAGTTGCACACAATAGTTGGACACATTTATAAAATGGCGTTTCAGTTATGAATTTTGAAAGAAATGTTCGGTAGAAACGGGAAGAAGGGTATTGCGAACCGGAGGGGAAATGGTTTGTTTGTTGTGATTGCTGCTGAGCCAAGTCGAACAGGCTCGAATCGGGCCATCATAGAGAAGAAAATAAAAAAAAGAAAAACAAGTATGTAGAAGAGAAAAGAAACAGAGAGAAAAACCATAGGGGCCTGCTGCTGGGTGGCTGTTTACGGCTGTTTAGGGGTCGTGTTATGTGCCCATCAAGTATAAAATGACCACTTTGACTCAACTATTAAAAGGTGATCGTGTTTTGACACGGGGCCCGCCCAAGCTCGCGCTCCCTTCCACTGCCCGGCGATTGCGGCCGGTTGTCTCTTAAAGACACTTGAAGAAAAGCCGCCGCCGCTATTGTAATCTACTGTCAAATGGCGTCCTTAAGTCAATTCATTGGCCGTTTTAAAAAACACTCGTCGTCACTAGATTGCCAGAAATCTCTCTCCCACTGTACCACCTTCTTCTTCTTCTTCCTCCCAACGTTATTTCCCGTCGCCCACCAACACCCCTGCTATGTTAACGGGCCATTCTGTTAGTCATCGACTGAAGATGATTTACTAGACGGGCCGTAAAACGATCCCTCACATGATTCTTTTACGATGCCCCTCGTAAGAGAATCGCATAAACTGCATCGTTCTGATGCCTCTCCGTGATTGCTTCATTTACCTAGCTGTCAAAAAGAAAACAATCAAAAAGTAAGAAAATGACGTCACAAAGTTGACGCGTTTCCATTCCAAACGATCCTTTTTCGTGGAAGTAAAAACATGTTGTTGTTGTTTTCGCGAATCAGGAAAGATTAGAAATAATAATAATAAAAAAAAGTTGAAGAAAAAGAAATACATCACCATGACACACGTGAGCTATTCTGGGAAATGGCGGGAAAAGGAAGCACCCAAAAGTCCGGAGAATTTGGAGGAGACCAGGCAGTGAAAGTTTGTAACGAATTCAGATAAATAAATCTGTTAAAATTCTTCCGACCCTATTGGGGAAGAAGAAAAAGAAAACAAGAGAACCAACAGCAATAGTACTAGCAAAGACATACAGGTTCAAACAGGGAAAGAGTAGTGTGTGTGTGTGTTTCTTCAGGGGTCTACCCAGTAACCCACGGCATTTAGTTTTTATATAAAAAAGGGCCCGACAGCGTGACTGCCGCTGTGCACAAAGCAAACAAACTGTCCATTGATTTGGCATTCGATCAGCTGCCTGCCTCGTTTTCACACACACACACACACCCACCGGAACTGGTACACTTGCAGAAAAACAATAAATAAGGGGAGGACGGAAGGTTTGGATTTTGGAGGAAACCATTAGCTCATTAGCGTTAACATTTCAATTTGAGAATTACACGAAATGTTTTAATTGAATAAGATAAAGATTGTATTATTATAGAGAATCTCACCATCAAAATAAACAGAAAAACCCCAAAAAGTTTGCTTAAACTTTTTCTTCTCAGAGGGAGGTGACACCACCGGTGATATGAACGGGCCTATTGTTATATTTCTTGGAAATGTTTTTCTCGAGGTCTGCCTGCAACTCTTTAGTGCGTTCAATCAGCTTCTTTAAAGTCGGTTGGAGACCGACCTGTTCGGCTGCAGCAGAACGGCGCCTCTCGGCTAAAATCGTTCGATTTGCCTCCATCTTGTCGGCCAATCGCAAGTGCTGTTGCAAAGAATTCGCTACGCGATCAACGTACCTAAACCAATCACGTCAAACAGTCTGAAACATGTATCAATTAAAACAAGCTACAGCCATTTCAGAAATTACCTTGGTGATTCCCGAATAAGAGCTAAATTTTTCAATTTCGGCCGGTTTATAGCATCGATCGTACTCAACACTTGGCTGAGCATCTCTTCGAGTTGTTGGGGAGACTTTTCGGTGCTGGAGTGTGTCTGTGTGAAACTGAAACCCTTGGACTCTTTGGAAGTTGCTTGAATTTCCATTAGACGTTGCTTCAAGAAAGCTTCCAACTAAATTCAGAAGAAATCGATCAGAAATGGTTATTTGATGAGGGTAATTTATAAGAAATTTCACCTCTACAAGATCGTCGATAAACATATTTCTAGTTTTGTGATAGTCCAAAACCGTCAGAGCTTCAATATCTCTAGCCACTCCGCCTTCAACACCGGCTTCCTGGACGACAATTCCCAATTCGGCATCTTCGGTTGTCGAAAAATCTATCGTTGCTTCGTGGGCATCTGGAAGCATGTCGATTTGTCCCCAGTCAATATCTCCGGTTTCCAATTCCACGTCATCGCTTCCAAAGTCAATAGCTGCATCTCCAAAGTCAATCTGTTCGGAAATGATCGATTAATTTTAACTACATAATTTTATTTATAAAAAATTCATATTACAGCATCATCAGTCGTAGTGGGGGCCTCGGGTTCAGCTACCAAAACTGAGGGTTCTTCAATGCGCAAAGGAGGTTCGCCATAACGCCACTCGTACACAGTAGTATTGCCATTTTCTAGAGATTTCTCATTTAAATTACAATTACGTTTACAAAATTAAAAAAAAAATGATTTCTTACCAATGATGTACTGCAACACCGGAAGACATGAGACTTCGCTGTTACCGGTAATCATCTGTCCAAGGAATTCTCGATAAAAAGCTATTTGAAAAAGGATATTAAATAAATATTTACTAAAAATGTTATGGATTATATCTACCAGCAGCCTCCTTTGTTTTTCTTCCTTGTTGAGCCACATCTTTGTACATCTCAGGTAAACTGCAAAGTAGATCAGCCAACTCATTCTTGATGTTTTTCCCTTCAATACCAAGTTGATTTGAAAGAGACTTGTACTTATCCCTAAAATCTTGTGCATTCTTTACACATTCATTTTCTTTCTTTTCAGATTCCTGATTACAAGAAAAAAGTTGAAAGTGTGCACTAAAACTTTTACCTTAATACCAACTTACATGTTGAACTTGCTCATATTTTGTTATGGATTTTTTAATTCCAGGTATCTCATAGGCCACATTTCTCATCAGAATTTGGGCAGCTTCTGCGAGATATACATTATCCTTTTCATACAAACGAACAACTTCTTGCCAATCTTTCATTCTCTGGGAGCCATAACGACCAAATAAGCTTCTAGTATCGGCTTCAGTTTCTTTCAATATTTCAACAATTTGGAGGCAGTGAAAGTAGTTAATATCTGTAAAGCATGACCCGATTGAAAAATATCTATAGGCCTAGGCAAAGTTTATAAGAAAAAATGATTAAAATAAAAACTCTAGATCCTTACAAGTTCCTGTCAAAAGCTTAGTGATTCCTTTGTGTTCTGGCATATCCTGAATAGCAGAATTAATTTTTTCACGAACCAGAGTGATCTGTTGAGGCCATGTTTTTGTACAATGTCGTCGACTTATCACCCAATCAAGTAGCTTTGAGGTCTGAATGTCGATAGGAATATTTTGTTCCTATGAAAATACAACACCATATAATTATAAAAGATGTTAGAAATTTCACATTTCCAGATTTAAATTTAATCAAATAAGTAATTGCGTTTTACCTGCATTTTTTTTAGATCACCATATGTTGTGTTGTTTCCAGTTGAAACAACTAGTCACGCCATCTATGAGATGATAGCATAACCCAAAGCAATGGCCGGTTTGTTGAAATGTTGACGTGGGAACTTGGAACCTGTCAAAACACACAGAGAATCACACAAAACGATTGGATGTCTAACGAGTGACAGAAAAAGTTAACGAGTTACAGTTGAACCAAAAATACATCGTATTAAAGTAGCTACAATTATGGCGCAAGAGTTGTTATCTTCAAATATTGATGGGTTGTTTGAGAAAATGACTCTTGAGGAGATTCAGCAGGTCTTAAGAAAGATGAGACTTGAAGTAGAGAAAAAAAGAGAAGACCTTCGGGTCACTGTCGGGTACGTATCATCGATAAAAAATGTTAATAAATAAATAATCAACAAGTTTTGATTATTTTTGCAGGAGTCGCTATCGAGATTTGATTGAGGCTGCTGACACTATCACAGAAATGAAGAAAACGTCAGAGGAAGTGTCAGAACATCTTCATACTATGGAAGACAAGTTAGGCTCACTGAAACATAGACAACTACTTGGTTTCCAGACAGATCTCTATTCAACAGAGAAACAAAAGTATTAACTTTGCATACTTATGGTTATACTTAGTTGTTTCTATCTATTATATATCATAGGGAAATTTTGGAAGCCAAAAAAGAATGCAGAATACTGGCAGCTCAGATAAGACTTTTAATGGAGTTACCTGAAATCATATGGAAGCAAATAGAAGCTGGAAGTATCTGCCCGGCAGCACAGATTCAGCAGCTTGGATATCATCTTCACACTGGTCTGAGTGTAGAAAGTGGAGTTTGTGGAAGTGCAGCAAATGTTCAAAAATGGTTTCCTGTAATCAACCAACAAAAAGTTTCATTAGCTTCCTTTAATGAAATAATCATTAAAGAATCCACTAATCACCTAACAGAGATCCAGCTCACACTAGAGGTTTGATTATTTGAGTTTCTTATGATTAGCATATCTTTACAAATTTTTGTTAATTTACAGATGGCCGTTGACAGCTGTTGTGCTTTGATACTGTTTCGCGGAAGTAGTTCCAACCAAATGCTTTCTGACTTTCTAAAATTTCGTTCGGAAGCTGTTAGTCGCATAGTTTCACAAAGTGGCATCAAGCAACAACTGCAGAGCTTCCTTCAATTCATTATATCATCATTTGCCACCCTTCATGCACTTTTTGTCGGTAAGGAACTCATTAAAGGTAATTATTTAAGAACTGTGGTTAAATACTCCTTTTTCGTTTCCAAAGAGGGCTTTCCAGAATCAAGCTTGCCACAAGGTTTGTTGTCCGAAAAACTCAAAACCACCTGCCAATCCCCTGCCCCTCCTACTGTGCAGTTGCTTTCGCTTACTCCCGGATTTCTTCGACAGTTGCCACCTATCATAACGGAATTTCGGTAATTTTGCGGAATTTTAAAGTCTTCTCTGCTGCATTTACTAGCGAAATTTATCAATTGGAACAATTCTAGGCCATCAACGAAAGAAGTTTGGACACCGTTGCCCATCAGTCAAATTCGTAATGAATTCCAAAACTGGTTTCAAACTATTCGTGACTTGGTTCCTAAAGAGCTAAATCAAATGCTCAGCTGTGTTTCCAACATAAAAACTTTAGCCAGCCTTCGAGATTTAGCTTTCACTACACTCCAGGTATTGTAGAAATTAAGCTGTCAGTATAATAAGTAAAGTCCGCTAGTAAACGTTTTTCTTCGTTTAAAAAAAAAAGGCTGAACCCTTTGCCAACAAGTGGAGTGAACTGTCGCAAAGATTGATAGGCTCTGATGTAAAACTTTGGGAAGAACTGTTTGAACCAGCATTCGTTGAAAAAGTAGGAGCAATTATTCAAGGGAAACTGGATCATGCTCTGGATACTGTCAAACAATCAATCGAGCAAAATTACGTTAAATTTGACTTGAAGACTTGGTTATGGACCGAATCACCGAATGACTTGCCCCAATCGACTACGGCCCCGCAACATTCGAGTGGTAAAAGATTTCCAAGTGTCAATAAAATCTTTACCAAATTTTGAATTTTTTTTTTCCTTAGGTGTGTACATGAAGACGCGATGTTACATGCCTACTGTCCAGCAATTATGCAGTCTGTGGGATCAAAAATTAGCACTTCTGCGAGAAGACTTAGCATACTACCAAGATGGAAAAACTGAAGAAGGAGAATTATTTATACCTTTCGATAAGTTCGATAAACATGCACAAATCAACGAGGCCCTGGAAAAGCGCTGTGTACAGAGCGTTCGCAAGTATTGTCTTTTAGCAATATTTTCTTTCTACCTGATTACTTGACCAAAACCTTATTTCATGACAGATTTATCTCCTTTTTCAACATAAAAGACGACAACCGAATTATTTTTGCTATGAAAGTTGTTGTGGGCCTGAGTGACCTTTGTCCCCAGCTAAAACTCTGCGTCGACACCCAACAGGTATAAAAGGCTTTTTTATAGAGAGTTTCTTACCTTACAAAGAGTTGACCTTAGGGTGGAGAAGGAAAGTCGTGGAATTCCCTCGTCGATTTTTTACGTTGCTCGTCACTGGATCTTTTTAATCTTTGGAATGCAGACTTACTCGCAACAATGGGGAAAAACCTGGAGGCTCAGCTACGGATGAATTCGATTGCGGATACTTTGAAATCGACACCGGTTTGTTCAACTTCTTTCCCTGACAAAAGGGGAATATTACCTTCAACGCATTTAAATTTTATTTTCAGTTATGGGATGAAATCACCATTCAAGAGGAAGCTGAAAGCGGCAGTGCAGTACAGTCTCAGATCAGAGTCCCAATGAATCCGAGTTTCCCGCTTCAACAGAGTCTCTTCAAAGTCTGCCAAGAGATCAATCACATTGGACCTCACGCCATTCCGAAGTAAAGTCGTGTTAATTCTCCAACACTTAGAATGTTGTCTAATGGGACTATTTTAACGTTTTACAGAAAAGCTCAGCTATTTCTTATGGAGGACACTGCTAGCTCCGTCTTGAAATGTTATGAAAATTATATCACTGGCCATTCGACAGCACTATCACAAGCAGTTGCGCTTCAGTTGCTATTCGACGTTCGATTCGTCGGGGCATTGCTCCTAGCAAGAGACAATAGGGTATGAATTTAAGAAAGTCATCCATGATTTGAATTAGATAAGGATCGTAACTTTTTATGTATGCAGCCTATGCAGGAGAAAGCTCGAAGTTTGTGTGAATCTCTAGAGGGGCGTGTGGATCCATTTGATCTCGATGTCTTTAATCCACACATTCAAAACCATGTGAAACGAGCTGTCCAACGTTTACAGGTGACATGAGTAATCTGATTAATAGAAAACTGTTTATATTTCTCATCGTTTCTTTTCGCATGCAGTTTGTATATGGTCCGCTACTGACCTCAGATCGACACGCCATCCTGTGGGCTGCTCGCCTAGCCAACCCAGTTGGAAGTAAGAAGCCAGAAACACCTTCTGTAGTAGGCCTAGTTTCTTCGACTCCACGTTTCCTTCCTTTGCCACTGGTTAACCAACGGCCATCTAGCATTGATACCAATAGCAGCACTAATAAGTTAGCAGAGTCCTCAGCCAAAGTAGACACAGCATCAATCAATCAGGTACTTCAAACATTTTGTTGGGATTTGCATTTCACATGCATCCTAAAAAATAAATTTTTCTTCAGAAAAAATCTAATCGAAACAAGGCTGATACAACCGCTGCTAACGCCGCAAGCACGGCGCGATCAAGTGCTGCTGCCTTTTTCGGTGCTATGAGTTCTACCTGGGGTTCCAGTATTTTCGGCGGTGACAAGTGATTCATTACTCCATATGTTGTTAATTCGAGAAAAAATTATTATTCGTTCAAAATGTAATGATTATACTTGTGTTGATGAAACACGTGATTTTACCTGTTAATTAATTGTATTTAATTGCGAAGGTGATAGGATAGATATTGATAGAACGAAACTGAACAATTCATCTTTGTACGACTATGACAAGAGAAAAATTACTGAGCCATTTAAAGAAAAAAATAATAATGAACAACAAAACAAGGAGACCAACCATGGTCTTGACTTTGAACAAGAGAAACTAATTTGACTGAGAATTGATGGAGAGGAAAACAATAAACTTAAAGAGGGAGTTGAACAATATTATTAGCGCTGCCTCTAGCATCTTTAGCTAACTCGATAACCTGCTGGAGTACCTGCTCAATAGGGCGACGGCTGAATAGATTTTCCATGGCAATTTGATCGTCCACCAAGAAAGAAAAGAGTCTTTTGGTATTATCTCGTAAACGCTGAACAAGGCTAATGTCAGGCTGCGTCAAGGGTTCCTTGGAAACAAAAAGATTCAGTTGCCATTCGCGTATCAGTTTTAATACTTAACCGTTTAGACAGAAACTTACCTTGCCACACTTCACTAGCACAGATTGAAGTATTGTATCGGCGCTGTAATCCGGCCAACCAAAGCTGCGCAACACGCCAGAATCAACTAGTAGACTTAGCAGCTCAATGATGTGACCTTTGGAAGAAGGATGAAGTCAAATATGGATATGTTCACATTTATTTATTGAACGATTTTCATTACCTTCTAAAATGCTGGAATTACCTTCAGCATCAATTTCTCCAACCAATGCAGAACTTTCATTTTGTGGTTCATTAGCAATTTCATTGCTAGAACTGCGAGCGCTCATGTCCACGAGGCTAACATCAGTAAGACTGGCGACTGGCTCATCTTGAAATATTCTCGGGTTCATATTTTTTATAGTCTATTAGAATACCAATAATACGATAATCCTACATACTTCAAAATAAATTTACATACGAAAACAGTGTTAACGCTACCTCTAAAGCCTCCTCGGACGATAGCTGGTGCTTAAATCTTAGGTGACGTGACAAACAATCTCGTCTAATGTAGACACGAGAACATTTGGTGCACATCAGTGAAGTTTCCTAATTAGAAAAAAAAAACATTTACGAGAAGACCCCTTAATAAACTGAATGGACGCACTTGAATGTGGGTCACATAATGGGCTTGCAATGCCTGCTTCTTGTCGAATTTCCTTGGACATTTGTCACACGCGTGAGGATAAGTGAGCGAATTTTCTTCCACATTGGGTAAGGTTGATTCTACAAAGGAGAATCAAAGAATAACTACAATATAATATTTCACTTGAGATTAAATTACGAACCCGCAACTATCGAATTCGGCTTGTCATAGAGGTATCCATGATGCTTTTGCCTATAGTGATTTTTAAGTCGCCAGATTCGCTTGTAAGTTCGAAAGCAGATTTCGCATTCAAACGATTCCTCGGCTAAGGAAACATAGAATAATATTGATATCATTTCAATAATTAATGCAATGAATAAAGCTTACATAGATGTGCTTTGATGTGATCATCCAATGGCTTTTGTTGGCTTTCATACGTCTTAATGGATCCTTTGTCATCGTGAATTTTGATATGACGGTTAAGAGAATGTATGGCTACGAAGCGGGCGTCACACTGTTACAAGACAAATTCAACAATATGTATCATCTAAAATTGTGACAGGAAATTTTAACATTTGGTTGATCTTACCTGAGGGCATTGGAACGGATTCTCTTGATTGTGGTTGTGCAGATGTCTCTTCAAAGCAGCAGGGGAAGGAAAGTTTTTCTTACAGTCGTCGAAACTACAATTGTAAGGACGCAAGCCAGAATGGACGCTGAGATGAGCCTGCAACTGGGGTTTACCACTAAACGTTTTCTCGCATTTTGGGATAGGACAGGACAACTTGACCCTCTTTTTCTTTTGGCCCATGTGACTTTTAACGTGTTCAAGCATGTTGTCCTTCCGTGAAAAATGCTGTCCGCAAAACTAATAATACAAATCGACATTTAGGATCGAGGAATATAATATTTAATAAGAAAATCACCTCGCAGTTAAACTGATTTCGGGGAGTTCCATCACAGCCTCGCTGCTTCATGTGGCGAGTCTTGTGAAATTTGCGACTAAATCGGCTCCCGCAAGTTTCGCACTCATAAGGTTGACGAACTAAATAAAAATCTTAATTAAGGAACATTAAACTAAAAATTACTAAAAGGTGAAGTAATTACTATTGTGAGAAAGGAGATGCTCGACTAGTGCTTTTTCGCTATGCAGAATAACCGGGCACTCGGAACATTTTCGATCTCGTCCGCTAGCAACGAAATCACTCATAATAGGCAATTCTAGAGGATCTTGAACATCTGGTATTGGCAGGACTATCGGCACCAAAGTCGGCATGGCAGTTTCCGAAACAGTGGGATATGCTGAGATACTTTGGCTGTACACAATCAGAAAGATTAAAAACAATTATTTTCTATTGTAAGCAATTACTACCTTTGAATAATGTTGTTGTTTTCTTCAGATAACGAAGGACCTCCAGTGAATAAATTATTCATGCCTAAGTTCATTGGTTCACATTGAATTCCATCGGTCGCTGTCTGTGGTGTAGCTCTTACGATGTTATCTGAAAAGTAAACCAAGACAAAATAATACATGACGATTTATAAATACAAAACTATTGTAAAAGAAAAACTTACTGTCTGGCCTTGAATCCACGTGGTACGGATAACGAAATGTAGATTCAGACTCTTCTGTTCTTTCTGCATGATTAGCGTTATTCTTGTTTTTAAGTTTTGCCCGAACAACATGGCAGAATTTCAAATGTCGTTTAAGTCCACCGGAGGAACAACAATAATGGCCGCATTCAGGACAAATGAAGGGATAATTCTGAGTTGGGTGTACTACGCTAGCTTGTAGAGGTATCGGCCGAATCGGGAGTTGACGCTTTTGATGACTATCGTTGGAGACAGACGCGGGTTGTTGGTAATTTTGTTGAGATAAAAACAAATCGCTGGTAAATGTAGGAGGTATAGGAGTAGCTTGGATGACTTCAGGAGAGGTTGATTGTGAACGTTCAACATCTATTTCGTACATAGATCCGCTGCTATCATCTTCAGATAGACAGAATAGTAAAGGGTCGTTGGAAGGTGGTGAGGGATGTCGCAGATTGTGGACATTTATTGGCTCTGAAATATTACTATTGTGCTGAAAGAGCTGAGGCCAGTAGTTGGCATTGTCAAAATGTGAATGGTGAGAATAACTGAGGTCGGGAAAGTGGGGCCAGGCAGAGGTTGTCTCGTTAAAATCCGCGAAGGCATTGCTGCTGTTCCCGAGCACGTTGCGATTGCCCAAGGACCCCGCACTGCTGTGGACCACACCGACGCCATTTGTGACTTCACAGATCTTACTGCTCTGAGAACTTTCAATGTCATAAGGCCGGTACAAGTTTTGATTATTATTGCTCATAGAATTGTTGTGAATTGACGAGTAGTAAGAAGTAAAAGGAAACTCTTCTTGCTCCAAACCCACTGCAAATCACAACGAAGAAAACAGTAAAAATAAAACAAACCAAAATGTGAAATGAAATCTAATATAAAAAATCTTACTCAATGGAGGGAAAAATAAATCACTTCCATGATGAAGCGATGGAATGTATCGGTTAAAATTATCATTGTTCATGCCAAAATGTGAGCTGGCGTGAACGAAGCTGCAAGCAACAGAAAAGCAAACAAGCCATGTAAATTATAATCGAATATCAAAAGCACGTGCAAACATAAATAAAGGCGCAAATCTATCTGAATAGTATAATCGCATTAAGTTAATTCTTACCTCTGTTAAACGAAGAAAAGGGGTGGGGGTGAGAGGGACACTGCTGAAAGACAACCTTTCGATCGGACTTGCACGAGGGCAATGAGCTAGCAAAAGGAAGACTGGAGATCATACACAAACAAATTTGAGGTTGGGAAGACGAGCTTTCCGGTTTCGCAGCGTGTGCGACCTTGACAGCAATGTTTTAAACAGAACCTAGGTCACACACGAAACTAAACACACAGTTTTAAATACTTAATGAAATTAAAATATTAAATCATCGTGTTTTTCTTACTAGATATGTATTAATTTTTAATTTTATCAACCTAAAAAGTCTTTACCGAGTGACGACATTGAAAGAAAGCGTTCAAGTGATTTCCCGCCATGTGCGATACTGCTTAGTGCGTCCAGAAATTTCGTCGACCTATAATGGCCGATTGCATTTTGCAGGTTAAAGAAAATCCGTCGAGTTTCTGGGGAAGAAACGTGTAGAGAGTTTTGAATCACGCTTTTTCGTCTAAAAATACTGTAACATAGCAGTTCTGTTGTCGATAAATTCGAATTTAGTGGAATTTTCAAATCTATTTTTCTGAATAGCAGGAAATCTGATCATTCAGGACACGACTGTCCCATGGCATTGACTAATAACGTTATCAACGTGAAAAAAGGATAAAATACGACATAAAATGGAACCTGTTTGTGCTTTCTTAGAATATCGATCAAAACTGAAAAATTTCTAAAAATTAAAAGTATAACCCTTTACAAAACTATTACACGTGCCCGGATACCAAAAGATTCTCATCGCTCTTAGCATGCAAATGATGTACGTATCCTTTTTCTCACAGTATTGACACATGATATTGACATTTGACACCCAAATCGAAGTTGTAGACTTACAGATACTAGATGCGGTATAAAATTTCTAAGGTTTCTCTTTTCTCAACTGCAAAATCGTTGAGGTAGTCACTCTGGTCAGTACGGCGTAGCCTTATTTAAATAGAATCTAGGTTTCCATTGAACACCATTGGGAATTGATAACTATCATCCTATCAACTAAGTTTTCAGAAGAACGTAATCTGTTAACATGGCTTAACTTTCTTGACCTTCACTAATTATTACTGGCTAATTCCCTTCTTGGCTTGGAAGTTCTAATTATATATAAGAATATTTTGAATGTGGTTTATTATTCCATATACATGAATTTGCAGATAGCATCAGATACAAGCTCAAGAAAAATCAACAGACACCAACACGAAAGTGCTTCAAAGAGTCCATTTCATAAGTGAGCAGTAAATGTTTAATCTAACCAAATTCATTGCCATGGTAAAAGGGTGTCTACAGGATGTTGCATCCAGCAGATTGGGTCTTCGTTACTTGCTGAGGCTTAGATCCCTCAGCGACTGATTGCACAATACTAGCAACCTCTTCAAAATCTGGAAAGGAATTTGTGCTCAGTTTGGAGTGGATCAATTGATCATCCACAGTCACCTCAAACGAAGCTGTAGAAATTCAAAAAAATATTAAATAACTTGCATTTGTCAACATATATAAGTTAGATATTTAATACTTCTTCGTCCAATGTGGCCTTCAATCTCCGCAGAGGGAACTTTTTGCCGAATCATTCCAGCAAGCTCCCCGTAGCGGGGACCATACCCTCACCCACCGCTGTACAAACATAATAATCAAATATTTGTGAAGAAAGAAAACTACTTAACTAAAACATAGTAACATACCAATATTCAATATTAATCTTCACCATTTCTTTGCTAAATGCACGGATGTTCAACACCAAATATGATGCTCATGCAACAACTGGGTTAAATGTGGCAATGATTGCTTAATTAACTTCGCACTTGACAGCTGAGACGCGTTTTGATATGGTTGCCAGGCAACGACACACAATTTATAAGGTTGCCGCTAGATGGGGAATCATGTGACTCCCCCTCCTACTTCCCACCCTTGAATGCACATGACCACGATAATGACACCTGTCAATTCTCAATTCAAAGAATTTTGTGAGTTACGCTTTTACTAGAACTGCAAATCACTTATCAGCAAATACTACGAGCTACGAAAGGGTGCCCTTCTCAAATTCCCACCAAGTCATTTCAAAGTTTTAGTCATGCAATCGTCTTCTTCTAACATTGTCTCAAATAACTGGGAGGAAGTGGATAGCAAAGAGATTAAAAACCTGGTAACTGAAACAAACGGGAAAAAGGAAAACATTTTGATCGGAAAAGAAGTAAGCTGAAACATTGTTTTCGTTTTTCATAGGTTTATAACATTTGGTAGAAATCAAAATATTCATTTCAGTGAATTTGTCTTACTTTGATGGAATGGAAATTACCCCAATTTGTATCATTGTCTCAAATGTGGATCAACACTTTAAATGCAAATATTAATAAGATTTCCTTTCTAGGATGTGCTTCTTCACCATTTGGATATAAGCATTGTAGAAGCGGAAAAGCGAATTAATGGTCCACTAACTTTGAAAGAATACTATTCAGTTTATCTCATTGAAACAAAGTATTATTTTAAAATTGTTCTCTTTTTATAGTATTCTAATAAAGCTTTATTTTTAATAGGGCCACTGATAAGAACTGGAGAGGAGGGCTTTCCCCTACTGGGTCAGTTTGGAGACGCTACAGTGAGTTCGAATTACTGAGGTTCCAACTAGAGAACAAGTATCCTGAAGCAATTATCCCACCTCTACCTGAAAAAAAGGCGTCATTCACTCGCCAAAGTCAAAGCAGTGATAATATTGATCCTGTATTTGTTGATCGTCGAAGAGTAGGATTGGAGGTATTTCATCTAAATTTTATTCAAGAACAATATTTGTGAGTCATTATACAATTACCTAGAACTTCCTCTTGCGTGTTGCCGCCCATCCCATTTTATGCCACGACCAAGTCTTGCTCAAGTTTCTTCAATCAGATCGCGAGTGGTCAGATCTCGACGTTAATGCAGATGGCGGGAAATATGTTCAGCAAGCAGAGTTCAAATTGAAATCTATCAGCACCGCTTTGAGATTGAAAAAACCCGATGATCACATGGAAGAAATTCGCCATTACAGTTCAGAACTACAGGTAGTTTTGTGTCTGGGCAAAAGCTAGTTGGCTGTCGTTGGTAATATAACTTGATTGTTTACTACTTTTAGTCAAGTTTGGGGAACCTGTTAAGGCTTCGCGTCCGTCTAGCCGATCGACTCTTTGCTATCCACAAGCTACATGCTAATTATGGAAGAGTTTTTAGTGAGTGGAGTGCCTTAGAGAAAACAATGGGAGATGGTTTGCAGGTATTGAAATGCTTAAAACTATTTCAGATTTGAATTTGGAAATTTTTTGATCAAATTCCTGCAGAAAGCTGGGCATTATATGGATTGTTACGCTGCAGCTATTGACGCACACATGGAAGAGGAAGATATTGTTGCAGATCAGCTGAAAGAATATCTTTTCTTTGGTAATGCATTGCAAGGACTTAGCAGCCGGCACCAAATGGCTCAACTTGAGGTCGAGAAAGCCGAATCGCACCTGAATTTGCAGCAGTACAACAAAAGCAGATCGCTGGGACAGGATGGTTATCTCACCAAGCTTTGGGGGAAATGGACTGGAACAACGGAAACACCAGATGATCGCCAGGCAAAAATCGAAACAATCGAGCGTAATATTGACGAAGCTCAAGTACTAGTACAAACAGCGTCTACCCAGCTTAGGTAGGCATATTTTTACTTGTGTAACTTAATTCCTTTCAAGTCGTTAGAAAAATCTAACGGTGCACTTTCTTTAATTACACAGTCAGTTTTCCAAGCAAGCCGTTAATGAGGTGGAGCGCTTCCACCAGCACAAAAACGCAAATCTTCAGGAATCGTTGGCCAATTACGTCATCCTTCAAATGAAATTGTCCAAAATGGTATGTTTCAATCGAATTTTTGATTCTTGGAAAAATAGATCGTACTTTAATTTAAGGGTGAGCCCGTGAAAAAGGACAAATATCTCGTAAATAAATGTAACAAGTATTGTATTTGGCCTCACCTCCGTTTTGGAATGTTACAGGGTCTGCAAACTTGGAAACATGTCAAGGAAGCCCTGGAGGATCTGCCTTGAGAAACTGATTATATGCTGAAAACTGTTCTCTCGTCTGTGATTCTGTCTCGCCTCACAAATTTCACCTTCTCAGCTGATAATCTTTAATAATCGATCCGTTTTGGGAGATATTGTCTCTAAATTTTCTCGGCCTTTGTTCGCCCACCTTTTCCATTCTTAATTTGTCCACGTGTTCTCTAATTGTTCTAGCCTTGGATTTAATTTGTTCCTCCACGTCATCATAATCTATACTTTATACAGATTTAAATACCGAACTTCCCAACATTGTGTGTTGCTTTTATAGAGTTTCACATTGAAAGAGCATCACACACCATCGGCTTGAAAACACTCAAATAGTCTGGGAATGTCTCTCTTGACATGACGTGTCCACCTTCTCAGTCCATACAGGGAAACGACTCTGAAACCTATTGGACTTTTTTTTCTCTGCGTTCCCGCAACGTCCGCGCTCGGTTGCTCGATGCGTGGCTGTGATTGGATATTGTTCTGCCCGCGTAGGGTTATATTTGGAATGAATCGGTACGTAGTAACGCCAGAGAGCCGCGAGTCACTTCAGAACTTTGTCCTGGAAATCCAGGAAAAATTTGTAATTTCGTCGTCTGAAATCATTTGGTTAATTCGCTTATTCGGAACCTCAAAGGAGATTTGGTTGGTTCGTGTTTCTCAACCCGATGCTGATTTGAAGGCATGCCAACGCGCTGATGGTTCCCGATGTGGGTACCGGCGTAACATATACGAGTGAATGTCCGGTTCGGCGGCGGCTCCGTACAGGCGGGCTAAAATAGCCGCCGATGTTGAAGAGAATTTTGTTGTTGCTAGACACTGGAGCAGCTAAGAAAGAGAGAGAGAGAGAGGCAAGCAGGGGAGAGAAGGACAAGTCCAACCATGGGTCGAAGATACACAAGAACGTGACGGTAGTGGGTCCTATCTTTGTCCCGTATGCTGAGCAAGAAAAACCTCCGTTTACTCTCTTGCTCCCCCGACGTTCCACCACCACCACCACCACCCGCCGCCGCCTAGTTTCCCAGTATATGGTCTCCCGTCACCGACAGAGGCGTTGCCAAAAAGCTTCCGCAGTAGCTCAACTTGTCCATTCGACTCCTCTAGCTGGAACTAAAATTAAATCGCCTGCGCAGCGAAGAACGAGAGAGAGAAAGAAATGGAAAAGAAAAAAACGAACGAAAACTTTGCCTTACAATCTTTTCCTCTCTCTCTCTACCGTCTAGCGTCCGATTTCTGTTTCTTTTTCCTTGTTTATTTTCTACCCTTTTTTGAACGTTGTCGATCGGTCCGCGATATTTTGCGTCTGACCACATTTCTAAACTAACCGCCCGAATGAATTCAAATCAAAATAAAGTCACGGGGAGACTTAAAAATAAAAATCATCGCCATATGGTCATTCGTATGAGTCATTCGATCGAGGTATTGTACGGATAACAAGTCGATTATTAATCGGGTACACATGCAGAGCGTATAATGTGCCTGATAGGACAGTAACGGGACATGAGTTGGTACTGCCAACTTACGAATAGCACAAGTAAAGATAGAGAACGAGAGAGAGAAGCAGAAATTAGCATTGACCTAAATATGCAATGTCAGTTAAGGAAGTGTGCGACTTTTAGAGACGAATAGAAGAGAAAAAAAGGGAGGTGCTGCACGAAAGAAGAAGACATTTTTTAAAAAAGAAAAAAAGGAAAAAAAAAAACAAGCAAACGAGGAGGATCAGAGGGAGGCGGGATCGATTGGAAGGCCCTCTAGTTGCGGGTATAAAAGAGCCGGGTACATGTTGCCCGATTGCCTTAGTCTCTCCGGTGCCCGCGTTTTGTGGATTTCGATTGTGATTCCTTCCTTCAGCCTTACAAAACCCCAGCAGCAGAAATGGTGAGACACTATTACCCCCAACTTTTTTTTAAAAAAAACCCCAAAGCAAATTTCATATTCACATTTGATTTGACGAAGCCTTTTAATCATCTTTGCCTTCTTTCTTCGATGGCAGGATCTGAGTGCTCGCGACATTGAAAGTAAGTTTCCTTTTTCAAACCTCATCTGTTTACCTTAGTAGTGCAAAGAAAGAAAAAAAAACAATGCGGTTAATTGTAACACGAGCTTTTTAGTTTAATAGAGTTGTGTGCTAAATGCTCCTCCCAGTGAAAGGGTTTTCTAACCTACATATACGGGAAACGGAAGCGTGTCCAAGTATGGTCATCATCATTCGGTGCCGAGAACAGTTCCGTGTGCTTAGAGCCTATACACATACGCAGTGTGGATTGGAGTGTGTAGGACTTGGCGTTTGCTTTGGCACCGATTGGGACGGGATGCTAAGTTTAGTCGAGGGAGAGGGACTGGCCGGGAGGAATTAGGTTACTACACTACAGGAACTTGAGGGTGGTTCGGGGTGGTGGTTGGGTGGCGGGAGCGAAAGGGAAGTATACACACGTATAGATGAGTCGACCGAATTCCGTCTGCACAATCTATTTTTACACGCCTTCTTCTTCTACTCTTACTCGACGCTCCTGAGCTATTGCTGTTTAGCTGCTTACACCAGAAATGCGATTGTGAGACGACCATATCACCCTATTACTCCGTGACGTTCCAGTTTTATTTCTTTTCCCGATTTTCAGCTGCCACATATTGCCATTGCCAATTCCAACGTTCCTTTCAAATTCTTTACTGGTGATGAATTTCAACGATCGCAACCGATTTAGAATGTTATCGCTCTCCCCTATCGACGCTTTAGAGAAACACGGACGTTATTAATTGTTTATTCTACAAATCTAATTGTTTCGATTGATTAACAGGGGGGAAATTCGCCTTCTCCATCTACGATTTTGAGGGTAATGAGACTATGGACATGTTCTACTTGGGAGACTGCCTCCGAGCTCTTAACCTAAACCCCACCTTGGCTCAAATCGAGAAAATGGGTGGCACAAAGAAGAAGGGTATGTTTGTTTTTGTTTTGTTTTTATTATTATTTCCTGTTTACTTTACACGTTATTTTTAAAATGTCGCATTCATCCAACAGGAGAGAAGAAGATCAAGGCTGACGAATTCTTGCCCATCTTCTGCCAGATCAAGAAAGAAAAGGATCAAGGCACCATTGAAGATTTCATTGAGTGCATGAAACTCTACGACAAGTCCGACAACGGAACCATGGTTTTCGCAGAGCTCCAACACATCCTCATGGCTTTGGGTATATTTACCTGGGATAAATCAACTTTTTCATTTTGAAATTGGCGGAAATATTTGACTATCGCGTTTGCTATTCAACTAGGCGAGCGCCTCGAAGAGAAGGAAGTCGATGACATCATGGCTGCCTGCTGCGACCCCGAGGATGAGGATGGCTTGATCCCCTACAAACGTGAGTTATTCCCATTCGAGCACCTTACACACACAATTATACATCCTGAGATCTTTTAAATAATTTCAAATTTGAAATTTAATTTTTGACGAGTTTTCATAGTACTTCGTTATTACAATATTGATGCGTGGATTAGTGATTATACAACTTATACCTACAGTATGAGTGAGTGTTTAAAACGGGTTGTCAAAAACCTCGTTGTTGAATGACCAACCCGCAAGTCAGAATAGAGTCACAACAGCCTCACATCCTCAGCCGTCAACTCGTCGTTATATAGTGACGATACGCTGAAGGCTGAAACAGAAATTTTTGCACGACCAATCGACATATCGTATAAAACGTTACGATCATATACCCTTTGTCTTCTTTGCCATAGCGTTTCTTAACCGACTTTTGGCCGGACCCTACCCCGACAGTCAGCAATAAGATATTTAAGTGTTACGCCTCTTCAACCCTACCCTTCAACAAAAAAAAACAAAAAAACGCAAACAGTTACACATCCATCAGGTTTGTGGTCATCCTCTAAGTCGTGCAATTCAATTCACGTCTGCTGCTCCTTCACCTAACCGCCGCAACTATGCATGCGCTTCCATCACTATTAGTCATTAAGATTCCGTATAGTCATTTCAACAGCAGAAACTGTTTCATTTGTAACGAGACCGAAGTGGTCGGTTCATTACGATAACCGGAACTCATCTTTACGCTGTTCGCATTACGCTATAAATGGCTTATTACTTTCTCAACGCTTATCTGCTTGAGCTCTCTACATGTCTACGAATTCTATTTCAATTGAGGTGCTCTAATCATTTCCCTTGGGGTTTTTACAGCTTTCTTGGAGAAAATGATTGCTGGTCCTTTCCCGGACGCGGAATAAACATCAACATCAACAACACCCACACCCAACCGTGAAAAACCGCAAAAATTTCTTCTTGTCACAACCACCAGTTGCCAAAGAATGGATTAATTATCACAAATAACCAATACAACATACAAAGACGAGATTCTTTTTCATTGATTTAACAGATTTATTATGATGTCTCCAATTCTGTTTTGTTTGTTTTCTTTTTTGATTTGGAGGGGAATCGAGTAGGAACGAGGGGAAGGGCGACGTCATCAGCAGATCAGCTTCGTTGTTTATCGTGGAAAAAACAAAACTTTTTTTGTGAAAAGAAGAACGAGTTAACAAAATAATTAAAATTAAAAGCATCGAATCCTGTGTCGTTTGAGGGAAGGGAGACTTAATGTAACAGCCGAATAAAGTCATATGTGCATGATTGTGACTCCTGTGTGTGTGTGTTTATTTCACTTTCTATTCTCAAACTGCGTATAGTATTATTTTTAGTCGTTATTCAATTCTTTTCTGTCCTCTTATCATTATTCTGAAACCCATGAAAAGCAAAAGCAAAAAAAAACAAACAAAAGAAAAGACTATTATTATTCCTGATGTCGGCAGTTTAGTGATTGAAATTGAAAGAAACCCAATGCCTGCTATAGAGAATAATATTAAAAAATCTTGGAAAATCATGCTATTTAGAATTACTTACTACACCCTATGTTTTATCAATCGAACCCCGAGTGCTCAGTTACTATACGCATAACTACACGGTCTTATTTGGGATTAGTTCAGACTTTCAGGTAATAGAATAGCGTCCCGAAAAGGTAAATGTAAACATGCAAAACGGACTCGCTGTTCTAAAAAATAGTCGCCATTGACATGCTAAAAGAAGATGGTCGCTATTGACTGAAGCTATACGGTGTAATTATAGACGAATTCAGCCAGTTTTTTGTTGTTGTCATTTTTTCTTTTTAAAGTAAATACCACCTTGTAATTTATACAAGGATAAAAGGCACTTCATATCGAATGACCCCGTAATATCTAATAAAAGACGACTGAAGGGTTACGATATCGCGAACGAGCGTGTTGATAGTGCGCCTTGACAGACTGCCGGATTTATGGGATTGTTACGTACGCGGAGACCGTGTTGGTTCATGAAGTACACGTGTACTTGTGTACATTATGCTTCCTGAGATAGGGAGGAAAATGAATGCTTCGGCTTTAGATCGGGAGGAATTATGAAATAAATGTTGTTTTAATTGACTAGTGTGCTTTATCACTAAACTGATAAAGCATTTCCAAGTCATCATCATAACCATCATATCTTGGTATCCCCACCCCTATGGAAATTCCCTCCCATTGCCTTTTGCATAAGCTTTGCGCTTGTGGTGCCTTTTTGCGAAACCGAACAAGGACTTATTATCAATAGTTCCCATTCTAGGAACTCTCAAGTTCTCATATGAACTTCTATAAAATCATCATTTATGTTCAACTCATCACCTCTTCTCAACTAAATTATTCATTTCTGTGTGTCAATGTCACTCAACTCTACTCAATTGATATATATTTTTACAAATTACTTTACAAATTTGGTACCATTTAGCTGCAATCATTATTCTTAATCAGGCATCTAGTGGGAGAATGTCGTACTGTCTATTACTCTGATTTAGTTCGTTTTTTTTTCTAATTTTATCGACTCACGCTAGTTATAAAAGAAATCTGGCAATGGTGCATCTCGCCTTCAATGCAATTTCGCGCCTTTAAATCTTTAATCCTTTATGGACGCCATACTGTCACTCTGTTAGAGATCAGGGGCGGAGAGAAACATTTAGAAAAATCTCTAGTGTGATCGTTGATGATCGTTTTGTAGGCCTGGCTAGGTAGACTGTGTTCTCTAACCGTTATCTTCAACATGCCTCAGCCAAAATGGTACCACAAATCTCTGGCAGAATTGTGTATGGACAGTATCGTCGATAACATGGAGAAATGGACGGCATTGCGTAGTTCGGAGCACGTTTCCAGCCTCTTTTACCTTCTGCGTGAGTGTCTTTTCTTTGGAATAATTGTGTGCTTTTATTTGATTATGCCATTTTGACTACACACAGCTTCGCATTGTCTGGAGTACATGACTGAATGTCTCTTGAAAGACTACTCGATAACAGAGGACATGTTTGATCTACTTTTCAAAAGCCCACACATGAAAGTTCTGGATTTATCACAAGATTATCTGGGCACTGGATATGATGCCAACAGAAATTTTCGCATCGTTCGTTTGGCATCGGTCAGATGTTTGGTAATAATTAATTCAGCATTATTATTGTAGTAAATTTATGTGTAACTCTTTGCAATAACAGCAACTTACTACACTGAAGATTCATGATGGCTGCTGTGTTGCTTATTTCAATGATAAAAGAACTTCCAAATTAGAAGAGACTTTTACTTCTATTTTTCAGCGTTTTGAACACCTGCAGATCCTTGATTTATCTTTCACATTTTATGGTGCAATAAGTATGCTCAATCTTGGATCAACCAATCAACCAAAAATAAGGTAGGATGTACTCTACTTTAATGAAGTAAATTTACTGTATATAACACTTCGTATTTTTTCCCCTAGGGAGTTGATAGTTAATTACTGCCCTGGTGTGACCGATACCGTAGTTAAAGTGTTCTGCAACGGTCAAAGTTCCCTTCAGAAATTATCAGTTAATGGAACGGAAGTGACTCATTCCGGAATTCGATTTGCTATCGAACATTTACCAGAGTTGAAAGAATTAAATTGCGACAATGAGTCTGATCTGAAAGCTTTTCGAAGAATTCGTAAAGAAACCAGAGAATCAAAAAAATATTCTTTGACCAAGTGGCTTATGTGGACTCCGCCAGACGAAGTCTCCTATAAGAAAGGCAGCGTTTCATTGATGGTTGACATGTGTCCGTCGCTTGTTGATGTTTTCATACATGTAAACGACGAAGGATTTACCGATGAGGAGTTATTAGGTGAGAAAAATTCTGAAATGCTGGTGTTCGTATGTGTCGAGAAACTAAACGCAATTTTATTTCAGGTTTTCAAAAACTTAAACAAATACAAAATCTTGGAATTCGGATATCCTTCCTACCGTCGATCATCTCTATTCCTGGCGGAGTAATTCCTCTTCTACAAGCTCGTGGCCTTACACTTGAAGAATTATATTTATCGGTGGAAGTAACGAGTGAAGAAGTCTATCTCATCATCCAATGCTGCCCGAATATTCGCCGTTTGCTACTTGCTATGCACTGCTATCTATATACTATACCCGAACCGGTGTTAGATTATGGCGTCCACTCTTCTCTTTGTTCCCCAAAGGAAGTATTTCCGTTAAAGATGCTGGAAGACATCTCTCTGTCTTCTTATTATCCTCGATTCCCTATTTCACGCAAATTGTTGCTATTGCTTTTGTCTTCCCCTGCTCTTACAGCAGTTTCCATAGAAAAGTGTTTTACTCTTGATGACGAGATCATTGAGGAAGCTTGCGCTAGAAATAGTTTCAAGTATTTGACCAAGTTAAAGTTTCACGGTTGTTCTTATGTGAGCCAGAAAGGAATCGATTTTTTTCTGAACGAAGCGAATCCTTTGGACGAAATTTCTTTAAAAGACTGTGGAAATGTGAACCTTGAGCGTATGAGAACCATGGCTCAAGAGAAGCATTGGAATTCGGTAAAAATAACTGTTGAAGATTAGAGGTGATCGCAGTGAGATGGGCGGGCAAAAATGCGATCCAAAATTTCTTTTAAAAGTTTCGTTTCCTGTTCGAACACTTTTTCTTTATGTTTTATATGCTTTAAAAAGAATATTGTTTTTGTCAAAATTCTTTTTATCTGTGGTACTCAAGAAATATTAAAGAAATTCAATAACATCTATGTTTTCATACTATATTCCACAAATTTTTATAGGTTTAAATTCAGGGGATGGCTACACTCATTCCGATAAACTAAACAAATCTTATTTTGTTTTTGTATGTTATTTAGGACATGATTTTCATTAATTTGTTGTAAGTTCGCTTAAATGTCTGTTTAATTTGGTCAAACTAGATTTCTCTTCCTTCAAGCTGATGTTAGAAATATTGGCGTCGTTCTCTGCTGATCCAACTTTGACAGTTCGACTGGGCTCTGTTGGTGCTGGACTGGTGAAGGTATTCGTTGCTAAACTGGTGTTTCGTTTGATGCTGGAAAGGTAGGTTGTGTACGGAATTCAATGTGTCTGTTACTCTGTTTCATTTTACAATTGAACTTCATTCCACACCTTCTTAATGGATGTAATTGTAAATTTTTAAAAATAATAAGCTAAAAAATCTTACACTACGTTTTGTTCAATTAGGACATGATTTGCAATAACTCGTAAGTTCGCTTTAATGTCCGTTGAAGTAATTTGGACATTAAACTAAATTTCTCTTTTTTCTAAGTGATGTTAAAAATATTTGCATCGTTTTCAACGGATGATTCAACGGGATCACCCGGCAGATAATGGCTCTGATCCTACTACTTTAATTTAATACGCTTTAACTGTGAGACTGAACAACAGAAGGAATGGATGTGTTCATTATTTTTTTATTATTTGCTGATGTATTTATAATTTACTTTTTTTCTTTGTTGTGGTTGTGAGAAATTAAGTTCGTTTCGTTTTCGTTTGTTAATTTTATCGACTCACACGAGTTATAAAAGAAATCTGGCAATGTTGCATCGCGTTCAATGAAATTATTCTGTTCGCGGTTCGCGCCTTATCTTATTGTCACATTTGTCAGTCAGAAGATGGCTTTTGGTGAGGTGAGGATGTGCTTGGAGCTTAGACTTGGATCGACCTGGGAATGTTGTTCTTGGTATTTTATTAATCACTGCTTTGATCTTCTTATTATGACTGTTTTATGAAGTATTTTATATTTAGACAATGTGAATAGAGAGGACGCAGACAAAAAGTCATTTTATTCTTAAGAATTACATTTTGTCGGTTTAGTGGGCACAACGTGCAGACTGCAGATACACATTTTTTTTTTAACTGTGCAACAATTGCCTTGAATTTCCAATTACTGTGACAGAATCGGTTTATTTATGCTTATCCACTGATTTCCAAAATTTGTTGAACATAATTATTACTAATTTTCTTTTATCTAAAGTTCTACGAAATGAAATATAGAATGCATCACATGTTCACATTACCGTGTGTGCAAATATTTCAAAAAAGGACATTGAACATGACCAACTTGACAAGGAATGCTTCATCCTTCAGTTTTATTCAATCTCAACTGGTAACACTATTTTACTGTATTGATTGTCATTCCTTTCTTTAATATACCTTACTGCAGTGCTAAAGCTATTTTTTGTAGGGCTGGACATCGTCTCAGATCTATCCTCCAACTGAACGACAATCAACAAGCAATGAAACCAGGCTCAGATGATCAGGCAGATCAGACACTGATGTGATTACATTGGCATGTCTGCAAGAATTAGTGTGACCACTGAGAGTCGAGTGACAACATTTGAGTTGTTGGGCATGGTTTCTCCCTGGTTTCTCCTTCAGGACTACATCAAGACCGGATGTGGAATGATTAAGTTTATTTTTATTTTTTTATTTTGAGTTGATTACTTGATTTAAAGTCTATCTGCGAGTCTAGCTCACTTCCAAACTTAAAATTAACATATAAAAAAAGCTTCAAATATTTTTTTACATCAAAATTCTAATTTTACTTATTTTAGTATAATAAGATAAATCAGCCATAACATTCCAAATTGCGTGATTATTTATTAAGGTTTCTTTCTTCAACATAGACGAGATGGAGAATCGTCAAAATGTTCCAATGTCGTACCAAAAGTGATCGTTGTCCAAGTCAATCTGATGGACAGTGTTCCGGCAATCGGTAAAAGATCAATTTATCATATTTTTTGAATATTTGAAATTGTCGTGAATTTATTTTTGGTTTGTTTTCTGCTCTTCGTCTGTTAGGTAGCACCTAGAGTCGCATTTCTGAGTTAAGCGTCAGGCAGTTGATGAATTTGTCCAGCCGAAGCCATTGTAGCCAACGGCATGGGCACAAGTAACAATGGTTCCAGTTCAATGGCCACCGGAGAAAGTCTGATTGGCGGCGATGGTGCGTCCACGTCCAGTTTTATTGATGGTAAGAGTACCCTGCCGTAATTGCATTGACATTATTCGTGTGATTTATCCCTTCCCCCTTTGTAAAATATTCGTCGTAGGCCTAATCGTTTTCGATTCAGGGTTCGCCATCTTTTATTCCGGTCTATTACAGAAGTAGTAATTACTCAAGTACAGCGGCGTACGGTGATAATCCATCTGGCTGAACTGTTAATCTCGAATTTTTTTCTTTTAAATGTTACAGTGCATTAGTATTAGTAGACGGGTGGGTAAGAGTTAGACGTGCATGATTATATCAGACGGACAGACATGGGGTTATAGGACCTTTTAGAAGATATTGCCAATAATAAAATTGTCAACAGATTATTACTAGGCATTTAATTTAGCGAGTGATTTTAAAATAAGTACGGAAGTGGATAGGCAAAGTCATAATGAAAAGAAATGGACGGAAATGAATCAACATTTTCAGTGTACTATCAGTTTCCAAAGAAGGACAATTTTCGTCGCATGTTTACAGAGAACTTCTCATTAATTGTCCATCCACAGTTTTTCAATTAATGGTTCAATAATCCCGAAACGACACGCAGAGTGTTGACAATTTAAAAAATGTTACACCATTTTATAGTCAGAACTGTGAGAAAATGTATAATAGAAAAATTTGTCGTTTTATTATCGTGATCATTAGTTGAGCGCCATTGCTATTACGTGACATCTCATCCCGCTCAGCATTCAGCAATATACGTCGACTACGATGCGCTTCACTTTATCGGTAATAGAAATTTAAATATCTTTAACTTTTTTTGTTTTAGTGAATTGTCATTATAGACCATAGACTTTGCCGTTTAAATAATTTGTGTATGTTATTTTTAACTTCAAAGGCTCTCAACGTGTTTGTCCTCATTGAGTTCGTGCATTCCAATTCACGTTCAAATTTATTTCAACGTAGCAGTGGTAAGCCTTTTTATAATTATGCGTTGAAAAATGTGAGCCAACAGATGCCATGTTTAAAGCTAGAGGTCTTTTAAATCGTTACGTCGAGTGTATTGTAATGTGTTATGATAAAATGTTGGATTTCGGTTTTGAGAAGCTGATCAGCGGACTATTTCAATCGTCGATGGAATCTCGGCAGTCGCTGGTAAATTTCCTCCTATATTTTTTCTTCCTATCAGGTTGTTTTAACCTTAGACCATTACCTTTGTGATGGATCCCTGATTGGACAATCTCACATCCTGACAGCGGCTCTTTACGTTGAAAGGTAAAATATAGGAAGGCTTTATTGTAATCCATACAATTTTGAATTTTTTCTTTTATTATTATTTGTGTGTGCCCATTTTTACTTTCGCAGACGTTAGCAAACTCCTATATAGCGACATAACACGTTGTCAGTCAACGGCGGCGGAACTGACTCTGTCTCTTATGGGAATAAAGGAATTCTTCATTCGTCTCATAAAATACAAACACAAAAAGTAAGCAGCACTTTCAACGGTTACCATTTGATAGGTTTTCGATTAATGTGCTTATCATTTGATTTAAACTAAACCCTTTTCTGCCAATCCGGCGTAATATGTAATAAAAGTATAACACTAAGCAAACATGATTTATTACAGGATAACGATAACGAAGAAATTCTAAAACATTTTTTTTTTTTAATGGCGCTTAGTATCAATAGATTATTTACACGTGAATGGCATGTGCTGTAACCTGCTTTCTGTTTTAATTTATTAGGAGATGACGAATTCCGTTCGCTGGATCTGAGTCCCAACAAGTCTTTGAATATGAGATCTTACGGCCGTAAAGAATACAAGAGAGCAGCAGTTCATGTTCCAACATAACGCGCTTTTGATCAAGACTGGCACTCAGTCAGGCCAGTTGCCAGGTCTTTCCATCCAGCTAGTGTCCTGCTGCCCTTGCATCAGGGCTGGGTTGTTCTGGGGGCAACACCACCCAGTAAATTTGCCAATGCAGAGTTGATGAAGATCCCCAACTTTTTTCACTTGACACCACCCACTATTGAGAGACATTGCCAAGCATGGAAAAGTGAGATCCCTGCAGTATAATAGATATTTTAATAAACCTTTAACCATTATTTGTTTGTAGAGTTCTGCACAGAGTGCTGTAAGAGTTGGATATCAACGAAAAGATTGACACCCATCACAATCACAACTAGTGATTACCTCAATTCTTTCCCCTCATTGAGTGATGCCCAAGCCAGAATTGTAAGACTCCAGGTCTGAAAAGAAGGAAAAAAAACGCATTTGATTTCCTGTTATAAGTAACTCCTCTTCCCTCATGTAGGTGAAATTGAGCTCTTTGAAATTGGACGACCATGCCAAGGATAAATTCCTCTTTTTCCTGTACCGGCTGTACGTTTTGTAAGAAGCACTCGAGAACTATTCAGGTAAATATGTTCAACTTTCTAACTGTGAGACTACAGACTTAGTTAGTCGGTGACTATCTCTTAACTTATTTGTTGTAGAATTTTCAGTTGCCTACCTTGTAAATGCTTGCTAGCTGTAGGTTCTTTTGCAACTTTTATTCTGAAGGACTGTGTTTGCATAGTTTACTTTGACTTCTGTAATTTTTGTTTTTGTAATTTAAGACATTGTTTCCTTGATAGTTGATAGTAATTGAGTTTTTTTTTTTATAGATAGGATTATCAGTCTGGTAAAAGTATGAGCTTCTTTGTTGCTGCCCAACGTACACATGGATTTGATGCAGCCAAAAGCCAGCTGAGGGCTTTAACTCTGGTAAATAACGTAAAGTGACATTTATTCGTCTAGATTAATTCATTTCATTTTGGTTATAGGTTTAGTGTTTAATGTTCGTTGCTGTCCGATGTGGCACGTTGTTGAAGCCTATGCTGGTGAAAAATCTTTCTACATCAAGTTAAATTGGCCGTTCCTTGGTGCTGATGTTGTGTTAGCGAAGTTGCATCATATTTTGTTAAATTGTCATCGTGACTTGCAGTTTACCGTTTATAAGTTCAGCTTTAGAAGCAACAAAAACATATGGGATGTTCATGTCAAACAAATAAATGAATAATAAACATGTTTTCGGGATTGGGAAAGGAAAGTGTCGGAGGGGGGAGGGAGGATATTTCAAGTTTGGATAAAAATTCAGTTAATCTATAACCTTACAAACGTATCCCTACCAATTAATCTCCAAACCCCACAAACATATACCTTCCAATCCTTCAAACCCTGTAAACACACACCTACCAACCCTTAAATAAATGAATAATAAACATGTTTTCGGGATTGGGAAAGGAAAGTGTCGGAGGGGGGAGGGAGGACATTTCAAGTTTGGATAAAAATTCAGTTAATCTATAACCTTACAAACGTATCCCTACCAATTAATCTCCAAACCCCACAAACAAATACCTTCCAATCCTTCAAACCCTGTAAACACACACCTTCCAACCCTTAAATCTATACTCTTAACCCTATAAACCAATGTTAAACCTTAACCATCCAATATCTATAATAAATAAACAAATAACACTACATGAAATAATTTTTATTTTATTTTCAAAATGTTCAAAAAATTGAATAAACAGAGCGTCCGGTTCAACACGATTTTCTTCTGCACGAGTTTAAACGCAACCCGCCACCACCGCTGCGGCAATGAGACAAAAAGCGATGTTTTGTTTTGCGGAAATCTGCATCGTCTTTGTAACTTGACTGACGGAGATTTCCACAAAACATAAACCATGGCTTTTTGTTTCATTGGGTAGTGGGTTGCATTGTTTAAATCGCACATGCTGTTATAGGATTTGTCTACGGCCCCCAGAGATAGTATCTGGACCGAGAAGAAGAGAGAAGTACGAGGCAAGTTTTTCCGGGGAGATGTAGTCATACTAGGCTTCCGGGTTAGACTCATGACCCTCCAAAAGTTTTCATCGGATCATGCGCCTTCCAAGTCCCCGTTCGACCAGAGCCCTCCCCTCCTCCTGGTTTCACAGCGGGTGAGTGACCACCGGCGGGCGTTGGTTAGTGGTTAGTTAGGGAAACGGGGCCACAGAAAAGAAGGGAGCCCAGATATGCACTTGTCATTTATCTAACAACTACACAATGTATCAGTCTTGGATTACAGCATTCTCTCGTCGGTTTTCACAAGTGGGTGTATGATCAGTAGCGAAGGATTACCCTGTAAGCAAAATGAACATTTATTTGGATAATATTCAAACAAGGTTGTAGCAACAGAAAGCAGTACCCTTAATCAAGAGGACCAGTGTAAGGAAGTAAACAGGGAGATTCAAGGGTAGCAGCCAACAGGTTAGCAAAGAACCTTGTCGACTGTATAGTCCTTTTTCTTCAAACAACATGACTTCTCATAAAGTCTACCATGCTACATTAGAAACCTAAAACCTGCAAATAAAAAATAAAGTTACCTTGTCTATAATTTGTGGCATCAATGTGCTTGATGTCTATGATCTAAAAGAATAATTAAACTTAAACATTGATAGACTTAAGTGCAGAACAATACTTTAAATACCTATAAGACTGCAACAAAATAAGTTTAGTGACATGACAAGTAAACTTACACACTAAACCACCAATCGGTTATGTAAGGTTCTCTAGAAGATGGAATGAGATATTGGTCCATGCTTGGGTTGGCGATCTGGCAAGTCCCATAGAATGATTCAGCCGATAATAGTGATGAATCCTAATAAAAGATGAGAAGACTATGTTCCAGCAATACTTTACTAAAGCTAGCATTGGTTGTTACCACTCTGTCATTTGGATGACATATTCTGTAGGATACCAGGATTTTTAACACAATAGTTGACGGTACTGGGTACTGGCTTCATGCACCTTTCACATTTTTTCCTGGAAATGGAGGAGAAATAATGATGTTATTAAACAAATATTCGGTAAACAACACATGCCAAACAAATTGCACAGGAAATCTACTCAATTTACCAACGAATTCATTGGTAATTTTCGAAGAAGATCGCTGTAGCTGAACTTTTGACAACGAACCCCCATTAGCCCATATGTGACACAACAAACAACATTCTTTCACGCCATCTATTTGACACCTTCAAAACTCAATATCTAAAGGACTGGCCTTAGATAGTCACAAGTCATAAAAGTAATCAAAAAGACCATCTCTCTTTGCTTAAATTAACATGGAATCTTCAGAATTCTACAGAGAACAAAGCTCACTTGTAAGTTTCATGCAAATTTTCCGGAAGTATACCGGAAGTAAGCGATAGCTCCTTAACCTTTGAGCTGTCGACAAGATAAACCAAAAATTCGTGATCTACGTGAAATTTGGGGTCGATTAAGTGTAATTTAAACGAAATCCAGAATTTGGTCAAAATCGAGATTTTTCGTGACCTATAGTTCAGGATAATTCTCGAAACCGGAAGTACGCGTACGTACAAAACAAAACATGAACTTTACCACAAATTTCACGAGGATCACGAATATGTGGTTACTTTGTGCGTCGAATGAATATTTACTAAACTACTGACAGAAATGAGAAAACCGGAAGTAGAAAAAAAACCCACATTATTAAAAATCTAACAAGTGAGCTTTGTTGCTGAAACAGAAACTGGCAGTTATCACCCAAAATTTCGTTAAAGTGTAAGACAGAAATTGCCACGGGTGTCGTACAGGACACCCGTGGGTAACACATTTTAGACAATCGTGAAACAAAAGCAAACTTTTGCTTAAAGGGACACATTTGTCAAATGCTCACTACACACATAATTCTGTGATTGAAACTTTCCTTCACGGACCAGACTGACACCATATTTGCTGCAGCCAGCACCAGCAGCCTAATCACTTAATCAGTAACTGTAACTATTTTGGCATTTTGCACTGTAGAGTGCAGACGAACTTATTAAGTGAGAACTGGTAAGCGGTGTTGCCCTTTCACCAGCTCGACTGTAGAAAAAGGTAGAAAGTTTGCAAAAATAAAATAAATTTAGGGAATTGTTTTACAGAACAACGCATGACGGTAAACACGAAAATGAATCACATGTAGCTAACAATGTATTCAGTCCGGAAGACGGAACTGATTTTCCAACGTGTAGATGGCCCCACATCCTTTATTGAGAAGAAAAGCTTTTCGTGAATAATTCTTTATAGAAAAAGAAAAACTGTAAAGCTCTATAAGAATTGAGAGTAAATCATTGCCATATTAGATGGAAGCCATTATGTGCTCGGAACAAAGGCAAAATGTTTTCTAATTACAAAAAGGATCGGCTTGATTAAGGCCGAGCAGCAGATAAGCTTGTACACCCGCAGTTTCACCTTTGGGGCCCGTCATAAAATGAAGCTTGAGCTGCTGCGGCTCGTCTGGCGGCTTGCTCCCGCTGAATAGGGCGCTCGTCCTGACTCCCGACATATAATTAGTTTTCTGACATGTTAAAGGACGATTTACCGAGGCTAAAATGAAGGAACCCTGTTCGCTCTCTTCGGCAAATTACCGATTTTCTTAATAATAGTCAAATCCCATAATATATATCAGTTTCCTCAATCTTATGCCCCTGTCAACCGACAGCTGCCATTTCGACTCCATAAATGCGACTCTGATATTCTTTTCATTTCATTCAAATCGCACAATAGAGCTCCGAAAGAATTATATTATTATATTAGCTATCTAGCTTTTCCTTTAGAAATGTTTGTTCGTGTTTGTTCGCTCAGCTTAAGCGAGTGGCGGCAGTTGAGCGAATAATAATAATATTATTGGGCATGCATAGAAATATGCATTGCAATTTTTATTTTCCCGTTTTTCCATATTTGAAAAAGGACATATCATGTCTGCAGATGAGACCGTCGCTATCTAGCATCCGCATCTGTAATAATAATAGTACGTTATATAGACCCGCCTATACACAGCACCGCTGCCGGCCCTCGCTCTGCGTGTGTACATAAAGTCTCATCTATTTGACGACGATGTTCCAGGGCGCGCGCCCCACTCCGCTGAGAATCAGGGAATTTCAGTAATCGATAATCCGTATATATAGTGCTGGGATAGACTCTCATAAATATCCAGTGTACATCTCAGCTGTGTTAGGTCTGCAAACGAATGGAAAAACACGGACGAGTCGACGAGGACTTAAGAGTTGTTATTTCCCCATCGGTCGGCTATCGCCATCTAGCAGAAGGATTACCGAACTGGCCGCCGCTGGATCGTCAAATCGCCCACATTGATGGCGGTAATCTGGTAACCTAAACGAAGTTGTATTGCGCCGTAAAATGAGGTGCCAAAAGGCTCGCTATAAAATGAATGAGCAATCACGAGCCTGATGATGACTGCTGCTGTTGTCATGCGCAACCGACACGTAATACCGAAGAAACGATCTGATCTGCGCTGCTACTATAATCACTGTCATCCTTAATTAGAAAACACACGGTGTGATTACTGGCACTGTGTAAGATAAGTCGTCGTCGTCTGTCACCCTGAGCGTTGCAAATGATTAGTGCTGTGTGAACTATAATAGCCTTAAACTGCGATGACTCTATAGATATATTAATAACGGTAATGGATTCAGGGAAATCAGCTGCTGGGATCATTTCTCAACTTTGATGATGTGACCCAAGTTTCTGCTGGATTAATATCTATGGACTATACGTTATGGCCCAGTCGGGGCCCGAGGAGACATGAATCGAACAAGCAAAAAGAATATCCTGATCTTATTAAATGAATTTCTGACTCGCTTCTCCAACTCATTCATCAGCCCCCGTATTTTTATGGGCCATTCGATCTGACAAGCCCAAAGAAAGTGACAAAGGGAATAAATCGATCGTTTCCAATGTGACAAAAAGTGAATCATGACCATGAAAAAGCAATCACCAAACAACTGTAGAGACATGACAAAGTGCTTTCACTTAATTCTATTGGTTTTTCGTATGCCATGCTCTTGGATGACTCAAATGAAGTGTCGTTGTCAAAACAAAGTCTATTCTAGATGGGATGTCAATCGATTAAAGTTATTTTTCGAATATAAAGTTGATCACCTTAGTAAATAGTCTTGAGCGCGTAACAATAAAAATTTTACACCAGCAAATAAGATATGAAGATCAAGGTTAGAATCGACGGCACAGCAATAGCAATGCTAGCTTTACTGGGGTTTGAAGCTTTGGCGTCCTTCCATGCGGCTAAGTTAATCGATGGAATAGAACTGCACGCTCCTCTGCCGTTATTGCTGTTGACACAAAACGTTGGGAAAGAACGGGGAAAAAAAAAACAATGAGATTATGTCGTGATATGTGCTGTCAACTGTTGGGACCTCACCTTGCCGCATCAGGGGCTCTGAAAGCTTTTGGCTGCATAGTCGATACGTCGCCGTTGTTGTTGTCGCACAATATGCGAGCCAAACTCGTCTTCCTGATCTCGTTCAATTGCACTGCACACCAGCCCAAAGCAACCGTTAAAAAAGATAAAACGTTACAGAGGCCAACATATTTTCCTTAAAATACTAAAAGAAGCAATTATATCTATTTATACCCAAGGTAAACGAATTAGTCTGAGAGCCAACGTCGTAGAAGAAGCGATCGTTGTTCTTGGTGACGGCGAATTGCCTGGCCACGACGCAGAGTCCAGTGGGACCAAGGAGAGATCCGTTTACTGGACGGGCGGACTCTGCCAGACATCCAATGTACAGGTCAATGTCGTCCACAGAGTTGTAAGCGTTCTTTAAACTGTCAATCGTCTGCGCAATTTAAAACGAAAAATTAACTGTTTGAAATAGTGGCGCGAAAATTCAAACTTTATATTAGTAATACCGCTTGGTCGATTTCGTTAATCAGGTCGTCGAAGGTACTGGCTTTTGGCAAGCCGCAGAAGGCGCGGACAGTGTTGTAGTCTGGGATCCCGTGTTCCCTGCCACGCTGGACATTGAGTGCCACCAGATCCATGCCGTAGGGATTTGACCCTCTGTGTTGTTTTGTCCGTGTTATTTTATTTCATTAGACTATATGTAGGATTTGTCGTCATGGGAAAACTCACTTGAATAGGTAATTGGTCAACTGGGAAGTGTACTCGGCGTTGACGGCGAGCGGCATTTGTTTCGTTAGACCTCGGATGGCGCTGTCGATGAAACCCGGTTCAGGCAGCTTAGAAGCGTCAAAAAAGTAACTGCTCAGCGTAAATGTTTGATCCTGTACGTCGTTGGCGTCGTAAAGTCTGCAAGGTAAAAGACGCAATGAGACCCAATAGTTATTGAGATAGTTAAGTTCGCTAATTACACTAAAGTTCCCTGGACTTGGGAATGTCCAACACGGAAGACTGAAGCAGCAAATTCGTTCCAAATCGACGGATCTTTGGCAGTTGTTTCGTCGTACGTAGCGAAAGTATCCACGGCGGCTGGATTTAAGTTGTAGTCCCTCATGGCCTGTTCGCCTGTTGGGACGAAAAGGTTCATATTTATATGGAGTCCTATCTCCTACCTTGTGTACACCTATCGACTTGTGAAATAATAAGCGGCAGTGTTTACCCAACATGGCAGGCAGGTACTCGGTGTAGGTAATGTGATGTAGTTCTGCAATGACAATGCGCCGAGTCTCCTGGAAAAGAACCTCTTCAGTCCACAGAGGATTGAGTAGTTTAAGCGCTCTGGCGATGCGGTTGTGCTCTCGCATCATCACAGTGTGAACGATGGCCAGCTGCGGATTCTCCTGAGCCCTTACGTCACCTGAGAAAAGGCAAAATGAATAAAACTATTCGGCAGAGTGCTTAACTGCTTATATAATTAATCAATTACCAGCGTAATAACAAGTGGCGTCTGAGCAGCTAGGTGCCAGAGGTAGTAATTCCATGCCGTCGGAAGTGGTCGAATTCTTCAGTTCACCTCCTTGTCCAAGTCGCAAATTATTCAGCTCGGATGAAGAGCTTCCGTAGATCATGGAACCGTCTAGCCAATGGGTGATGCTGTTCAACTGTTTACAAAATAATTAGCAAAGATGATCAGGGTTGACTTGAGCAATTGGCTTTTTACCTGTTCAGCGTGTCCAAGTGTGCAGGCATAATCGGCTCCGATTTGAGTCCGGACGAACTGCATGCAAGCCTGGCCGTGCTGGCTGTAAAAAGTGTCGTTCGCCGGAATGTCGATCGGCAAACAAAACGGGTGAAGGAGGTCTGGATTCAGTGGTTGTCCACTGGTAGCGTTGCAACACTGAGGGGTCTTGCCGTCGGCTGAATATAAAAAAAAAAAAAAAAAAAAACATTTCATGATGAACAGAAAAGATTGCAATATCGGTGATGCCGTTGCGGCCAATGCAAGAATAACCTGAAGTAAAAGATGAAGCTTTGGTGAGATCGTGCGTGATGAATTGTCCCCATGTCATCAACATTAAAGTGAAATCGGCTGCGGTCGTTAGGCCCGGCTTGATGAACGTAGTGCTGACGGCTCGTGGACTTTTGAGCTCGGTGGAAGAATTCCTCGGTTCAAAAACCCCTGAATTGCGCAGCAGAAAACATGCACACAGGATATAAGATTGAATCGATCATTAAGAACTGTCAAACAAGCCGGCGATCAATTCATCACCAGCGGAGCGGTTTGTTTGCCAAACGTTACGAACAACATGCAACATGGAAAAAAACTAACCGTCAGCATAGGCGTTGGGCAATGCCCGTTGAAAGGGCGTGTTTGCTTTGCCCCAGTCGGGACGGGCGAGGTTGTGGCAGGAGCCGTCGATCGGTCGGTACTTTAGGGTGGCGGCTGATGGACAGGTGATGGACTCGGGGCAGGAATTCTTCAGGGCCGTGTTATCTAACGATAATAAAGGTAGGGAGCGTCGGGCCTCGTCTGCGCTCCAGTTCAATCTATATATACAAACAGTACAAGCACAATCCATAAGCGAATCGATTCATCACTTGTGTTTTGCCCCCCGCCCCCTAAAAAAAAACATCCGTGTTGATCCACAAAATGTCTTCCGGGAGTGAAAAAGAAGTTCCCTCCCGGAATCGATTGTTATTTCAAGAAGATGGAACAACTAAAAAATGAGTCCCGATTCTTACACACAGACACACACACACACACACACTTTTACGCTATTGCACTTTATTTTTGTGCTTCACCGTGCTCTCTAATCGAAAAAAAGGCTTTTCTTTGCCCAAGGTGTTGAGAATATCTATTCCATTTCTACAAATGTACACATCTACTGATGCTCAGCTTCTATTGTAAAGTTGATGTTTACAATAGAGAAATGATGATGTCGACTGCATAACAAGTCTGCACATATATTCACTCTTAGATATAGAAGCTGAGAGTATACGTACTTGTTTTTCAAACGAGTTGAGGCTGCCAGAATTCGGGCTGCGTTCAGGGCGGATTCTTTTTGTTGCTCCGATCCAGAGGCGGCCACCATCAGCGAGTGGAGATGAGCCGAACTCCCGCGGTCAACCGTTAGCCCTTTTTCCAACAACTGGCGTTCCAGATCCAACATGGACTCCACCTGGGCCAGCCCATGTTCGACGGCATCGTTCACATCATCCGCTGGAACGTCAGTCTGATTTATACATAATCATAAATTTTTAAAAAAACATTACTCCGTTGGGTTTCTGCTAAAAACCAGTTGAAATATTAAACTCACCGAAAAAACATTGGCCAAAAACAACGTGATGGCGAAGAGACAAAAGGCTTTGGTCATCGTGATGTGAAAAAAATGTGCCGCTGCGTCACAGAAGGACGTGCAAGATGCTATACCGTCTGAAGGCGTCCAGGCAGCAAATGCTGTATACATTTACGCGTTTCCCAATATGTAGCAGCAGGCAAATGACGTTAACAAGGCAGCAGTCAATTGAAACGGCGATAAGACGACACACATGATGGGCGGAGCACCAGCAAAGGGGCACCAAGTCTGAAATGCTACGCAACAAGAGAAGGTTATATAGATTACCATTTTTTTGTTGTTGTATCATGTTGTGGACGATGCTTTCGTCTAATTGACGTATTAATATGTATATTGACTCGATAGAAATACACCTAGCGATAACAATAACGCACTGCAATGGGACGCATGTTATTATCTTGGAATGGCTCTGTGCTGGTTAGGCAATGGGATGACTCGCTCTGGAAGGCCTTTCACAGATCTATAAGTGTCTATAGAAAGTCCCGCATCGCTAGAATCAATCGTATGCCCAGCACGTCTAGAGCGCTATTAAAGAATCAAGTCCCATCCGCCTTCTTTCAAAATCAATAATAATAACGTTCATTTAGAAATAGAAAGTTTGAAGCCGCCCCCTAAATGCTGTAATGCAATTCTTTTCCCAGTCTCGATCGAATAACTGTCCGAAATATGTCACATCGATTTGGGGTAGTACAGTACGTCCGAGTTATCTACGGCTAAAAGAATGCGGCTGTTCAGAGGCGGTGATTATGAACAACTTCATTCCAGTTGAATTACTTGCTAATTTTTCTTTGCAACCATATAATTTGCCAGAGAAGATTTAAAAAGGATTCCGAAATCTATACGTATATGTAAAAAAGCGGCTCCTCAAAGGCGGTGGCTGTGATTACCGATTAGCCACATTACTATATATTCTAATTCAATTATTTCGTTGAATAACTTAGTTCGATTTTCGAATGTCATAATTATTAAAAATGAGCATTGGTCGTTAAATGTCGATTTGCGAGTCACGTAGGTTGGAGTTCTTTCTTTTAAGTTAAGCACTGTTTATCAATGACGACGCATATGACCGAACGCTAAGAGGAAATACGATTGTGAGTCGTTGATATCACAGTTAGTTTTCCTTCTTCAGTGCATCTCATCTTACTCTTATTACAATTCCTTGATAATTTTTTGTTCAATTTCAGTGTCGAAATGTCGAACATAAAAATAATCATTGGAAAAAGTTAAGACAAGTGTGAGAGTTGATTAAATTAACTGGATTTAACCAGAAATAAATACTCATTACACGACCACTTTCTAATAACATAGCAATAGCTCTAAACACAGATATTTGTCATGCAAAACACTTCATATTATGAAAAATGATGGAATGAATCGATAGTGGATGATTGCATAGTCATAGTTCATTTATAGATTAACAATTTGAATGAGGGAGAGGTGTGTTAGAATTATTTTTTAACGAAATGTCATCCATGCGTTACACCAAAGACTCCTTGCTACATCAAACTGGCTGCATGGAAATTTTCTCAAACAAGGATAACCGGTTCGACTGCAGCTATCACAAGAGCATTGTTTAACTGTAGGTTTTAAAAAGAAACAAAGTTTTCACAACGAAGTTTTCAAGAGAAAATTCCGTCAAACTTGTATGTGGACATGGTGGGCAACTCCCATCTGTTTTGGATTTACAAACAACAAGTTTTTCCCGGCTTTAAAATGGCCTCGTATTTATTGTTGCAATTCCCTTTGTTGCTGTATAGCTGTCAACCAAATGGATAGACTGTACGCACCTGCCTATGACTTTGTATAAATAATCTCCTGTAAAATGCGTCAATAAACTCGAGTTCATATTTTGAAGTTGACTATCTCGTTGCAACGATAACACAAAGCTGGCCCCAACTTCAGTCCATGGATTTGTTGGCCACCTGCTCTATAGGATCAATTCTCAATCAGAGTTGGCACGTGTGACTACAATATTTAAACCATTATAAGCCTATACCATTCCGCCGGACTGATAAGTTCACCTACGCCTCCTTACGCAGTCTTACGTAAAGACAGTGACATTACACCAGCGCTCTTATTAACAAAATGATAAAAAAATAAATTTTTCAAATGATTTACAACCCCAAAATCAGGCTTTAAAGCAGCCCATCAAATAAATAACAATAGAAATTCGACATCCAAAAAAGAAAAGAAAACATTTTTTTTTTAAATGCCTTCAACAAGATGGAACGTGGGTTTATTATTCTGTTTGCTGCTTATTATTTTCTTGTACTGAGACTGCTGGTTATATGGCTGTGTCTGTCAGGATAAGCTCTAACAGTCGATATATATACTGCTGTCTGTTACAATTTCAAGAAGACATATATAATGTCGGCCGTGATTGAACAAGACAGCAACTAGGCTTAGGGAAGTGACCACACGCATGCGGAAGGAATATCAAAGAGGGGGCGACAGTCAGCAACATTGCCACCCTTGCTTCCCGGCCCCCATCGCTCCGCCGACATAATAATAGCGAAAGGGATCCGACATTCAAGCGCACGTGACTCTCAGATACAATGCCCCGATGGATATAGATCCTTCTCCCTATCTATCTATATACGGCCTTTGCGGAAAGAGAGAAGCGCAGATGACACGGCGGTTTTAGCTCACGTCAGCAGGCCGTCTCCTCTGACGCGTGAGAGCCTTTCACGGAGGCATATTGAGATGGATCTCTAGAACCCGGCCGGTTACATCATAAGAAGAAAAAGAAGAAAACACGCATTCACACCTTGATTCAACCGTGAAAATAACTAACAAGATGGCCCGTCAGCGATTTTTCCGAGATTTCTTTGGCTGCTGCTCAACGAACCCATGATGGGTAAACCCGTTTGACATTTTCCTGACCGCTGTGTTTTCGGGATTATTTATTGGATAGCTAAACATTCATTCGATATTCCCGGCAGAGCTCATTTTGAACGTGATTGAGAGAGAGGGTACCCGGGCGTGAATTAACTTTCGGAGCATTTCAATTTCTTGCCAATTTTTTATCTTGCCAATTGAAAAAAAAAAACGAATCCCATTTTATATGAATTTCCTTGCATTTTTCAGGGTATAATAAAACAGGGCTCCATTTGGTTGGAGAGGATTTAGGAACTTTTCAATGAAAAAAAGCTTGGCTAAATAACCCGCCACGACTTATTCTTTTATGGCGATTGCGTGATGCAAAAAAACACCCACGACTTTGGTAAGTTGTCCTAAATACGAGCGCTATCGTAATCCACGGGTGAGTAAGCAAAACGAGAATAGTTGTCGAAAGTTCGTAGGTTAAGTCTGCCAACCATAAATCCCCTCCATGTAAAAAAGAAACCCCCCACTTTTCCTTTCTGATGGTCTACGGTTACGTTGTTACATAACACACATTCGTAACGTAAGACATCAGCGGCTATATGTACGTAGATGACAGCCGATAACGAATGAGCGGTAGAATGACGTAGTTTTTATTGTTTCCTTAAAGTTCAATAAAAAAAAGATTAGATGAAGGCACCGTCAAACTTTATTGAAGTGGCAACTTTTCCTTAATTTTCAATAAAGGCACGTTCTGTCGAGCCGCAACTCAAAAGTTTGACAGTTAGGATCGTTTTATCAAATGACGTTCGAGAATTATGCGTCCTCACACATTGAGGTATAATTCAATTCAATTGCTTTTCCGTTTGCGGAGTGGAAAAATATTCTGGGCGACACATAAAAGAGGAGTCTAAGAGGAGATCAGTCCAGTAAGAATTATCCTCGTAATGGAAAATCGTTGGCGAATGATGGCGTTATAGATCCGGTCTAAGGAGAGACCAAGACCGTGGCCGACTGTCGACTATCCCACGGGTTCTCCCAGCAATTCACCGCCCATCACAAGAATATAACCGATGAGTCGTTTGGAAATAAACAGCTTTGGCTCGGCTCTCTGCTGGCCGTATCAAGCAAACAATGACAAGTTGCTCTGTTTCGTATTGATATCATATTATTTATTAGGGGAATATAAAACAGAAAAAGAATAAAGCAAGAAAAACCGTCGTCGATGAAAGTCCAGTCGCGTCTCGGGCGCGGTTTTTTGTATCGTGAGAAGAGCAACACCTGCCCCGCTCTCTGCTGGACCGTCAACCGTCCCACACACGACAATAAAACACCCGAGAAACCCGTCCAAGGGTGTGTGTTATATATATACTCTGTGTGTTTGATTGTCGCGGCTGCTATCAGCACGGTAACAAGTCAGGAAAACAAAAGCGAGCGACGGCGGCGGTGGTGGTGACGGGTTTCCACACGCAATGGCCTCCTGACTGTCGTCACCAATATATTATCCAATAAATATTCAGAGAGGCGACACATTCAAATACCGAGCTACGTATTATTATAGTTACAACCAAATTACACAATTAATACCAAAACTGCTGATTAGTACTTGACACGCCCCGCGCCATCCGTAGCTTTTCAGGTGATATGTCAGACCTCCCAGCCACCCACCCATCCAACAAAGAAATAAAAAAACATTCCACACACACACAAAAAAGGTATAATTGATAAAGGAATCCCTTAATCCTGTCAACTCGACCATAACACGTATGGAACTTGGTCGCTTTTTGGGGGAGAGCCTGACTGATGTGGCGTTTAAATAATTCCGCTCGCCCCATATAGAGTCGAGAGAGAGAGTGTGTCGTCTCTTGATGGTTGGCGGACGTCGTCGGATGTGTCCTTATATTGTTTGGGGGTGAACCGTTAGAGAGGGATGAACGCGTGTCGTAAAACATGGGAGGTGGTCCGACGTGTTATGGAATCGCAGGAGCTATACTCAAGAGAGAAAAAGGGATAGATGCAGCAACGGTGTAGCTTTGAACGGCCATAACCATCATCTCGCTCGGTCGCCAACACATCAAAAGCGCGCTTTGCTAATACCTATATAACGCCTGGCGGAACTGCTGTTATGGCCTCGTTATACGACCGTCCATAAAGTCTCCCAAAAAAGTGTATTTATTTCCTTTCAAAAAAAGCCATAGCCATTATTACCCACCGTAGCATATACTGCCGTATATATATTTATATAACTGCCTGACGCTCTTCGCTTCTGGCGTTACATAGATTTGCTGGATTTTCTTCTCTAGTTGCCCGCCAAACCCTTGTCCTTCTCTCTCTATCTCTCTTATATGGGCTGTTTGCTTTCAATATTATATTACTGTTTCCCATATATACAATAAAGCATTTGATATGACACAGCACAGACCAAAACGGGAATGATATCGGGCCAATGTATTTAAGCTCCTGGCGGTACCTCACCACAGAAGCGATGTGGGGAAAAGTAGAAAAAAAAGGTTCACTGCAGTGGAACTAAAAAGAGAATAACCATAACCAGCATCACGAGACATATCCTGCTGCGCAGAGAGATTTCCCGTCTCACTGTGTGATGTGAGTGTGTGTGTGTGTCATGTTTTGGGTGGTATGTATGTGGAGGACACGATGTTATAACCCCGGTTGTATTTAATAGCTATCGGCGGTCAGCAATATCCGGCTCTCTCACAGTCAATGTTGACATGGAATGCGTGTCATCAGATTGTCGAGCCAATATATCATATCATGGAGGAAGGAGGGGGGCTATATTATAGGGCGTGGTGCTTTACTGATGCTGCGGCAGAGAGAGAGAGGACTCACCGCTTTGACATATTAAAAGAACTTGCAAATAAAATAACACGTAACGAAAAAAAGAGAGACGAGTGTGTGATGCCTATACCTGCCCTTGGGGACGAAACCTCAGATGATTGGCCGCCGACAAAATATATAAGTCGGACTGGCACACACAGACCACGGGGCATTTAGGAAGCCTAAATTAGGTGCAGTATATACACATGTAATAATCATAAATACCACACGCCCACGCTGGGCTCCATATCACCCGTATATGCCGAGTAATATGTTCTGTAGCCGCAAGGAATAAGACTGTGTGTCCTTTACTTCCTTCTTCATGAAATGTGCCATATAGATATATCATATATAAAGAAGAAAAGAAATCAAGAAAAAAATGCTAGCGCAATCGAAATATCGTGTTCCAAGACCAACCGCCGTTGCTGCTGGCCCCTCGGTCGGATTGATTAAATAACGCGCATCTCTTTTCTCCGGCCGTCCAACATCCCAAAAGGAAGCGAAAAAAAATCCCAAAAAAGAGAATACAAAAATAGTGGAAAAGGGATATGGATATGTGTGTGTATGTATGGATGGAAAAATCCTTGATATAAATCAGATTAGACCCAACGAAGCAGGCACGTCCTTCTGGTCCTGCTTTACTCTACTATATGTAGCAGGGAATAGCTTCTTTCTTTCATTCTTTTTTCTCTATAAATAATACGAAAATGTTGTCGTGGAATACGTAACCTTTTGGCATGAACGTATTTGATACATTTCCATCAAGATTTGATTTCGACTTTTCTAGCTGCTGAGCGCGTATAAAATTGCCAGCAGCCAAAAAAATGTAGTCGAGATTATGATTTCACCAGATTATCGTACATTTCTTTACGGAATGAATAACCAGCGCGAGGGTATAATATCAAGGTCCAACGTCTGTCAAAATAATGGGGTCAACGTCGACAAGAGAAGAATCTAAGCGCCGGTGTAGAACACACACACGCAGAGGGGGGAAAAAGTGGCTGACACTTGAAATAGAAACTCAACCTGCTGGGCCTCTCTCTCTCTGATTTGTGCTGGCGATGGCAAAAGATTGGCAACTTGACAATGGCTCCATCGAGGCATCACGAAGATTCTTCTGTTCAAACGCGGCAGGCGGCGGCAAAAGGCAAAAACGCGGGACAAACATTTGAATAGAGTCACAGGACAACCATGCCGAGCATATCAAAACTTATAGACACGTATATAGGGCTGGCCTTCGGCGAGAATGAGAGCGTATAAACTATACAAGTATTGTCAACTATTTCTTCCTTTTCCTCATTTTAGTTTTTATTTTTGTGTGATCCGTTTCAATTTATTTTGGGAACTTCCTCTCGGGCACAAACCAAACACATTCGACTATATCTACTGTGTGTAGCTCTCTCTGCTGATTCTAAGACGCTCTACACACACACTCTAGTGAGCGCCATCATCCTGTTGAGAATGTAAGTATTTAAACGACAGTCCTGTTACTGGCGGGACCGATCGGGAATGAGAGGAAAAGAAGTAAAAAGAGCCAAAGGATTTTGAGGGTGTCTTTTTTCCTCCCTCCCTCGATATAGTTGACATGCTAGAGAGAGAGATGAGATCTGTGTGAACGAAATCAGGCGAAAGGATAGTATATACACACTTAAGTACTATCCTGTATGAGCCTGTGTATACAAATTCAAAGTGCGCTACTTCTCCTTAAAGACCCGAGAAGCTATTGGGAGAAAAGAAGGTTCGAAAAAGGGCGTCAGCAGCCAACCGTATTGTGTAACCATCCGTTCAAATAACAAACGTCTTTTTTTTCTGTCCCCCCCCCCCACCCGTCCTTGTATAAGCTTTTTTTTCTTGATAGGCAAGTGTATAAATGTCTGAGAGTGCCATCGTCGTAATAGATGCTACATCAGCCATCAGCTTCTTGCGCCTTTGCAAGTCGAATTCCAATTTCGGGACTTGAAAGGACATCAGAGCGCGGGAGGGCGGAGCAGGGATATACATCGAAACTTATTGGATGTTCACACAGACATAAAAAGAGCCTTTGCGGACTTTAGAGCCACCTGATAATATAACGCCAGCGCACAGAGAGAGAGAGAAGATTCTGCTGTTGTGGGTTTTTTTTATTATTATTATTCACGCGCTTGATTGAATCGATAAGCCGAGCGGGACTTTTCGTGTCTGCGTCCTGTGCTAAATTGGGATTTATTATCTCTCGTTTAGTTTGAACAGTGTGTGTCGCCCGGTGATGATGAGGAGATAAGTCGCGGGGGCAATGCCCCTAGTGATGGAAACCATCAGCGATGAATTTGATTTATTAGATGCTCCCTTTTATTCTTTTTCAGCTAAGACGCCAGATCAGCTATTCTTCCCCCCACCCTTTTCATTCGTTGAGAAATCAAAGAACAAACACGAGAAATCCATGCAAATAGAAAATTCAAATCTCAGCTCATTTCTGTGGCTCGCGAGATAGAGAAGAAGACGACGATGCAGGGAGAAAATCAAAAGAAGTGTGTGGAGAGATGTGAGTCAAGTTTGACAAGTCATATTTGGACTCGCGTGATACGGTTGGACAACTTCTTAAAAGACGACGAAAAGCAATATCGGTTCGGCGCTGCTGGCAATGGCAAAAGAAGAAATAAAAGAAGAAAAAACAAGATTTTGAAACGTTGGTTTCGTGTTTACTAGGCGACTCTCTCCCTCCCTACCCACTGCCGCCGGTTCATTGGGTCATCCACGACTGATGTCACTTTATATTGCAACCAACCGATTACGGACTGAGCTGGAGAACGGGCGGGCAACAAGCAAAAACCTCCGCATCGGATTTTTTGGGATAGGGATTCCCAGCAGCAGCTTTTCGCAGCGCAACTGACTTTGGTATATTAAATGGGGAGGAGGACGGCAACTTGACTATTCCTTTTGATCCTCTTTTAATGACCTACAGCACAGCGTCGTCGTCGTCGAAATTCCATCTCAACTTCTCTTCCAATTCCGATCGTATACAAACAGACATATATACGTATATACTCCGTTTCATCAAACAGACACGGGTGTGTGCTGTGTGTATATGTTTCTATTGATCCTACGCTTGATTAATTCCCAAGTCGCGGTGGGTTAGTCGATGAATAGAGACAGCGCACCCTGTGTAGAAGTAGTAGTATAGTATCACATCTACTCTCTATCTATATAGACTGCTCGGTACACCAAATCCGCTGGATTTCTTACTACTTCTTTTCTTCTCTCGTAATATTATTTAGTTTACCTACATACGTATTATTATAGATCTGTGCTTGTACAACTGCAGGCTATACACATAGACCGCCAATGAAGTCAGCCACATCAGAGCCTTGATGACTATATCTGAGTTGTTAGACTCGGGAGAGTATATACATAATCCTCTCTCTCTCTCAATGACTGTCCGGTGCGGAGGGAAAATGCAGTAACTTTTTTTTCCAAACCAATGGAATGGACGTCAGCAGCAGCAGCAGTGACGGCGGTGGCATAGGCATCCGCTGGATGTCTTTGATTCCGCACTGTTTATATCATCAATCCGTTTACGGACAATTCTATGTATAGCAGCAGTCGCCTGCCGCCGGATTCGCTTACATGTTCAATCATCAACTTTGATAACGTCGTTATAGGCTGAATATATTATTCATGGATCCTGAGCTCGACGGGAAGAAGGGAGACAGACTCTGCTGAAAGAACTCGGTTATAGAATAGAGAGAGAGAGAGAGAGTTTCCACTGTGATTTGAGATAGGCGAGAGACTCTCTGGGTGGGGCGAAGGGGTCCTCTTTAATATCTATGGCTGGATTATGCAGAAGAGTCTCTTTAAAGAGTCCTAGATGTATACGGGGAGGACACAGAAGGAACCAGTCCAGCTGGATATAGAATCCATCTGCGCATTTCTTTCTCCCGTCTCTTTTTCTCACGAAAGAAAATAAATGAATAAAAAAAGGGGGGAGGGAGGTCACACACACACACACACATAACTCGATCAAATCCAATCACGGTGGGCTATACACGACGAGGAGAGACAGGATAGAGAGAGGGGGGAAAGAAGAGCTTTATGTGCCTGTCTGTGTAGATGCTACACTCGGAAATGCATCCGCATTTCATTCGATTGATTTACCATAGATTCTGTACTTCGTGCAAAAAAGAGGGAGGGGTGCAATGGTATAACGAAGTAGAGACAGCACGTGGCCCTCACGATAAGTGAGGAACATCTGTGAGTTATCGATAAACATCATTCGGATTTAAAAGTTGATTTTCATCGGAAATAGCATCACCTTTCGTATGAGAAGGTGCCGGGCAAAGGTGACCCTCTTGGTAAAAAGATTTTCACCCACAGACAAAGTTGTGAGATACAAAAACAGGCCTAATCTGCATTTGTTCAACAAATGAGTTGTTAAAAAAAAAAAAACCTTACTGAGTTTACAAAAATGGTCAGAGAAAACAATTCCAGTGAATCGCCTAGCTCAGGAATAATCGTTACGGAATACGATTATCAATTAATCAACGCCAAGAGATGGTCAAAAAGGAAGAATAATGATGAATTGTTCCTACCTTTGTGCCTGGGAAATACGGCCAGGCATATCCACAAGTGCTCCTCCATCCATCCGATGAAAAGTTGAAGACACCAGGTGAGATAGGAAAATGGGCCTCGTGAATACACCCACATTCACATGGGTGTACACGAGGACAGGGGAAATTTAAAGAAAGGGGAAGAAGAGATTCCAGATCTCTTCTTTCTACTCGAGTAGTCGACCGGCATTGGTAGTTTCCCCAATCGAACGGGATGCTGTTCATCTAAATTTAAAAAAAGAAAAGTTTGAGTCACAAAAGAAATTGACAGAAACAACAAGTAAGGGATAGTTGAAAATAAAATAGTGGGTAAACCCTAATTGTTAATAAACAAAAAAAATGTAAGGTGTCCATGCAATACACTGCAGTTATGGATGTCACGCATGCATTAAAATACCTAGCAGGTGACAAGAATTAAAAAGTAACAAGAATTAAAAGTAAGCATTACCAGGCATTACCCAAGCAAAGAGAATGTTGATGATGACAGGTGGATATCAGCACAAGCAAAACTTTCATTTCTTGTATTAATGATGGCTGGCTCGTCTGCCCTCAAATCTGCAGAAAAGAAAAGGTTACATTATGCAAACAATAAACTGCCATGTTATCGACATGGGGCTCACATGATAAATGCTAATAGTCAGAAACAAGCATTTCACTAATTTAGAACAGGTATTTCTATTTAAGCTCCCATAATCATTATATTTGTATATTCTTGGTTTTATTTACCTGCCCAACAGCATAGAGTAGAGAGTATTGAGAATGGATGGAGAGCTGTGAGCCTGTGACACCCTCACACCAGAACATGCCAAAACTCACACGACGATCACATATTTGTAATTTTAATTTATTGTCTTGTTTTTCGTGCATGTACGTTTAAAAAAAAGTAATAGTTTCGTTTCCATTGCAATCTTTGTCTCTTTATCAAAACGTGTAAAATGAAAATGAAAAGACAAATGAAAGACGACAGACGACGCTAATATTCTAATTAGCCATTTAAGATATCGATAGAAATCAAAATCGATCAGCTTTTTAAACCAAGTCAAATAAAAATAAAACGATTAAAGCAGTTTTCTCACCCGCTCTCGACATCCGCTGAATGGATCGGGATTATTTTAGTATATAATAATTGCTCTCAACAAATTAAACTAAGCTCCACTAATACCACAGTCAATCGATAAAAGTAAAAATGTGCACAAAACCCACAGATGCTAAAACCACCCCAATATACTGTAAGACCCCCTCCTAACTAAAAAATTAATAGAATATTATCTTTTCTGTGTCAAATATTTCAACTCATAACGATGGTCTCTGCGCTCTATTTTATATATTTGAATCCATCCAGTTATATCAGATGTAACAACAACTTCGTACTTATAGAGATGGTCCATGCGTCCATGTCGACTTGGAAGGAATCAACCGCTACACAGTAGTAGACAGTGTCCTTCTACATAACAACAAGAAGTGGAAGAAGTGGATGGAGTCCGTGAGAGAATCAGACAGGGGAAAAGGGGCCGAGAGATAGACGACGGGCGATGGGCGATGGCGCATCAACATGGACCGAGCAGCAGCCACAACCGCCGTGATCGAAAATTGGAGTGACTTGACGGGAGTGCGGAAGAAAGGCTCTAAGAGAGAGGGATTTCCGGACGGAGAGGTCGCGCCTCCTCTCCAACTGCCCTTATAAATTGTCAGTGCTGTGCATGTACTAACTATTGGAGAAAAGGCACACACGTGAGCAGGACGAGCCGAGAGGCTGGCAGTAATTATCAATTTGTCCCACAGCACAACAGCACCAGCGACGACGACGACCGTCGGAAATTCGATTGAGCGCGAGCGCGGGGCGTGAGCGCCTCGTATCATTAGACAGAGCGCCGAGGCTAGAAAGCCTTCGAGAGTCCTGATCCAGTCTATAGTCCTATAGAAAATAGAACACCAGCAGCCGAGAAGAAGAAGAAGAAGACAGTCCATCATCAGCGGGGCATATTAGGGCCGCCTTCTCTCTATCACAACTTGGATGAGTTGCGGGGGGGATTAGAAGCATCAGTGCAGTATATACAGTGTTAAATGTCTATAGATGAGTGTGGTACTCTACCAGCCGTCTATTACGGGCGTGAAAAGGAGATATAATAGACAAGAAAAAGAAAAAGAAAAAAAAGGAATATTATAAGCTAACCGTAATAGTCTACTCTGCTAGACGTCTCTCTCTCTCTTCGTGTGTATCAAGCAGCACTTTGCCGATGCTTATATATTCGTCGCGGAGAAGTATATATAGAGCCCATCACGGTGTCCTTGTGTATAGCATCAGTATACATACACAAGGACAGAAAAAATAAGGAATCAGCATCACGGATGAGGGTCTATATAACAGAAAAGAAAAAAAGATAAAAATGAAAATGGGGCGATCAAAGAACTGATTGAAAGGCAGCAAGGAAGAATCTCTTTCTTTTTTCGTTTGTCCTTCCATCCGTGATTGATTCGCTCTTCTTTTTTTGTGTGTTGTGTATTCTCCCCTTCTCTGGCTGGGAGATGTGGCCGTGCAAAAGAGGAGCGCAGCAGTCCGCTCTTTCTTTTGGATTTCACATCATCATTTCCTTGATCCATCAAGTACCTTGTAGAGCGAACATCTCTCCGCTCTTCTTTTTTCTTTTTTTCTCCCTGACACACACAATTCAAACCCTCTCTGCTGAGCTTCTTATAATACGAGCGCGGAGACTTGGCCGTCGTATAGACGCAAGCCAGCGCATCTATATAATAGACATCCTCTTATTCGCTTTTCTCTTTTACAATTTCCTTACTTTTTTTTCCCATCAGGGTTGGTGGGGGGGTTATACTTTGTTTGTGGGTGAGTTGAGGCTGGCGGGTTCAGGAGCCTCACCAACACTCCAGCAGCACTCTCTCAAGTCTAGAGGACTGGATGCTCCCATGCCTCGTGCTGTGTTATAAGGGTCTCCTCCATTATATTCCCCAATCGCTGATGGTGCTGCTGCTGCTCCTCTACAGCACGAGAGTATATCCCGCCCGGTTCGTTTTTTTGCGGTGGCCAAGAGTGTCTCACGGCAGGAGCGTGATGTCAATCCGATCCCACGGAGATCATGTCGACCACGTCTTTTCTATATAATATTGGCGCCTAGATATATACGCGTATAAAAGGCTATCTACACGTCCATATAGAGAGCGTCGGGTTGGCTGGTGATGATGATGGACGTGGTTGATCTATCCGCACGCGATAGATATAGATCTATAGTGATAGCTCGCTCCTCTCTTTGCCTGTGTGTACTACATGTATCAACCGGGCTGGCGTCGCATTCGATAATATCAAAATGGCCGACGTGTCAGTTCCCAATCACGCGCCCACTGATCGCATTATCGACCGCCAAATCTATACCTACACAGCATATATAGATATCGCCGATAAAAAGAATACTCGACGTAGACTTTCATGATAGATAACAGCGGCCTGTAGGATATAGATATAGCTACTGTCTCATCGACGCGTTCAGCCGGTCCCAGGTACATGTAATAATATTATTGGTTATTGCGTTCAGATTCTCACGTACTCGTCAGCGGCCGGATTATTTGAAATATAATAATCTGTTGTATATTATATAGTTGGACGTGTATAGTTAATACAGAAGGAATTTATACAGTTATACGGCATGTCCGCTCAAATTAAATTTGAATTACAAATGGATAGAAGAAAAACAAATTGTTGGGGGGGGATTTTAAAAATGGATTCGTCCGCTCCCAGCACCGCGGCGTTCGTGAAACTATTCGGCTCAAGATTCCAATCTGCAACTGCATGGGATTCCGCGTGTGACACCACCGTGAAATGAGAAAGGACCGCACCTGTGCCGACTTCTCAACCTAATTGGTTCAATGAATACGAGCACGTGTCGGGCATAAACATCACGAGCCGCGATGGAATAAGCCAGTCTAGAATAGCTCAATTTATTTTCAATCTCAACGCGGGAGAGATGGTGATGCAAAAAGCGTGCTGCAATTATTATAAAAAACCCAAATCATTCTGTCAAATCTATATTACTTACGTTTAGTATAATTATATTAGGATAAAATCAACGTCACTTGGTTAATGCGCAACATTGTCGCATATAATGATTGGACTTGTTTATGGGGTCCCATATGATTGCGATATCAATTGGTGTCATTAGAAGCGTACTCGGTGTCCCCCTTATAATTATATGCCGATTCAGATTTCATTCAAGCGCGCGCCATATACAAAATACGACATAAGACCAGGATAATAAATCTAATATATATTGCCAATCTGTTCACTTCAAAGTGTCTATATTGAGAATCCCATCAATACATATAGAAACCGTGTTTGTTTTTAGTTTCTTTCCCGTAAAAGGGCAGCAGCAGTATGAATTCAAGTCTACAAAAACAAACAAAAATTCCAAAATTCCAAATGGACTCGTATTGATGTGTTTAAAGGAAGGCTCACATATGTGGTCCAACAGTCAATATTGATAAGAAATCAATTGCCATCAAATAGAAAATCTATGATATGCTGTTTGATTGGCGCGAGCTGCACATTGACTTATTGACGGCGGCCGTTGCTGCTTCACGGACATGACAAGAGAGGATCCGCGAGACGGGCAGACACACACAAAACATCTAAACGAGAGAAGAAGGAGCTCAGAGAGGGGGGAAAAAACCTGGAAAACATCGTCAGTCTTTATTTGTTGATTCGTTTGTTTCTCTTTTCTTCTTCCTTTTTGTTGCCATGGCCGCGCCCGCGTCACGGACGTTGTCGTCGCTTTCTCTTGTCTATAAGCAGCCAGCGCAAAAAGGAGAAGAAGAAGAAGTGAAGCTGCTGAGCTTGGAGAGAAGGACCCGCGAGTTTTTATTTGGCTCTCTCTAGCTCTATAGGCTTGTTAGTCAGTAGACGCGCGGTATAGTATAAGGATAGACTATATACTAACCTCCTCGACTTTTTTCTTTTCACTTCCTTCTTCTTCGTTCCATTCTATTCTCAATCCGATTGTGTGTTGCCGCTCGAATTGCGTCGTGACGCTGACGTCGCTCCCGCTCTCTGCTGCTGCTACTGCTGTGGTTCGTTCCCTTTTCCAAACAAACAAAAGTCCGCCATCAACTCGACGGGGACTCTTTCCATAGTATAGAGCCAGCTCCCCTCCCCTTCGATTTGATAACGTCGTTTTCATTAAGAAAAAAGAAAAAAATCTAAAAAATTTCTACCAAAAACAACAGGAATGAAAAAATACAAAAAAGATAAAGAAGGGCGACGTTATATAAATTTTGTTATTTCCGAAACAAGAAAGATGGAAGTTTCCGGCTTGTTTCCTCTTTTTAGCTTTTTCGGTGCTGCTGGGCCGCCGCTGCTAGCTTGTTATCGTTTTGAAACGCTCCTGTGTAAAGAGATCATTCCTCATGGCGGAATGTCACGGCGCCCTTTCTTTTTGACTTGCTTGCTGCTGTGTGTTGTGTGTAGCTATAGCCGACATAGTTTTTCAGCTGACACGGCGGGCGCCCCAGCAGCAGAGCACCAGTCCCAAAAGATATGAGCGGATCCAAGATTTTTCGGGACTGCAGCAGCCCAGCAGGGGCGGGACGAATAAGATGACCCGAGTCACAGTGTAATAGTGCGCGGTGGTGGTGGTGGTTTGGGCACAACAAACAATCCATCACACGTTCTACAAGATCGTGAAGCTATATAATAGATAGAAAGTTGAAGAGAAAAGGGCCGTGACATCTGCCGCTCGGCACCCAGCAGCAACATCATCGCCCCCGTTTTTCCTTCAAACGAAGAGGGAAGAGAAATGAAACTATAGTAGGCCTATATAGTATAGCTACATAATATAACAGGCGATTCATCACGTTCGCACCCCACGCATCAGCGAGGTCGACACCTTATTCAGGCGGGAGCGATGTTGTTCCATCCGGCAAAAGCCCAGAAAAAAATAAATGTTGAAAAAATAAAATCAAATATTATACATCCACAAAAGAAGAGGAAAATTGGAATCGATCCGTCGACAGGGGACGACCGACGATGGAGGGTTCTCCAGGATCTTTGGCAGTCTTGTTACATGTACATCCTTGCATATATATATAGGCCGATGGGTGGTGTATAGAGCTGTTGGATACTGCTAAGAATTCGAAAGCATCCATGTCCGTTCAAGCGGACGATGCGATGCGCCCTCAATCTCATTACTATACAGCAAGAAGAAGAAGAAGCGGTGCTGCTGGAGGAACGCTGTGTGGATGCGGCAATGAATGACGCCGCCGCCTGCACGACACGCGCACAGGAGATGAAGAGGATATAACCCAGCAGCAGCAGCAGCAGAGAGAAGGGGGATGTCAAGTAGGATTGATAATATATTCGCGACGAAGACCTATTTTCTTTTTTGTATATTCCAGCAAATAAAAAGTCTTCTTTTATTCATCCCCCCCCCACCCTTGAAACCATCATCCATCCGCCAGCACCGAACGGTTTTTATTTTTTATTTTTCATAAGTTGGAAAATTTGCTTATCTTGTGGAATAACAAAATCTTGGATATAGTGGGTGGAAGAAATCTCTTTAAAGGAGGGGGTGAAGCCGCTCTCGTTATTTCATCATCTATTTCTTATTCGACAATAAAAAGAGAAAGAGTTTTAAAAAAAAGGGAGCTCGAATATTTATAACTATAACCAGATCTTTTGAGACTGTTTGATGTGGTAACGCGCCATTAGATCGGCGCTCGTGCGAACTTCTATAGGTCCCATTTTGTTGTGCTCCCGTGGCTGCTCTGTGCATATTACCGCGTCTCATTATCTAATAATATATCGTCAGTCAGTCGGTCATGACCGAAACTTACGGGACCAGAAAATAAAAAAAAATACAAATAAAAGAGGGAAGGAAATTGGGGGAAAGAGAATCTTATTATCCAGTCAAAGAGAATCTAAGGCGAAACAATTTAAAAAAATGAAAAGGGAAAGCAAAGAAGAGGAATAAAAAATCCTATTAAATCAATAAAGGATCGTATCGGAAATTCAATCAACTTTATTCTTTTTTTTATCTTTCTTTTTTGATGAATCAGACTTTTCTTTTGATCCGGTGCGGAGAAAAAACAGAAACTGGAGAGAATAAATAAATAAAATTTATTATAGCGCGGCAACAGCAGATGATTCGAGGCCAGGGAATATATATAGAGGGTCTCGATTTGAAAATCGCAATCTATTTAGAACCGCACCACGCCAGCAGCAATAAAACACATCACAGCAGCTCTGCAGTCTGATATCATAATAATATAAAACGCGGGCGGCGGGCGACGGCCGGCGACGACGATGATGAGATGCTCTCTTTGAAATATCACGAAGAAGAAAAAAAATCAAACAAGCCGGCGGACTTTTGCTGTTTTTCTCTCTGTTGTGTATATGAAATCCGGAAATGAAGTTTTTGCGTGAGTGAGATAGAGAGAGAAAAGCAGGAGGGGGGGAGACCCAATATAAGGAAATAAAACTCTTAAAAAACACGCTGATATGTTTTTGCCTCGGAGGCGTTGTCCCAATGGCGGATGCCCGGATGGGAAAAAAACGGGAGCGAGCCGGAATGATTTTTTTATTTTTTTTAAGACAACAAAACAAATAAATATATATCAAAAGGCGAGAGAAACGAAATGAAAGGGGGGAAATAAGAAAAGAATGAGAGATAATGCTATATACCACCACCACAGCATCAGGCGACGCCAGCGCGCGCGACTGCTGTTGCTCATATTTAGCCGTTCGGTTGCCACCGCCGGTCCCGGCATCTTCTTCTTTCTCCCCTCAGAACCTTTTTCTTTTCTCTTTTTTGTGTTTCCCGTATCGTCATGAATATGGAGGCGAAATGCTGTGCCGGCACATTTATATATATATATCCCGCACACCACCTGCGACCATCCCCATAACGACTTGATTCAGCAGTGTGCTGGCGGCGGATGCTGCCGCCGCTGTCGCTCTCCCTCCGCCCTCCAAAAGCCAGGGCCTTTTGCATCCGCAAAGGCGGAATCCAAATGTGTGTGTGAGGAGGCTATATAGAAAAGGGGTGGGGTGGGGGGAGAAGGGGGAATAGGGATGAGAGACACTCGAGCGGGGTTCCCGGCGGCCGCTGAGGAGCGCAACGCAACGCCATCATCTTTTTCCATGAAGCCACACAGACACACGACATCAACTTTAATCCGACGGTTTGACACACTCGGATAGTCGTTGTCGTTATTCTTTTTCTTCTTCTTCTTCTTCGGGGTACATAGGAGCAACGAGAAGGTGGGCGGGTGGAGGATTTCTGTCTTTCGGATGTATTAGCTTATACCGTTAGAGCGACGAATCCCGCGGGACTGTACGCAAAAGAAAATATACTCGGATCTATCTGTATGTAATAGTGAATTTCAAAATATTCAAATCGATATCAAGTCTCAAGTTATTCACATTTTTAAGTAATGAACGTTGATTATCAGTTTTTGTATGCTATTCGGACAAGTGCAATTGATTACCGTTAGTGTTAAGTGAAACAGCGTACGTCTATTTCTAAAAGTATGATAACCAGTCAGTATTACATGAACAAGTTACTTTAATTCGTGATCAATTACGTGTAGTCATCCGAAATTGTTGTGTTAGCCAATTTTCACGGAAATAAACGGACTATGTGTTTCAGAAGTTAATTCTGATATATCAACCTATTGGTGCTTTATTGAGGATGTTCTAATTATGATTTTCGAAAAATAATAAAAAAATATTACCTGGGTTTCGTGGTATTTGATATCAATTGTGTAACGGGTACATAAAGTTATGAATCAGTTATCAATCCCTGATTCACTCTTTCCAGAAACCCCCGATTTTTTCGCAACAAATTTCGAATAATAGTCCGAAATCAATAGAAATTGTCTAACATTTCAAACTAATTTATTTTTCAATTCATGAACATTGAATAAATTTTGATTGACAGAGGCGTGATAATGATTTTCAAAGATAGGAGCATTTACAATGTAAAGTATGCATCTGTGGGAGTTAGGGTGAACATTAACTGGGGTCGCACTCGAGGGATTCCTAGATAGGTGTTAATTTTTACTTTCAAATAGAGTTCTTCGTATTGAAATACACTTGTTAAATCCATCGTAGACTGGCTGGATCAGTTTATTATCGAGCTGTGTCTTGGAATGAATTAACAGCATTCAATACGACTGAAGTAATTATCAATAAATTTCAAAAAATATCTCTCCTGGTTGGACTAGGATAGTTAGCGTACTGGGGGTTATAGTTTCTGAATGAAGTGTATCAATACCTTCGTAAAAGTGGTCGCTGATGCATTTAACAAACACGCCGTTACGTTGACCTGGGTGTTCACTTCGTGAAATCGAAAAAACAACTATGGGTGTGAGCATAATTTGTACTTTTCAATGAAAAGACACCCGATATGTGGAAGCCCTTGCGTTAAACTTGTCTTTTTCTTAGTACTTGAAAAAAACTGTTGGATTGATTGACATTATCAACGGTTCCCATCAACAACGCAGTGGTTAATTATGTAACCGTTTGATAATAAATCTATGAACTTTGATTACCTTTATATTTTGGTTACTGGGGCATTCATAATTGGTTGACAGTATTGTTAGGTTAAGTAGCGTACTTCTTTTCATTAAGGTTATTATATCACATAGAGTCTACTAATAAAATGCTTAATTTTGTGACAATTGTCACTTTGGATTCAGACTTTGATCGTACTGATCAGCATTGCACACGGTAACATACGCTGAGATGGACAGGATACAGCTTTTTAACGGTATCCTTGGTTGCGGGCGGAGTATCCGTCCATCTTTCATAAAGTTACCGTTCAGAACATATTCTGTTTCAGTACGACTCATTTCATAACAAAAAATTTTAAATTAAATATTGTGACAGGTGGGACTAGGACCATTAGTGTATTGGGAATAATACGTACTTGAAAGAGTATCAAAGTCTTCGTGGAAGTTGTCGCTAATGATATTTCACGTGTAGGCGAGTATAATAGCGTGAGTGTTCTCTTCGTGAAATTAGGGAACAAAATTTTGTGTAAGCATTATTGTTATTAATCAACGGATGGCCTCTCGTTATACAGAAATCTATGGCTTATAACTTGCCCTTCCCATATCACTGAAATATTTCGCATTAGAAACGTTTGAATTGATTGACATTAACAACGGCTCCCATCAACAACGCAGTGGTTAATTACATGTCGCCTTAATTTTGAACTCATTTCAAATAGTGAGCAATGGTAGTCGTGCCGTTCTCCTAGTGAGCATTTAATATTTCAGAGATATAATTGAAACATTTAACTAAATATGCCTTTTCTGATGCAGTCGTAGCGTCAGTTAGATTATGTACAGCAATACGATTAATATTCTAGAACGGTCTCTAGTTTTAAGTATGATAATAACATCAGTATTGAAACAATACTTGTGGTAAATGGAAATTTCCAATCTCAAATGTGCCTGAAGATACAACACACACTTGTGATTCCTTTTTCATGGGCGGCTGTCCTGCCACCCTTCTGCCACGTAAGATATGTTTCCTTCCTGAGTGTCTGTCTCACAATAATAATATCAGGTATATATTGTATTCTCTCTACTGAACTAAGGATGCCTACTGAATCACAGGTCATTTACCATTAAAAACAAATACACGGATCAAAGTGAAATGATTCAAAAGATTTCAATCCACTTAAACATGATCATCACTGTTCATTAGCAAATGTCCTAATATTTTATTCAACGTAATAATTATTGCTCTCAGTCTAATAAAATCATAATTTTCAGCTGAGAGTTGCTTCAAGGCACCTAGAATCTTTCCTCTCATTCCTTTCAGAATTTAGCAGTGACTAATATTGCAAAAATTGCGATGAGAATTATACAACATCGGTTACTGTGACTCACCCCATTCCGGGACCGCATCTAAAAAATATTTGCTCGAACGACCGGTCCAGCGCACCGTAGCGGGACGGACGCTCCGCCATGCAGAGCTAAGCCAAAACCCTCGGACGGCCGACGGTGATCGAATTCAAATCTGAATCGTCGCAACAGTTTCTGCCAGCCGGCAGCATAGCATCAGCCAAACGAATCATATCAAAACCCAAAGATTACACACGCTGCCAAACTCAATCGGACTACCACTAACTCTGCTTGCTGCGCTTAAATGTCGTCATTCTTTTTCGTCGTCTGCCAATTGTCTCCGACTACTGAAAAACTCCCAGTGTCCCGTTCAGTTTTTTGTTAAAAATATATACTGTGTGATATAACGCGGGTGATCTGCTGTTGCGTGAAACGGAACGACGCCGGACTCCTTTTTGCTTCATCTCTGCTGGCCCGTTTTCTTTTCTTTTTTCCCCTTCCTGGAACAATTCCAGATGTAACCAACATGATCGGTCGTCTCTCGTCTTCCAACTGAGACTCTGTGCAAAAGCACGTGACGTATATTCTACTTTTTTGTTTCATCATTTAGCGACGCTTTCGCGGCTCCTTTCAAGACCGCCGGAATCGCAATAGAGTGTATATATAAGACGTCCATTCATCCGCTCACTCATTCACTTCAAATTTCCCGCTATTACATTCGAGTTACATATATCGTCCCAAACAATCGAGTTATTTCAAAGTCATAAACAGTTGACATCAAACGTGTGCTTGATGTCACTTGACACGATTCATCCCGGCTGTGTTATTCTCACTATATTGTTATATTGGGGGTCCCGCGGGCCAGCGGCCAAAAAGGACCAGCTGTTAACATCACACTAGACACGCTGCTGCGACTGCTTCATCATTCGTGATTTTGTCCCTGGTGTTGCTGCTGCTGCTGGTGACAATTGTATGGTACACAGTAACACAATTGACGACATGCATGACACCTCGTTCTCTGATTTAATGAGCCGAATCCAATCAGAGTTAAACCTGCGCCCAGCATCCATCCAGGCACTTGTATCTATATTATATTTTGGCGCCACGTCAGAACGGTCGGGATAAAATAATAAATTGATATCCGACCTATCAATAAGAAAAAAAAGGGGGAGCAGAGATAGCGTACATACGCCGACAAACACGTCAAAGATCTCTCTAGCTACTACTGGATGTGCTGTTGGCCTTTATAGCCTTCTATTCATTCACACGCAAAGACTCATTATTATTACATCAAGATGAAGAAGATGCAACACAATGAGCAGCTCCATATCTCTACTATATATAAGAAACTTCCATTATAAGCGAAAGTTTTACGGAAAGGCACTTATAGATGTAGTATTTTTTTACTGTGGGGGCCTTTAGATTCTTTCATGGTTGATATAACACGACCGTGCCCACACACAATACAACACACCCAAGACTTGATTATTATTAGACACCCAAACTCTCTAATGTATACTGTCTCACTAACTTATTATCCGCGAGCTAGATAGAAATCTCAAAGGCGGAAATGAAGCCAAAAGTTTTTACACGGCGCCAAAGACAAAAGAAGAAGAAGAAGCAGAGTTCTATAGCAGCATCAGATTTCCTATAGAGGATGACGTCTCTCCTGACACAACAAAAGATATGTGTGTATATACCAGAATCAAAGCTGTTTTCCCCCGAAAATATTATATTATAATGTGATATCTATCTCTCTCAATAAACCCTGATGATGATGGTGATTGTTTAGCCCTACATATGTAATATATTTCTGCATCCGCACCGACTTCCGTTGTGGGTTGAAACAATTCCGTGTGTGTTGTATATAACTCTGCTGCTGCCAGTCCTGTGCACCGGGGGATGTACATAAAACTCTCTAGGATAACTCAAGCTAATGCCATATTATATATCTGATGCTGTGGCATGCTGTGCTGCTGCTTGTTTGGAGGATTCCTTTTAGAAAAAGGAAGAGGGGCCGGAATGATGAAGTGGATACGTTTCTTTTCTTTTCCAACTTTCTTGTGGGGTTTTTTGGCCTTGCGGACGTTATATTCGTTTTTTTGTTTTTCTGTCGAGCGCATAAGAGAAAATGTCACCACAGCAGCGACTTGACGGTGCTGGAATTCCTCGTCCTTCCCCCCCATTGAAACCGCGCCCGACGGGTGCGAGCGCTAAATATATATACGTGCGTGTATACGTATAGTGGAGAGAAGAGGGACAGTCGGGAGCAGGCAGACAAACGCTGTCAGAGAGACAGCAGTCGGGACAGCAGCAGCAGGGGGGAAGAAGAAGAAGAAGAAGAATGGAACTTGGGTACGGCAGCAGTTCAGCGGAAGTCGAGAGATGACGGGCAGGACGACGAAGAAGACGAAGGGGATGGATGCGGAAGCTCAGATTGCGGTGGACGACGACGAGTGCTGGGGATATCATCGTGGCGAGCTACAAAAGAGAGCACACATATTTTGAACCCTCCCTGTATATGACACAAAGCACATAACTGTGAGGGTAAAAGCAGCAGCGGTCGCTTTTTACCATCCGTGCAAATATATTAGCTATATAGACGATTATCTATCGGAATCCATCGAGAGAGCACAAACCGGAAATCTATATAAAATATCCATTGAAAATTCTTTACTCTTTTTTTACTATTTGATTCTTTTGCTGGAGACTTTGTTGTTGTTTTGTATTAACTCTCAATCTCGTATCTTCTCTCTCATTCTCTTTACACACAGTTTAGACAGCGGGTCGTCTTTTCAATGGAGTTAGTCTCAAACATGCCCAGCGCGTCTCTGTACACACATATATACGCTGTTACATCTAATGTAAGAAATAGCTCCGGCTTTTCTTTTCATTTGGTATATAGAGCGCAAGAGTATTTTCTTTTGCAGTTTCTTCTTATAACAGTGGGTGGGGGGGGGGGGGGGGGGCAAAAGGCTTCGAGGTATACACACACACTCTATCGATTCGATTCCGGTGATGCAGTATATATATATAGAGTATACTATATACTAGATACACTCTTTTCAATTTTCAGCTCTTCGATTCCGGATGATGATCCTATTCCGGCGTTTCAATTCCTCTCCATCAGTTTCAGCTATAGCAGCAGCAGAAGAAGCAGCAGCTTCCACACAGCAGGACTATATGTCTATCTATTACTCTATAGCCTGCTGCCTCCCCCCTCTTCTTCTAAATGGTTATGTACACGTACAAAAGCGACCGGTTTCTCCTCTTTGAGCAAGAGCCTCTCAAACAGCAGCAGCAGCAGCACAGAGAGACGGAAACTGTGTAGTATAGATGTCTGTAAGTCTAACCTCTCTTTCTCTCTGTGATGTTTTGGGGGGCCTCTTATCTTTTTCTTCTACCCTGGATAGAATAACGTCCCATTAAACGTTGATATAGTATATATATAGTACCACCGAAAATTCGCTGTGGCCCGATATTTATCTGAAAGAATATAAAATAATGCCAGCCGAGAGAGAGAGAAATAAGGTTCGATTTAATTGGAAGCTCCTGTGTCCTGTGCTGCTGCTGTGTGATGGGGTTTTAGGTCTCCGTGTTATTAGCCTACACACACACAGACATGTCTAGATCTTTTTTCTTGTGTGCTGGAGAGAGCAGCAGTCGTTACGTTCTTTTGCCATGTCCAATATATAGATTTATACATAAACGACAAACGATTTATGACCTGAACGAAAGTTATAGGTTTTGAAAAATGGCGCGCTGGAGTCCAACTCGCATCATCCCAATATATCTGCCGCCCAGCTCTTTTATTGTATGTGTCTCCTATACCCAGCCACCCACACCCGTGGTTTGAACCATATGTGCTGCTGGGCGATATCTTCAAAAACTCTGAAATGTTACATTATAGAAGATGAAAGAAATATAAGAAATCATTTCTGATATGGTGCTGCTGCTGCTGGGCCATATTCTATTCGGATATGCGACTGCTGCTGCTGCTCTTATATACGTATATAATATTCTTTTTCTTTTTTCCAGCTAATAGAACGAAGATGTTCCCTTTTATATTAGCTCTGATCTCCGGGGCAGCAGCAGCAGCAGTGCAGCACAGTCCATCATCAATAATTCCGGGCCGACCCCGAAACCGTCTGGCGTCGACATTACAGACGAATCAAAATCGCCAACCCTCATAAAATAATAGATGTCAATGTTTGCTGCACAAAAGTTGTTCGGCCAGCAGCATCGGTTTCATCCAGCAGCAGCAGCAGCAGCTTATTATCTTTTTCCTCCGCAAAAGGGAGGAGGAGTTGAGTCCGATATATGTGATTATAGTGGCATATACATCCAGAGGGGCTGCTCTGCTCTCTACTACTAACAGCAATCAATTGCATATAGGAGTATAGAGAAGAGCTATCCGACAATAAGGGACTGTGCTGAAGTGTGTCTGGTGCTGTAAGAGAGATATCACCACGCCCCAATCACGTCCATAAAGCTCTGCCTTTTACCAGTTCGATGGCAATCACGTCAAAAGCCAGTAGCGCCGAGCATCTTCTTCCTCCTCCCATCTTGTTGTATTATATGACTATACCTTTTCTCAAACAGACGACGACACTAGACGCTCTGACCGGCTGCCGTTTTGATATAGACCGCGTCCTATACACGACGACGACTATTCATTCGACTATATAACTTCGATATGGCCACTCGTCACCAGCAGCAGCAGCAGAGGGTTTGTCGTGTTATAGAAGAGTGACCAGGACCAGAACCGCGCGCCCTTTTAGACAGCAGCTCGCCCAAGATATTGTATAATGGGATATATATATATCTGTACCAGCAGAGAGAGACTGCTGGGATATTTATCGACCCTGGCAATCGATATTATCTATCAGGCAAAAGCCCTCTGATTGCGCTAGTTTATAGGTGCTGGACTGTGTGCTGTGTGTCTATAGTATATAGGCTGGATTGTATGTAGGATCGGATTTGTCCTCAAAACAGCACAGACCGTCGTCCGCTTTGATTTTCTTATTTTCTCCGCTTCGTCTCTATAGGAAAATCAGAGCTGACAATCCAATTTTCCCCATTTTGCGCTGGACGGCGATGGCTGCTGGTTTTCCCTGTATCTCAACTGATTGAGCACTGCGACGGCTTTTGTTTTTATCTCCAACGCGAAATGAGCGGCCATTCAACCGCAGTTCTTTGATGAAGCGGAAATGAATTCCAATCAAATCATTCTATGTATTAAACCCCCGCAGCTCTTTTAGCCAAACATGTCATTACCAAATAGAATAAACAGTGTACATATATCCATGTCCGGCTATGTGTCATCTGCAGCTATACATGCATACAGCCCCCGTCGTCTATAAATGGAGTCCCAAAATGTGTAATATAGTCCTATAAAAGAAAATTGCACAGCAGCAACCCAAAAAAGTATAACTTAAATATTAATTTCATGGAAATAGTGCGAACACGCAACCAAAATCCGCGCTCCAAACACGCTGGGTGACCTTTTATTTGTCTTTTTTCCATGCTGTGAGGTGTTTACAAGAGAATGATCCAAACATCCCCAGCGATAGTATATAGTATCGTTGGGTACAGGCTTGTTATCCATCCAGGCTGTGCTGATGATGCTGTATAGGCTATATCGCGCCCGGTGCAATCCAAGTTGTACACCTCTCCGTCTATAAAAGAGAAAAAAAAAAGAGTCAAAGAATCAGCGCAGGACTGGCGGTCGTTTCTTCTCTCTGCCCTGTGTGTATGTACGTGTGCTGTCGAGGTGACGAAAGAGCTTGTCCAAATGTGTAACAGCAACGATTCCTTTATTTTCTTTTCCTCTGGCGGCTGCTGCTGCTGCTGGACGTCTCCGTATTTTTTTTGTCGTTCGCCAATCAGCTGAGAGATGCGCTAACGAGAGGAGGGAAACAAGTGAACACACACACAAGTCTATAAGGAGGGGTGAAAAGAAAGAAAGAGCATATAGCATATACTATTAGGCGCCCAATTTGACCAAAATAGCTTTTTTGCGCCCCACTTGCCCTCCTCGGAGACGGGCCGACGTCACCTCCGACGTGAACTGATGCGGGGCCCCCCCGACAACGCGCAGGTTCCGGGGAATCGGGAGCTGGGAGAAGGAGGAGGTGCGGCGGGATCGGTTAGGTATTTGACTCCAAGGAGAGGGAGGGGAAGTTCCATAGAGGAGCATCTTCTCACATATATTTGAAAAGAAAGAAAAAAAAGGAATCCAGCATCAGCAAGGGCCGGATAGGAAATATTTCGTGAAAAGAAAAGATGGGCGGAATGTCGACTGCTGGGCTGGCCGGCGAGGATCTCTCTTTTTCAGCCCCGCCAGACACACACACACACACCAAAAAGTCCTTGCCTCCCACACACACTCCTATATATGTAGTAGTATTATATATATACACACACAACACGCTGATGTGTGTGTTGTGTGTATACTCTAGTCTATATAAGAGAGAGCGGTCGTCTTGTTCTCTCTGACGTCGTCGACGTCGTTGCAGGTGAATTTAAATTTAGAACTTTTTTTTTGGTTTCGTCCTTCTCTCTCTCATCTCCCCTTTTGTTACGTCGTCTATTTCTATTTTCTCTCTGCCGTTCTTCAATTCGTTCGTTCAAAGTCGTCCGTTTTGCCGGGCGGGCGGGCGCGGATGAGAATAAGGGCGATAACGACGCCACAGCGCTAGGCGGCCATCACCTGCAATCTCCTGGTCCATCCCTTTTTATATTTTTCTTTCCTTTTCTTGTTGTCCTTTTTTTGTGTTGGGTTGATCCGCCCGTCTCATTCCGTTGATGCGGGGCTGTGTATATGAGCTGCGCACGGAATGATAATCACGCAAGGCTGCCACCACCGTTTTGGTATTCAAATCATCACTCCACCCACACCACCCCATCTCTGACTACTACTACTGTGCTGGTGGTATAGCAGCGGCGGCAGATTTTCGCTCTGTGTGTCTGCTGTGTGTGAAAGAAATAATTTATTTACATTCTTTTTCTTCTTCTTCTTCTTCTTCCACCATTTTTATGATTACCCATTTATTTTCGTTCGCGCGCGGACTCTCGGCGGCGGCGGTGACTCTTCTTCTTCTTCTTCTTCCAGCACAACGTCAATGTCACCCGACTATATCTTTACTCGTCTATAGGGCGCGCGCGCTACTATACCCTGCGGCGCTATATCCGCTGTACAAGCGGCGTCCCATAGACTTTCATGCGCTCGACGCCCGTCGTCGTCGTCGTCGTCATTTTATTTTTAGATAAAAAATCCGACCGCGCGTCGCTTTTCGAGCTGATTTCTTTCGCCACAGTATTATTAGTATACATGTTCTATATTATACACACACACACTAATAGTCTAATAGGCTTCGTAGACAATTTAAATAACTCTCAGTCTCGTTATCATTTTGAAATATAATAGACGAGGATTACATTTTAAAGCGATATTCTATAGTTTAAATGTACATATACCGTGGTTTTTCTGCTGAGCGTGGACTGCATAAGAATGACCAAGATCAGCATCAGCATCGGCCAATCTAACGAATTTAAATATACATGAAATCTATGAGCTCGTGGGGGGAAAATATGCGGGGCGCGGCGAGATTGACGGATCGACACCATCGCAGGACTTGACAAGAAAAGGATCCAGCGCTAAAGGATTTATTCTCTATTTTATATTTGGTATGGGTAAGAATAAAGCTATAGCTATTTTCCATGGGAGGGATTTGATAGAAAATCTAGTCTCTGGAAATTACCAATTCAGATGATGAATTGATGATGATGATGATCATCTTCTTTTCCCCATTCAAAGTCAATCTCGTATGCTGCCTTTTAGAGCCTGTCGTCTCCCCCAATTTTGATTCGCTAATATTATCTAGATATAGTCGGCGTACACACATAAGGACGTTGCCTGCCTACGGCACACGTAATAGGTGCTGCTGGGACCCCCCCACACACACGAGGGAAAAGGAGGGCGCCATCAAAAAAGAGACGACGACGACGACACGATAATATAACAAACCGCAAAAGCCTCTCAGCTCCGGTCTGGGCCGGTACTGTTGTGTGTCTACGGCCTCGTTGGATGACGGATGCCCGTCACGTCGCACCAGACGAGCTGTGCATGGAGGGCAAAAAAAAGGAGAGCACAGCGAAAGAATTTCAAATGACACAACAACCAGAACAACAGGGGGGCGAAAGAAAAGAAATCTGAAGAAGAAAAAATCAGATGAATCTTCTTCTTCTTCTTCTTCGTATAAATCAATAAAAAAGGACCAAGTTATAACGATGAGAAAGAAAATATATAATCGAGTTCTTTTTTCTTCTTCAACTCCTAAACTAAAGGGAATTGAGGACATCAGTCGATGCTGCTGCCGGAATTGGCTCCCCCTGTGCCATCAGCGCACCACCGTCGACCGGCGGTGATGACTGTCAAATGTCCCGCGTGATTTCCACAGCCACCGATTTGTTCATCCGCTCCACGGTTCTTGTATAATAATGCGTTTTCGGGTTCCAAAGAAATTTCTATTCGCCATCGCCACAGCATTCCTTCGTCTATACATTAAAACCAATCGATATGTAGACGGACGCCCCATGCAATAGCGTGAGTTAGAAAATGTTTGACATTTTATCTGCTGTTGTGCCATTTTCCACCCTCTTGTTTTTACAGCTCGCAGGGAAGAATGAGAAGAAGAGAGAACATTATTATAGAGAATGAGAAATAACTCTTTGCGTCGTCAGGAACGCGCCAACCGGGTGTGGTGGCGGTATGGTTTTTTGAGGGGGGTTCCGGACGCGCGCATCATCATCAGCAGTTCTATATAAGACGGGAGGGGTTTGGTCGCCCGTCTATTGGAAGAACAAGAGGCCGTGATGACGGCAGACAGAAAAAATGGTTCTTTATAGATTCTACCCTCCTCTTCTCTATAGCTCGCAACAGACGACAGCGGGAGCAGCTCAGCAGCAGCCAGTGCTCAGCTCTACACAGCCAAACGAAGGCAACAAACAAACAAACAAGTCGAGAGAAATAACCATCGGCAGAACAAGAGGGGGAAATATATAGCAAACAAGAGAGAGAGAGAGAGAAAAACAAACGAAACGGTGATTCATCTCTCTCTCTGCTGTACACACGCAAAGACGGAAGAAGAGACAACAAAACAATCAGAAAGAGACATCATCACAATAATGAAAAATGGTAATGAACGCCCGACGACGCAACGTCGCCCCCCCTTCCTTTTTTTATCGGGCGGAGCTAGACGGAGAGAGGGCTCAACTCGAGCGACTGCCACACACTTTTTTCACGCCAGTTCCCGGTGGAAAGAAAATACAACAAATCAAAGGTTTTTTGAGGGGAGAAATAAAGAATAAGGCATCGATTGGTTTAACAAAAAAAGAAATAAAAAGCGCTTTAGGGGCTTTTGAGATGCGTATTAGAATAATAGAGAAAAAGAAAATGATGACTGGAATAACAGCAGTGCTCATAGTCGCTATATGGCTTTCTGCTGCGCTCCTCTGCTGGAAAAATATTAAAAAATAAGAGGACAAGACATTTGAATGCTGCGCCGCCGCTGGCGCGTGCAATAATAATAATAAGTTCGAGGGGTCGTGACAAAAAAAAGGGGAGAGATATAGAGAAGAGACTATAGTCGTGTGTGACGTCATTTACACCCACTCACCCCTATAGATGTATACAATTAAATTGATCTGAATAAATCAGACCAGCCTGCTGTGTGTGTGTTTCTTTTTCTTATAAGTTTATTCGGTCCTTATGTTTATGGTAATGACATCCTTGGTGGGAAAACGGTTGGGAAATTTTTTTCGAATGCATCCGCAGTCGGTGAAAAGAGAGATAAAAACGTGAGGTGGATGTGTCGTTTATCGATCAAAGTCACTCTTTCTTTTTTTTTGAATTTTTTGGCGCGATTATATTTGCGTCTTGAATTTAGTAGTAGCAATCGATTTACCTGCTGGGGGGAGATAGAGTCAAACGATTTGAATATATGGAATTTGGCTACATCATCACATGTGCATAAGTGGCTGCTGGGATGATATGATGCTGCCATTTCACGCGGAATCAATGATGACGATACATATATACGCTGGTATATAAAAGAAAAGAAGAAAAACCAAGAGCAGGAAATCTTGTCAAATGACCGCACCGATTGGCTCCCGCGTGATCCAAACCTTTTTTTTCCCGTCCATTCCACCATCATCGCACACGGCGGGTGGAAAAAGGGGGGGAAAGAGAGAATTGGGAGGGGGTTCTTCGTAAAAAAAGGTTTGGGGCCCGTAAAAAGTGAAGAACCCACTTAAGACGTCGTCGCGGTCGTCGTGCGGGACGATGGTAAATGGACGCGGGGATTGTGTTGGGCAGCAGTGGTGGGTGGGAGAGGAAACTGGTCTGCTGATATAATATAAAGAAAGTACTTGTGTCTACATATAAAGAGCTGCTCTCTATAGGACTATAAGGTATACATATATACTCATGTGCTATATGGTACTATATACCTATAGCCGCCCATTCTATAATAGCCCAAAAGGATAGACGCCAGAGCGTCCCATATAACGTCCTCCACACCGCTCTAAACATGTCCAATAAGTCGGTCGGTAGAAAGGCTCCTGATGCTGATGCTGGTTGGTGGTGTATAGCGCTCTTTTAATAAGAGCAGCTAGCTAGGCTATAGCAGCTCTATATATAACATATATATCAAGATTTTCTTTTTCTTTGGCGGATTGATCGAGACGACGGAATGTTATATATACGCGTGTATTATATTATTTGCACCCACACGAAAACTAGACGGCTGGTTATTTGTTTAGTATTTCTCTTTTTATATATATTATTATTATTATTTGCGCCTTATATATTCGCAGCTAGGGACGGAATGAAATGAAACGGCCAAAATGTCCTTTGACACAATTTTGGTCCTCCCTTTTGAGTCTAGATGTGTACATACAAACGCCGCTGTATTCTATTTGTCCGAGCGGCTTATGTGTCTACCAGTAGCCGCTGAGAACCTATATAGTATGAAAGCCACTCATCTCGTCTAGTTTTTCCCACTGTATAGAATTTCTCTATTCTATTGGCATTTCTATATAGGGGTTACACACCCACTCACGTGTGGAGATATGAGAGAGCGGTGGGGGAAACCTAATAGAAATGCCCGGTACTTTTGAATGTCACCCTCTTCATTCGCATCTGCCCTTTACATCTGCGCGTTATATACATCCCTTCCTCTCCGATTTTCTTTTATTACAAAAGAACATATATAAAAGACCTTTTTTCGAAAAAGGTTTTTCTTCCTTCGGGGCAGGAATCTCTTGCTGCCTACCAACTCAAACATTTTCGAAATATAAAATATCTCAACTCCATATGTGATGATGTTATATAGGCCCATGGGGTTATATTATTATATTCCCAGCGTAAATTAGAATATCCAGGAGGGGAAAGCGACGGATGACCCGGATTTATTTTTGAGAAATATAGGAATAGAAAATGTTGGTTATATAACTTTAAAGACTTTTCTTTGAATGTCTAATAGTTGTATAGAAGACGAAGAACGTCGAGAGAGGCCAAAAGTTTTGATTTCGATTGATTGTTGGGTGTTATATCCTCCATATTTTTCAATCCCGAAAAACTTCTTGCGTGCATTGTGAAAGAGATCAACTGATATCACAAGTCTACATGTACACACACACATTTATAACTGCGAAAAAGACGAGAAGAGGGGAGGTTATATATACGTGTAGAAAATGGATTTTTCTTTGAACAGAAGTTTTTGATTTTTTTTCTTATTTTCCTCCCTGATTTCGCGGGATATATAGACGTCGGCGGGACACACATAAGAGAATTCCGGCGTCTGGGCCCGCACGCGACCCCTTGAGGCAATGGCACCACTCAATGCAACACACAAAAAAAAAAAAAAACCCAACGGCCGCAATAATAAAAGGAGTAAAAATGTTGCCGGATTGAAAGTACTATATACAACTGGATGATGTGGTGACTATATAGGAAAAACTTTATCGAGTCCCCCCGCAGATCGATGTATATTTCTATTCCTTCCTTATAGATTCGAATATTATTAACGAAAGAATATACAAAAAAGGGCGAGGGAGGTTTTTATCTTCCTTTTTTTTCTCTCACGAACGAAACTGGAAATGGTCCCCATCGGCTATACAGAAAAATACTTGGGGGAAACATTTTAATTTTATTTAAAAAATATTTTTCGGTTCGCCCTTAAACCCTTTTTACACTATAGCGCCATTAAAACAAAAACTAACCCCTCAAAGATTTTCCCCTCCAATCTTCTGAGTTTAGAAAAACCATCACGTGTAAAACGAACATTTAAAAAAATAAGAAAATGTTTTAAATATTTTAATATTCATCTTTCATAGTAGTAGCATAGCCTCTAGTATTATATAGACACGCACGCGTGTGATTGACCCTTTTAGGTGGGGAGAAAAATGGCCTGGACGTGTTTTCATCACTAGATGGCGTTGATGGCTGGAGGGTACCAAGGGGTGGAAAAAAAAAGGGGTGGGTGTGGGAGGAGTCGACGTCTGTACGACCCCCCCATCTCTCCCCACCTTGTGTCTGCCCTGAGGCTTCATGTGTGTGACTGGTGCTGCTGCGCGCGCCAGCCTGCAAGGTTTTCTATTCAGAAAAGAACCAAAAACGCGCGCCATTCCTCTACGGTTGGGTCAGACGTTGCTAGGATTCCGAGCAGTGAGGTCGCCGTTATTACAGGAAAAATTGTCAGTCAGTCAGTCAGTTAGTCTCTTTCTACTTCGACTTTTTCCCCCACAAAAGTTTTGCTTATTCCATCTCACTACTCACTCGGCTTGATATCAACATAGCAAGCGTTGCTACGGCTACGGCAAATATCATTTACAAGAAGAAGCAAGAAACAGAAAGAAACTGGTTTAAAAGATTGAAGAAGTGTGTCTTGTGGTGTCGGTGTGTGTGTGATATCGCCAAGCTTTCCCATTTCGAGATTATTTTGATTTCTCACAAATTGTTGTGCGAAAACAATTTTGGTTTTTTTCTCCGGTGGCCATTGTCACTCTCTTTTTGTGTTTGGTCTATACTATTTTGCGTGGAAAAGCTGTTTCACCCCAAAATTTTCTTTCTCTCGGCCATGCTGCCGTTGTCCGAGCCGCCATTGTAACAACCACCCAGCCCCAGTACTTCTTCTCAACCCCCCCTTCTTTTTTTCACCCCTCTGTGCATGTGTGTGTCCCCCCCATCTCCACCTATCCACTCCTCCCAACTTATTCCCCCCTCGCACCACGTGATTCATGCACACACTGGGGTAGCTGTTTGAACATGCTTCTTCTCTGAAGTAAAAAAAAGAAAATTATCATTTTCTTTGTTGATCGTATTCAACGGCCCAAGTGAATCAAACTTAAACAATATCTCCCCCCTTTTCGAAGAAAGAAAAACGATCGTCACAGCCAACAAAATGTTGAGTGTAGGTAACGCCAATATCTTCCCAGCTCATTTCGGTGGTTTGTCTGCTGCCTTAGCGGCAGGTATGCCTGTTGTCACTGGAGCCGGTGGACAGTTGGCCGTCGGTCACATGCCAGGATCGGCTGCTGCTGCCGCTGCTGCAGCCGCAGCCGCAGCCGCCGTTGCAGCTGGACTCATGCCCGGAAACGAGATGAATTCGCCATCGCCCGACATGTTCACAACCGTCAGGTATAACATTTGATCGCTTCCCAAAAACGAAATGGAATGAAGCAAGGGTCTTTTTTTTATCTTGATCATGACCGACATTATATATATCTAACCTTTCACTCTCTTTTTTACGTGTTAGCTTTTATATAAATATTTAAAAAAAAACTATTCTTAAAAAAAAAAAAAGAAAACAAATACTCTACATCCATTGGGTTAAGGAGTCGGTCTGCAGGTTTTCTCTTTTTTGTTATGTTTTAAATTATAAATTACGGGTGTCTTATTCCATTTACGGACAACAACAGTTGACCATGGCTCCTTGTTTGTGTTGTCCATGTGTCTCTTTTGTTTTATTTCTTGTTCTTTTTACCTTGAAAGGCAAATTGTGGAATGTAATATTTTCTCTTTCAATCTAGCCAAGTATTTTACTGCATTCACAGCCACACTACAAAGAAGTCGCTCTTCATTTTTATGGCAACCATCTTTGTTGTTTTCGAGGGTACACACACACATTTTTCTTCTGCCACCCCAGCTTCTTCTCTCCCCCATAGCGGATTTTGTTTCCATTGTCCTGTCATGCAGAACAACCGAGAACTAGAGGAAAGAGGGGGGGGTCTCTCTCATCGACAGCTGCAACCCCTCTAACCCCACCCAATCGTGTGTGCATACACACACGCACTATATATTCCCTTTTTTTGAATTCATGTCAACTGGAGAGTGACGTCACTCCATGGACGGCAACACCACCCTGTGTCTAAACTTTGCAGCTTCTCCCGAAAAATCTATTAATAGAAATTTAGTCGCCTTTTTTGTTGTTGTTAAACTTCCCAAAAGATATACAGCAGGTGCCCCTTTTATTTTTAAAAGAAAAAGTCTTTTTTTTATTTTTCTTCTCTTTTTCCCAATTTTTAAAAGGGGAAACAAAAATGAGATGAAAAGATATCGAGACCTTTGACACAGGCGTCTAGTCACGCACGGTGTCACGAAATGCGGAAATTTCCTCGACTTACTTTTAGAAACGGTCAAAGTTGGTCAAACAATTGACCGGATATGGGAGTTGAGAGACAGTGTGGCCTTTTAAACTCCCGTGTGTTTGTCTCTCGAGTTGTTTTTTCCTTCAAACCGAAAATTTTGTTTTCTTTTATATTTTTTTTGTTTTGGTTTTTATCTTCGATCACGACCCGTTTCAGATTCTTTTAGGTTGTGACCTGCATTTTCCTCCCCTTTTGTTGTTGGTTAACCCTCAGGTTTTCTTTCAGGAGCCAGTGGATAGTCGTCGTAGGAAAAAAACAAAAAGAAAAATCCCGAATATGGCCCGACAGCCCTGAGATTTATTTTACAGCGACCAAACACTTTTAACCTGGATTCTCTCGGCCCGTGAAAGTTTTCTTAACCTTCCATCTCCTTCTTCTTCTTCTTCTCAGGTAGATTACACTCACACAGAGAGACGGCTGACCCCTGGAATCGTTCTCTTTCCTTTTTGGGGTCACGTAAAGGATTTTGTTCTTTCATAGGGACATTATCGATTCAAGTCGTCCCCTCTCTTGCGTTGCTAACCTAAACAGGCCGGATTAGATTTGTCCAATCACCATCCATTATATAGGGATCCTGGATGCTGTTCCGCACTGTCTATACCCGAAATTCCTTGCGTCTTTTATTTTTCTTCTTCATCTCCAACTGGGTGAAGTCAAGTCGAAATCTCATTCTCTAATAATCGTCGTCTCCTTCTGGGTGATGCTAATTCGTCACTAATCGATGATCCCCCCTCTCTCTCCTGTCCTGTCCCAACTCCTTTTTTTTCGTGTGCAGCAACTTCATGATTCCCTCATTAACGGATCTATGACTCGGGCTCTGACGTATTATATCCAGGGAAACAACACAAAGACGCTCTTCTTCTTCTATTTTTTTTCTTTTCCTCCACACCACCGTGCACAACCGAGTGAGCCGGATCGATTTATTCCATTATCGATTTCTTTCCCTCTTCTTCTTCTTCTTGCCTTGGTGTGTACCCAAGTCGACTTATCATGTGCCCCTGACGTCGTCCGTCGTCGTTTTTTCTCCGGTTCTAGTCGTCAATTTCAAATTGTGTCCTGCTTGTTATATTTCTCCCGCCATCGCCGCAGCTTTTGGCTTTTTTTTCTATGGTTATCGACGCAACATTAGCGAGCGCCGCCATTCCAAGTAACAATCGATTCGCTTTCCCAGAATGATAACAAACAAGGGAATTTCACAATGTATTACATTTACGAGACATTGTCATCTAATGAAATCTAAACATCAAGTGATCGTATTCCCGGGTTGACGACAGAATGATTTTCTTGTACGCAATTTTTATTTTTCTCTCTTATTCGCTGCTGTTGTTGATTTCATCCTTGAGTTTGCGGATTTCCGGGTTCAATTTCTGAATGGAGTGAAGATTCATCATCTGTGTGGATTGAAAAATAAAGTTGAATTATTAATTTGGGAGAGAAGAGATTTAAAGAAGAGAAATTGAGATGACATGTCGGCTCTGCTGGCAACTCGATCAAGCTAACGACGCCAACGATTTGACATTGTGTGTCACCGATAGGATCTTGTCCGCTTGATCGATTGGGGAGGAGGGAACTTGATTCAGCCGGTGGGGTAGAAAAAAAAGAAGAAGAAAAATGGGGAACTCAAAAAAAGAGACGGTCGAATCGCGTCTTTTGGCCTTTGCTCTTAACGCCAAGTTGAACACGAAGAACGGGTTCCACTACTCCGGATGAGACGCTTCGATGGGATTCAATTAAAAATCTATCAATAGAGCAGCCAAGGAACTATACAGAAAAGTGTATAAGACGCTTGAAAATGGTGCGACGACCGGACTGTGAAATGATTTGCTTGCGATGGAGGAATAGTTGGAAGGGGGGGGAGATCTCTTTCTTTTGCTGATCTAAGCTCCTTCTCCTGGGCATGCTCTTCTCTCTTTTGTCGCTCTTTATCTCTCTGGCCGAGCGTGAACTCACTCCCCCTCTTCTTCTGCCCCCTTAAAAAAAAAGAAAATTCGTTAAAAAATACGGGAAGAGAAAAAGTCTTTTCCGTCTGCTGGAAAATCCGTCGAAAATGAGCACAATAACAAAAGAAGAAGAAGAAAAAACTTATTATTCTTCTTCTGCTCATCGCTGTACCTCCTCCCTTTTTTTCTATTATAACCAACTTTTTTTGCGCGTGAGACACACTACGGTTGTCGGAGGAGTGAAAACAAATCCGCTAGAGGTCTCGGTCCCTTCATCCGTATCCGGCTACTTTTCTAACTACCACGATTACTACTATAGTGCTACTACATACTGTCCAGGGCCAAGAGGAAAGGGGGGGGGGATCTTTTCTTCTTTCATGCCAGGATAGCCACAATAGAAATTTTTCCTTCTGGGTGACATGGAAAGAAGGGAGAAACAAAATAAAAGAGAGAAGCCTTTGGTGTGTGTGAGCTCTCCCCTGTACAGTAATTTAACACTGGACCCTGGGCTCGGATGTCTCTTGACGGTTTCCCTTCTTTATCTTGATTCCCCCCTCTTTTTTTTTTTTCTTTTCTCTCTCCAGTCTTCTTTATGTTCCAGCACATTTTGACGCTTTTGAACGTGAACATACACACATAGACGAGCATCTGTTTAAAGGGAGGTTATCTGATAAATAATTCCAGTCTCGTCTCTCTATAACTCTCCCTGGGCTCTTCTTTCCTTTTTTTGACTAGTCTATTTTTTGTTGTTTTTTAAAAGAAATAAAAATGGTGGGACCCTCAGGTATATGTCGTCCTTGCCCAATGGAATGATGCTGGCCAACTTTTGCACGACATAATTTAAAATACGAAACTGGTCTTCTGCCCTTGGAAGAATTTCAGATGACCCTCGAAATCGATAAGGATTCTTTGGCTTTTGTGTCCCACAAAGTTAGTTTTCCAGGGGGCTTATTATTATTTTTACTTCTAAATTATACTACTCTAGTTGCGTAGTTTCGCCGAAGAATTGCTAATGCTGTTTTGATTAAAGCTTTTGTTATTTTCAATGTCTTAATGCCTTTCTTCGTGATTGGAATAATCAATGCGAAACTGGAAGGGGGGGGGAGAATTGTGTGTGTGTCTACACTGGATCAAGGTCGATGTGTGTGTACAACTACGAGCTACGACTATTGTTTTGCCTTATACAGGGCGGCGGCGGCTGCGTCGTCGTCGCCGTCGCTCCCTTTTTTGTTATCTAAATGCTCAATTCGATTTGGTCTCATTTGTCTGTTGTGTCGTCTTATAGTTACTGTCGCCGACGGAACAATAGAAAAAAGAATAGACAAAAATTCCTCTTTTTCGAAAATTACGCCTAGGACTCACGCTTTTCATCACGACTCACGATCGTTAACCTGTGGTCTGGTAGCAGTTGGGGTGGGTGTTTCTTTTTATGACACGGTCCGGCAATCACGTCGGGGCCCCCCTTCTAACTCCTGTAATCATCGTTCAACCTAACCTTCTTGTTTCTTTCCCCCTTTCTTGGCTTTACAACCGCGAATACCGAGAACTAAAAAATAAAAAAAAAAAGATAATCAAAGCAAATGGGAGGAGATGGATGGACGGGGACTGAACCATTTTTTGACATTCACGAAACCCACCGATCTTTTTGGCTGAATTATGCAGCTGAGTAATTCTATTATAGGCGAAGGGAGTGAGGTGTTTTATATTATTAATACCTTGGGATTGAGTTCGTCGATGCTCTTCTCCCACGGTGGAATCTTGCTGTGGTGATCGAGCCTGAAATAAAAAAAGAATAAATTGGCTTCCATTAAAAGATTGAAAGTTCAATTTTTGACGAGATCCAGAAAAACTCAATCCCCCCCACCACAAAAAATCGTTGGGGGCCATCTGTGTACCGCTGCACTCGTTCCCATCTGCTTCATTATGTTAATAGAAAATATTAAAAATAGCTTATTTAAAGAGGTTCTTCTCTTGAGCTCCCCCCCTCCTGGACACATGTGAGGCTTCTTCGTCGACTGCTGGGGTAGGAGAAATATATTTCTTTTTTTTTCATTTCTGATCCCGTGTTAACCGGATCATTTCAAACTCGGCTGCCGGACACGGGAAACCTTAGACTCGACTCTAACGAGCTTCCGTCCGTTCGGCCCCGTCCATCGTCAGCATTCCCAAGTGATACATTCTTAAATCAATTGCACTAAAGGTAGGAAGGGAATCCCTTGTAAGGCAAGCACAGGTTCCCCCCTCTCTTTTCTATCCTGAATCCCCTTTTTTGTGTATCATTTCGAGAGTCCCCCAGGTGGGCCGTTCCGGCCTTTTCCAGTTAGTCGCCAGTGGTCCACCATCGGAAATTGACGTGCTTTCTCTTTACTTGTCATTAACCTGCATTTTGTTGTTTGTTTGTGTGCTGTGTTAACTTGTTTCGAAGAGGAGAAAAGGCTCGACCTAACGGTACAGTGCCATGTCAAGTCCATTTTCCTCTTCTGCCCATTTGCTTCTTTTTATCGTTATCCTTTTTCCTTTTTCTTCCTCAACTTTTGATCTCTTGTTACATTCCGAAATAATTGACGACGCGCATAAGACCGCCAACCGACTTTTTTTCTGGTCGGCCGTCATGTGCTGCTACTCTCTCTCTCTCTCTATTGCTCTTAAGCTTAATCTTTAAGTATTATTATTACGGTGTTAAGGAAAGATTATAATGACAAGAGACAAAAAGGAAATCTTGAGTGTCTTCTTTTTTGTTTCTTTTTTTCTTTTGCTTATTGTTTCTTTTTAAGTAATTTTCATCTTAACAAAAAAATGAAAAAATGGTCAATAAATTACTTACATGACGTCATTTTTGGTGAACAACGCGTAGATGCAGAAGCTCGACACACCGGTTATGGCGATGCCCATGATGCCCAATAGCGGGACCGCCTATCCCCGATCGATAAAATGTTTTTGATAAGGAAAAAAACAAACACATATTCAGGTTATTTCACATCTCTCTCTCTCTCTCTCCTTCTCACTCTCTCAACTCTCATTAGAACAAACAAAAAAAACAAGCAGATTTTAGCGATTTTTTTCTGTAACAGTTGTAAACACGCGTGTAGAAGCGTTCCTATTTATTTTTCATTGACATGGCAGCATATTTTTGGGGTCTTTTGTTTTTACATTCCCTCTTCCTCGTCCACCCTTTTTTATTTCGTTTTATTTTAGAGAAAGAAATAATCAAAAAATGGCTGGTGTGTGATACCCGATATTATTATTAATTGAGTAGTAGTTCTTTTTTAAAAAATCCTCCCCCACCTGATCCACCCACACCATCCCAATCCCTTTGATTTCGTTTGAGTTGTGTGTGCTGTGCTGTGTGTGCTGTTTGTCTGGGAATGTGGTCTTTATTAGAAACGACAAAAGACAAGACTAATCAAAGTAAATCATGTTTTTGGACGCTAAATATAAAGGTCTTTTCTTTCCCCTCCTCCTGCCCCCTTTTAATACCGGTTGTGGCCTCTCTAAATGTCGGAAGCAAGAACTTTTTTTTTTATTTTCCTTACAAATTAGTGCGCATAATATTTTCTTATAATCGGAGTAAAACAGAAAAAAAGGTCGGAAAAAAACCCCCGAAATTATTAGCTACTCTTGATACTTAGCTACCATCAGCTATTTATATTTACTCATATATATTTAGTAGACACAGTATATCTATATTACCTTGGGACAGTGCCGCATGGTGTGTATCTTATATAACACGTTGGATGATGATTAATTAGCAGCCCTGCTCTATCTATCTATCTCCATCCCCCTGTCGTGTATATCAAACAAAAAAAGCTATGGACGGCGACTTGTGTATATCTCTCTCTCTTTTTTTTAATTCTTTATTTTTCGGCTGAATTTTAGAACAGAAATATGCTGGGGGCGGGGCAAAATAATGTGTGACACCTGCCTTTTTCCTTTTTTTTTTTGAATTTAATTTGTTATTTATTTACAACAAAATCCGAGTGACTTGCACTTTGCATAATAATTGAATTAGGGGGCTCTCTTATTGATTACCACCCTGTTTTAACCGTTGGAATTTGTTGTTGATTATCTACATATTTACATATCTAGCTTACTCGTATCACACTATCTATTTGCTGGATCCAGATCAATTAATGATGATGACGTAGTCTCGATCTAGAAGTTGCGAGTTGTCTTTCTCTTATCTCTTTATATCATTAGATCGGCATATGACTACTTCCGGCTTCCGGTTTTACCATTTCCCCCACCCTCCACTAGTAAAAACAAACAAAAAGAAAATTGAAACCTTTCAAAGGGAAAATTTTAACGAGTCACCACCCCCTCTCTTTATTCCCCCCCCACCTGCACTGAAAGCTGATGCCGAAATGTGTTTGTAAGCCGGAAGCCGGAATCCATATAGACACAAAAAGTTGTGGCCGCACAGTTGAAAATCTGTCTATACTTTTGATAGCCTCTTCTTTCTATCACTCTCTATCTAGCGCAGTATGAATTGGAATATTTTTGCCTTGTAGTTTGGATGATTAACGACTAACGATCTTTTTTTTTTTTATTTTTCTAACCTTTTTGTTTTTTCTCTCTCTCTCTCTTTCATCCCGTCCGTGTTTTTTCCTACTCTCTCTCTCTCTCTCTCTCCCTCGTCGATTTGATTGGTGCCAAAAATGTGATGATGACGACGACGTGTGGGTGCGACTTTGCCACACTTGTCGATGCAGAACGGGGATGGATAGCAATAGCAACGGTTCTGCCGGCCGCGGAATGAAAACGGATGTCGGAATGAGCGGACTGGCCTTGGATCAGAGCAGCTCTTCCGGTCGCTCGACTCCGACCGACCTGCCGCACAACAAGCTCTTTGTGGGCGGTCTCAGCTGGCAAACGTCGGCCGACAAGCTGCGCGAGTACTTTGGCCAGTACGGCACCATTATCGACGTTCAGGTCCTCAAGGATCCTCTCACTCAGGTTGGCAACTCCTCTCTGTCTCTCACAAGTTAAAGAACATTCCTAAATGGGACTCGAGAGAGGGTGGATGGATGGGCACAGGGGTTATCGGGGCTGCTAAGTGGGGGCGAGCGGGACAAGCAACTTGACGTGGACGGCGGAATCAAACGACAATTGAGAGGGCCCATATTTATACTGAAATTTCTTTTCTTTCGTTCTTTTGCGGGTTTTTCTATGTGGATGAATCGATCGATCACAGAGAAGCCGAGGCTTTGGCTTCATCACCTTCGCCGAAGCGAGCAGCGTGGATCGCGTGCTGGCCGTCCCTGCGCACACGCTCGACGGCAAGAAGATCGACCCGAAACACGCGACGCCCAAGAACAAAGGCAAAGCGACGCCTTCATCCAAGACGAAGAAGGTCTTCGTCGGTGGCGTCAGTCAGGACACGTCGGCCGACGAAGTCAAGGCCTATTTCAATCAATTTGGACGCGTCGAGGAGGCCGTCATGCTGATGGACCAGCAGACGAAACGTCACCGCGGATTCGGATTCGTCACATTCGAGAGCGAGGACGTCGTTGATCGCATCTGCGAGATTCACTACCACACCATCAAGAACAAGAAGGTGGAATGCAAGAAAGCCCAGCCCAAGGAGGCCATTCTGGCCTCGACCACAACGGCCCTCCTGGCTGCCAAACGTAGCGTGCTTCTCAATGGTCTCGGCGTGGCTGGATTGGCTCCGGGAGTGGCTCACGTTCAACAATCGGCTGCCGGACAGGGAGCCGCCCAGCAGTTTTTGGCCGCTCAAGCGGCTCAAGTCCAGGCTGCCGTTGCGGCCCATCAACAGCAGGCCGCTCAGGCTCAGTCGGCCGCTGCTGCCGCTGGCTACGGAAAACTCTTGGCCAGCTATCCGGCATTAGCCAGCTACCGCTACAGTCCTTATTCACTACCCGGCGCTGCCCAGGGTAACGCCCAGGCTGCAGCTGCAGCAGCAGCCGCAGCCGCCGCGGCTGCCGCTTCTTCCGGTCACCATCATCACCACCACGCCATGTCGACCGCTTCTCCAGCCGCACAACAGGCGGCCGCCTACCAAGGATACAGCCTGGCCAACGTGGACATGTCCAGTTTTCAGGGAGTCGACTGGAGCCAAATCTACGGAATGGGAATGTACGTCTAGCTGCCCCCCTTCACTTGACGGCGCAAGAAGTTTAAAAAAAAGAAAAAAATTGTGTGGAAATCGACGACCTTTTTTCTCTCTCCCTTTCTTGTTCTTTTCCTCTTTCTTACCTTTATCAAATTTTTTCATTTTTCTCATTTTCTTGTCGAAACCAACGAGCTTCCAGCACCACACCCACATAAAAAAAAAACCTACAACGACATTGTTTGTTGTAACTTGTTCAATTGTGGAGGGAAAAACGAGGAGAGACGAGTGAAGTAATAAGTTGAAAAAGAAAATATCACTTGAGCTCCTCAAAATTGTTTGCGTGTCGGTGTTTATTATGATACCCTCCTCTCTCCCCCCCCCCTCTATATATCTTAAGAAAACTCTTTGTCCTTTCACTTATTACTTAATATCACGTGTCATATTGGAGCCGAATCGTCAATGGAGCCAGAAAAGAAAGAAGGAGAGTAATACTAATAATGAAATAATCAGAAATCATTCAACGAGCAATATGCGTTTTTAACTTCTATCGTCTATGCAGAGCGAGCCAGATGTTTTTGTCCGTGTTTTGTTTGTTTGTATGTTTCTCTTCTTTGGAACATTTTTTTTTGTTTTCTCGACCCTCAAGAAAAAGAGGAGTAACGTACCGCGCGACCGATTTGAAATTTGAAATTGAAAAAATTTAATTCTTGAAAAAAAAAATGTGTTTGAAATGAAATGATCCGTCGCTCCTCTTTTTGTTACACATGTTGGATCTCAGCCTCCCATTATAAATTTTTTTTTGTTTCTTGATCGTCACATCCCCCCGAGTCCCACCTTTCTCTAATTCTTGCCAATTGGACAATTCAGTTCTTGCCTGCTCCTGAAAAAATCGAGTATAATTGATCCTTTTTGAAATTTTAGGATCGTTGTCCCCTGATTCCCCATCCCAAACAAAAACAATTGATTTAGTCGTGTGTTATATATACGTATGTTCATCTCTGGCCCTTTCAAGCAGCTCTTCATTTATTTTTTTTTGGGTTACGTCAATTCACTTTATTGTGTGTGTGTGTGCCTCGACTACCTCCTTTCTTTTTTGTTGCCATCTTCGCCATGAATTTTGTGTTTGCCCACTTGATCACGCCCTCGCCCACCCACGACTCCACCTCATTTTCAAGATGATTCTCTATGCAGGAACAAAAAGAAAAAAAACATAATGAAAAGGACTGGAAACATCCTTTCTCTTCTCGATTGTCATTTCAGTTTATTTTGCCGTGTGTGTGTGTGTGCGTGTGCTGATTTATTATTCAATCTTTTGAATTCACGAAGAGAAGAGCTCCTGCCGCCACCACCTCCTCCTCCGACCCATCATTTCTTCACATCACACAACAGTTAAATCCTCTTCTGAAAAATTTCGGGTCCCCGGAACGTGCCAAAATAACAAAAAACAGTCCCCCTATCCCCCCTCTACTCTTCGCACGACGACATGATGAAGAAAGAAGACTACTACAGAGATAAATCCATTCCTGATTTTTCTTTTAATTATTATTGATAATTTAAGTTATTCATGTGTTTTTTTGTGGGTGGGTGTCTTACCTAAGAAAGAAAACTAATTTTATTTTTTATTATTTTTTTTTCTGGCGTGAGAAGATAAAAAAGCAGCAACACACACCCCCCGAAAGTTTTTGATTTCATTTTGTCATATCGATAGCAATAATCGCTGTCTTACCAAGTCAATGGAAAAATTGTTGGAAACGATTGAAAACGTTGGCCGAGTATAAACAAACAAACAAAAAATAACAACTTCTTTTCGTTTTTTGAATTTTCTTTTAGAAATCATTGGTTGGATACGCCCAAGCCCCTTTTGCAACTGATTGTTTTTTTTTTCATTTCATTCAAATTTCTTGATTTGATTACCAGTTTATTTTTTTTTTATTTGTCCATTTGGATTGGAACACTGAATTTTTCTACTAGGCTTGCTGATCTAACGTTGGAAGTAGAAATATGAAATGGAAAACAAACACTTGCAAAGGAACGAATAATTAATCGTGTCTGCGAGACAAAAGGAAAACAACACGTCATTTGATAATGAAAAATTTCTATTATCCTCCCAAAAAAATATTTGTTTTTCTCAAAATCTTTCTCTATCCCGAGGGAAGAAAAAAATCACTCCGCCATCATCATCAAAATGGTTTTCGGCAAAAAGATTTTTTTTAATAAGAATATTTCCTCTTCTCTATCTATCCTTAAACTATTAACCCCCCCGAAAAAACCATCGTCTCCCACAAGCCGCGGTATATACTCTGGAGAGATAAAGAACCTTGTGTGCTTCACTGCAGTATTCTATATTTCACGTCGGGAACCCCATGGACTTTAGCTTCTTCTTCTTCTTTATTTCCCCCCTAGTTTTCGGTGGTTCCTTCCTCATTCAGCAGGGCCAAACACACTTGGGAATTTTGATTCTTTTTCACCTTTTTCCTTTTATTGTATTTTTTTCTTTTGGCCCTCTTTCCCCACTATGAAAGAGCGTGTTTGCCTTCTATTTCCACCGATCCCCTGGCCACCCTACAGTCCCGACATATGCAGTACTAGTACATGTAGTTTAGTAGTCTCTTTCTGTTAGACATTTTCCCTATTGTGATGAACAACGCACCACTGTAGTCTACTTGTGTGTGTCTGTAAATTTGTCTCTTCACGAAATCTAGTTCTTTTTTTCGTTTTATGGGTTTTCCTCTTGTAGTGTCACGATCAATTGAATTTATCAGTAGAGTGGTATACATCTCGTGTAACCCGATGCATCTCTCTCACATAATGAAAGAATCTCTAGACTTGTCTCTCTAGTATAATATTTCTTTTCCCTATTTTTTCTTAACGTTCTTGATTGATCCAGTATCTTTTCTCTTGATTTCTTTCGTGTGTATGTTTGTGTGTGTGTCTGTGTGTGTGGTGTAGTAGTAGTAGACATAGCCCTATACAGCATAGTAGTGTAGTGTCGGTGTATATTCTTCTCGGTCACGCAACACGCCCTTCCTTGTCCCCATGTTTCTTTTCTCTATTTTTATTTTTTACACTGTCGTTGTTTAGTGTAGTCACGCCCGCGAAATCTTTTGAGCTACTCGACTTGAACCGCATAACAAGAACAACATCTTCTATATATTCGGTCGTCGAATGAATTTCGAAAAACAACGATAACAAATAAACCAAAACACACTGAATTAACGGGTAGATTTTGTTTTGTTTCGTTTTAATACTTGATTTTGTGTAGATGTTTCTTCTTATATATTTAGTTAGATATCAGTAGACACTCACATACTACTACTCGGATCCTTTTTGCACAATCGACACATCCTCTTTTCTTTTTCTTTGTGTCTATACGCCTGTCTCTCTTTTTCCTCCTCTTTCATTTCACATTGGGAACTCGCAAAGACTCGCTTGTTTGTACTGAAAAAACCCTCGTCTATTCCTCCCTCAATATCTTTTCCTGGCGAACGGACGACTTTTGATGCGTCGACAAGAGAAAAGAAAGAAAGAAGAACTGACTGACTGACTGACAGGGGTCATCATCAGATGGATTTCTATGTCTTTTCATCGCTGGCCTTTCAACTTTTTTCCACATGGTCGGATCTATGTGTACATTTGAAATTGCAATGCGCAGCACGGAGCGGAGAAAGTCTCCCATTCTCTCTCTCTTCTCTTAGCTCCCATTGGCTTCTCCTCTCCTTTCTCACAATTGAGATGTGGAATGCATGTCTATGAGCCGCTAAACGCGCGTACCACTACTACTCTAATCGCCCCTCTTTATAGAGATGGATGTACGTACGTACGTACTACACGTATGTATAATATTTCTTCGTGTCTCGTGACGTCTTTCACCTCCGAAAAAGAAACCACTTCCCTCCCACCTCCCTTACCAACCACCCACCCATCTTATATATCCTTCCTTCCTTTATTTTATTTTTTTCCCCTTTCTGCCGACGTCGGCGGGATCGTGTCGCATCCCGTAAAGGAGGGAAAAAGAAAAAAGATCCTCCTCCTGCACGCCACATCCTCTTCTCTCACGATTCGTGTCTTAGCGTAGACGTACTAACGTACATGGTGGGGCAGAGATGGTGGAAAATCGATGAATCTGGTATTCCCCCCTGTTTTCGGGCGGGATTTTTTACACGCTCAATTGATGCGATGCTCGTTAGATGGCGTCTACGACGGGGGAAAATCCGTTAGCGCGCGCGCCTGCGCGCAATTTTCGAAAATCCCCTCCCATCTTCCCACCACCCGGCGACGAATACTTTGGGTGGGATTTCACGCTGGGATTGTGTTGGTATTGTATCGACCCGGCCTACTCCCCCCCCCCCACCCTCCAACCCGATATTCCGCACACACACACACACACACACACACACTGCAGATGATTGCAGTTCTCTGTGACTTTTGGAGCTCACTGAGTAGCTCGCTAGTCTCAGTATAGAGGACCGCGCCAAAGGAACACACAGGAAAAAGGTAAATAAGACTTCAGAGCAGCACTATACACTCTCTCTGTCCGTGTGTCTGTGTGTGTGTGTATCTGTGGGTGTGTATTGGACCCTCTGATGCGCGCTCACGAGTCCGTGAGGACCGGCGGGGGGGTTGTATGAAAAGCGGAGTAGTATACAGTGTAACCTCAAGCCTCTCACTCCGCCAGAGGTTGCTCGACCCCACCCAAAAGAAGGCGCACAAGTCAAAAGCTCCGCCGCGCGGATTTAAATTCCGGACTGTTTAAGACGTTAGAAGAGTAGCAGACGTCATCAAAACGACAGGGATGAAAACAAGAGTCAATTTCGGGTAACGTCTGCATTCAGGAAAAAAAGATTAGGCGACAAATCCTCACTCGGTTCGACGTGAAAGAATAGGAGCTTAATTTCATCGATTTTCTCTTGTGTTTGTGTTAGTGTCTGAACTGCGGGTGTGTAGTAGTACGGAAGTTGCGGGGTGTGTCGTGTGTTTGCAACCCTCCTCACATAAAAGTGTTCTTGCCAGTATTACATCGCAACGAAAAAGATAAGGGCGACGAGCTAATTCCAACTGATTGAAACTAATTGAAAAGTTTGAGATTGGCTTTTACCTCAGGGTGGATCTTTCCAGTGCGTCCAAAATTCAGGAATTTCAGGAATCGGCTCATTTTCTCTATGGAAATATTCGAATTTTGTTTTTATTCTTTTAGAAAGTATTCAATGAATGATACACCTCAGCATCTATATATCTACTTCTACTGCGCGTTATAGCTCAGCGTGCAATCAACTTACGGTGTTTATTTGTTAATCAATGGGATCACACAAGACACTCGGATGGATGCTGTTGTTCAGCGTTAGTTTTTCGGGGGGCAAATGGTTGGTAGGTCTTCGCACTTGGTTTGCCGGTACAGTTAGGAAACGTCTACCCTCCGACCGTCCCCTTTTATTTCCATTCGACGCAAGGTCTACGTGACTTGGCCGTCCTCTGGCGAATATACTACACGCGTGGCGGGTGTTGGTGGGGTGGTCGGGGGGGAGAACGTCAGCTGAAAGCCTACGTTCTTATATACACGAATCCTCCCTGGTAATTCTATTGCTCCTTTTCCCAACTAGGATCCATACTGCTCCCCCCACCCCACCTCCCTTTGACTGGTCGTGTCTCTTTGGTGGAGAACCCACCACCACCTTCTCCTCTCTCTTATCCGGTTCTTTTCCTTTTCATCTTATGCTCTGTTCTACGCCAAAGCGCTAGCTTGTAATGACTTTATGCCGAGGATAGTACGGACAACCGGAGAGCAGGGAAAAATGTGCCGGCTTACGTCACGCACCTCTGACGGTATACACGGGTTGCATACATGTGCACGTAGCGCGCCATGCTCTCCTATCATAGCCTCACGTAGGCCATACACCTCATGACTAGAATTATCCTGCGCTGAGCCATACGGTTCACCGAACTAAACAAATGGTTTCTGTACTGCTGCTGAACTGGTCGTATATACAGCTCAGCAGATGCACAGTTGTTCCCGCTAACTCCGCCTACTATCCAGCTTCCCCTCTTGGTTTTTCGACGTGCTTATTATGAATGAGAATTTCCCTGTGATAAAAAGGGGAACAGTCGAATCAAAAGTATATTACGCACAGCTGGCTGCTGCGGTTTCAGCCAGATGATCCAGGGGGAATCCCCCTCATACCATTATAAGGATCTGTTTTTAATCCAATTGGCTGCACGCAGCTGCTGGAGGACAGGGAGTGTGTGAAATAAGAACATTTATAGATGCCAAGATAATAATGCAAGACGTAATCGTGATGTACAGCAGCAGCCATACAGCTCAATAAAGACTAGATTATGCTTTGCACACGTTTTGGAAATACCGGAGCTGTTGTGGCGCAATCTGGGCTGCCATAGACCGTTGAGCGAGTTGCACGTAGGCACGACCTCAAAAAAATTGATCCTTGAGATCTTATCGACAACCCGCACCCCCAGCGCTGCCCGCGCTTCGATTTTACTTTTATAGAAATGCTGGGCCTTGAAAAACAATATCGATCGATGAGCGGGGGGCTATACATTCGTAATGACGGGAAGTGTACAGTACTCGTTACGATGATACCCAGAGGGCGAGAAGCCTCGCATGACACCATTCTGGTGTTTTCTCGTGAAATGACTTGCACAAATTAATTCTGACATCTATTTGTTAATGATAATTAATATTCGTATAATGAACTTTAATATTCACTGTGCGATGCGTCGGGAATTAATTGTGACATTCCGAATGAGTTAATCGTGCAGAGTATGTTGGTTACACCTGAGAGTCTAAAATGTCACTCGAACTTCAGTTGTCACATTGCCATAAAGATTTTGTTAGTTTTTGATTAGTTTAAGTTGCCGAGTTCTATACCAATTGCATTCCGATACTTCGTATCCTAAAGATTATCACGGAATACACCATTGGGTACTATCACATCACCCCATGGATATCCTTTCATCTTATATGGATAACGATGATATCTTAATCATTAATTGTTGAACAACGTCTGAATCAAAGATTAAAATCATTCAGAATATAACTAGTTTCTTTTCATTATCACCAGTAGTGCTGTAGTGGAAATAAAATCGGTTAATTATGTCGATCAACGCTATCCGAACCAATTAATTCAACATTTTCACCTAGAAATCGTACAGATTATTCGTGTTCTTTCTCTCATTACTGGTAACCGCGCCGGGTTCTCCCGTAACACAATCACTAACAAAGTTTGAAAGGTTCTTTTGAAAATAGGGGTAAACGACATAATTGCATAGTGACGTAAAAGAAAAGCAAAGAAAATCGCGGTCCGGTTAATGAAATCATAGATAAAGATAGGAATGTAGGCGGGTACAAGTCCGCGGAGTGTGTTGTAAAAACAGTTTTTGAACGGTTTTTTTGTCGACTAGTTCACATTGGATTTTATTTCTTGTCATTTGTGCATGTTAATGGGCATGGAATAAAACCGAACAAATTACTCTACTCTTGCCAAGGAGGACTGTGAGGAGTAAAACTAACCATTCACGGGATTCACCGCAGAATAATGCACATTTCAAATGGTGACCCCAGCGCTGCCAGCGCTTCGATTTTTCTCTTATTGAAATGCTGGACCTTGAAAAACAATATCGATTGATGAGCGGGCACGGGCTATACTTTCGTAAGGGCGAGAAGCCTCGCATGACACCATTCTGCTATTTTCTCGTGAAATGACTTGCAGAAATTAATTCTGATATCCATTTGTTAATGATAATTAATATTCGAATAATGAACTTTATTATTCACTGCGTGATTCGTCGGCATTTTGTTTTGATATTCTGGATGAGTTAACCGTGCGGAGTGTGTAGGTTACACCTGAGAGACTAAATTATCAATCAGATTGCGGTAACACAAGTATGTAAACAGACAACTTTTTTTCATTAAGAATTATGTATTCTCTCTAAAAATGTGAAATTTAACGCAACCAATCAGTATTCTGATGAATCAAGCGAAAAATGTGTTCGCGATCAAACATCAGTTGTCTGTGGTTTCAAATTCACTCATTTTTAGATTAAAGAGTACGGTCTAAATTGAAACCGATAGTATTCGCTATATAAATTCATTTTTACGTTGTTATCAATGGTATAATAGTGGTAAAAAAAACGATTATATGTGTCGAACAACGCTCTCCCAACTAATCAATTTAAATCTCCCTCTTAGAATTCGTGCATATTATTCGTGTTCTTTCTCTCATTGGTAACCGCGCTGGGTCTCCCGATCGCTAACAAGTTTGAAAGGATCTTTTGAAAGAAAGGGGAAACGACATGTATTTGCATGGTGACGTAAAAGAATAAGCAAAGAATATCGTGGTCCGTGTGAACAGACTTAATGAAGTAATAGATAAAGATAGGAATGTAGGCGGGTACAAGTCCGCGGAGGGTGTTTAAAAAAAAAATTTGAACGATTTTTTTGGTCGACTAGTTTGGCGCTATACCTTGCCCCGCCTCAAACGCCGGCGCAAATACGGAGAGAACTTGTTTTTTTACTTCTGCGATCGGTGCAAATGTGCAGTAAACATTGGATTTTATTTCTTGTCATTTATGCATGTTAATGGGCATGGAATAAAACCGAAAAAATTTCTCTACTCTTGCCAAGGAGGATCGTAAGGAGGAAAACTAACCATGTACCGCAGAGTTAATACTTAATACACATTTCAAATGGTGATCCCAGCGCTGCCCGCGCTTTGATTTTTCTCTTATAGAAATGCTGGACCTTGAAAAACAATATCGATTGATGAGCGGGCACGGGCTATACTTTCGTACGAGAAGTGGGTACGGAACTCGTTACCATTATACCCAGAGGGCGAGAAACCTCGCAGGACGCCATTCTGCCGTTTTCTTGTGAAATGACTTGCACAAATTAATTCTGACATCCATTTGTTAATGATAATTAATATTCGAATAATGAACTTTAATATTCACTGCGTTATTCGTCGGGATTTTGTTGTGAAATTCTGAATGAGTTAATCGTGTAGAGTGTGCATGTCCCACCTGAAAGACTACATTATCAATTAGATTGCATTAAACACAATTAGATAAAAAATTAGTTATTTTTTAGTTAAAATTAGATGTTGTGTTCAGTAATGTGAAGTGACGCGTCCACATGGATTCCGCTACAAATGAAATCTTTATGGTATTGTCATCATATATGAGGAGAGAATATTTAATGATAACATTTAATACGCACTACATGAACGACATCGAAATTGAAAGCGTAATCATTGGGAATATAGATTGTTTCATTCCATTAACACTAGTAATGTTCAAGTGGAAGTTCAAACAGTCATTTCTGTCAATCAAACTCTATCCAAACCAATTTACTTTACTTTTTCATAAAGAAAACATACAGATTCTGCGTGTTCATTTTCTCATTACCGGTCGGTAACCGCGCCGGGTTTTCCCGTAACACGATCGCCAACAAATTTAAAAGGATCTTAAAAAAAAGGGTAAACGACATGTATATATGCATAGTGACGTAAAAGAAAAGCGAAAAATATCGCGGTCCGTGTGAACAGACTTAATGAAATCATAGATAAAGATAGGAATGTAGGCGGGTACAAGTACGCGAAGGGTGTTTTAAAAAAAAGTTTTTGAACGATTTTTTGGTCGACTAGTTTGGCGCTCTACCTTGCCCCGCCTCAAACGCCGGCGCAATACGGAGAACTCGTTATTTACGTCTGCATGTGCAGTGAACATTGGATTTTATTTTGTCATTTTTGCATGTTATTGGGCATGGAATAAAACCGAACAAATTACTCTACTCTTGCCAAGGAGGATCGTGAGGAGAAAACTAACCATGCACCGCCGAGTTAATCCACATTTCAAATGGCGACTATTTCAATTGATTTTTTTTTAAGTCAATATGACGACCCTTTTTTAATTAATGTTTGAGAAGTTAAGGCTTATAAAAAAAACAAAATTATTTTAAGAAATTTTACTTTTATAAGAATAAACAAAATCGATTAATTAATCGAGATCGAATTCATCATTGTCGTCTGTCGTCTCGTCGTCGTCTGCTAATGAAGTGAGCTGGTTTGAAACTTGAATTGAAATGCTGAAAATGGTAAGATAATTAGAGACAGAAAAATACAGCACAGAGTAAAATGAATGTAGTTCAGAGTTTATCAAACAATTTTAGTGTTGATGTTGAAAATTACGTGTTCAGTGATTCATATTATGATACAATTCCTTCGTACATTTGCAAAGGTATGCGAGAAACAAACAAGAATTATTTCGTTTTTCTTTAAAATTTACTTTAATACTGCTGTTCTATGGTCATAGGTTTAAAATTAATGTGATGACAGTGGCAGCTGTCGAGAACTGAGCACAAACTGTACACTGTACACACCAAACTCAAATCTGGTGGTTCTTCGAACAAGGTAAAAAATATCTTTCCATGTTGTTTTTTGGTTCTCTACTCCAGTGCCATTTGCAATTGCAGAAAGGGCATTTAACTTTGGCGAAGAAGTTTAAACTCCTTTTACATACCAAGTTCAGTCTTGCAAAAGATTTAAGGCAATTGACTATTATAGAGTATAGATGTCCTTCAGATAGCAGAAAAAAGCACAACAAAAATAAAGCTCAAAAATCTGAAATTTAACTTAAACGTTTGCGTTTGTTCCAAGACTCTGAACCGGGGCGCTTCGATAGACGTAAAATGTACGATCGCAATTGTAGAGACAGTTAGATACGGGGAAACAACGGAAATGTATTTACACTTTTGACCGGAAACAAAAGAACCACGTCGAAAGGGTTTCTTTATGGAAATCACTTTTCTTTTTTTACTTAGTGTCCTAAAACTAGTCACGAAACTAATTCATTTTTTTCTGAACAAAGACGCGTTATTTATCCACGTGTGAGCTAATAATCGCTTGACAAGCCTTTCCTTGGCCCTTCGCGGCCCTTCCCCACTTGTTATCGCAACATGACGCATCGAGAAATGTAAAGATAGTCTATGTGATCCGTTGTTACAGAAATACCAGCCAATCTCCGACCACCAGAGCTTGCTAGCTGGCAAGCAAGCAAGAGGGAAAACGAAGCTATTTGATGTCGACAGAGCACATAACGAGATTCATTAGGTAAACCGATATATTTAACGCCCACGGAATAAAACAGGTATAGGGCTGGCTCTACTTGCGTCACCAAGTTTTATCGTCCGTGAAAATGAATATCTGCGAATATATATCAGCGTTATTTATTGCCGATGTTCCCGTCTGCGTGAATGTCCGATTAGGATACTCGGAATGATTTACTATCCCATAAACCCTCAACTAATTAGACAAATCCTGTGGTAATGGTTGACGTCATAATCAGCTGCTGATCCTTGTGGTTAGACGTTGATGGCGTCTTTAATTAAACTCGACATTTATCCAGAACGTAAAACATTATCATTGAACTAGAAGGGGAAATTAGTTTAGTCCAATCTGTCAGAGTAACTCGTGCTTCGCCAAAATTTAAATCTAGTTTTTTTTATCTCATTTGCCTTTACCCGTAGTCGATTGAACTGTAAAGAAATCAAACGCAATCAATTGATCCAATTGGAAACTTTACATAACGTCGTTCCAGATTGCTTATTAGCGTGATTTTCTCAGAGAAATGACTAATTGGGTCTTTTGTGTCTGTCCATTCAAAGTTAAAAAATGGCCTGCTAATTTGTCAAGTTTTACTAAATTCTAAGACGGGCTAATCATAAATTCCGAAAAAGATTGCGCAATCAACGCCATCTTTTGGCGGGAGAAATGCCGACCAAAATTCTAAATTCGATCTGCTGTCTTCCTTCCTTGGCTATACGCGGGTATAACGGATCGTTACTCGTTAGACACGCCCGAGCGGCTGAATGTCTCACGACGATAAGACCGACTCTCTCTCGCTCTCTGCGTACATGCAGCGCCCAAAAGAAAGGAAAGAGAGAAAAGTCTTCGATCAAGAGAGGGGGAAAATAAATTTAAATTCTCTAGTCAGAAGAGATGGATTTCGCTTTTTTTTTTTCGTATGTTAATTGAGCTTTATAGGTCTATAAAACCGAGCGCGTGAGTGAATCGAAGGACTGAAGGAACTTTCTTCTTTCTGGCGACAATCTCGGGCAAAACTAAAAGCGAATTTTGAATGTATATTTCTCAATTCTCAGTAATCGGAGCAATACAATATGAGGCCACGGTACGACGGATCGACAACTTGCAAGAGAGGGCAGACAGAAGGGGAATATAACGGACGGCCATTATTAAACTGTATATAATATCGAAATAGATATAGGAGAGAAAGAGGGACGAAGCGACTATTGTCTCCTTCCATTCTATATACGCCCAGCATTCAAAATTTCAAATGATCAACGTCTATACATATAGCAGAATAGACGACTATTATAGAATGGAACGATGAATTCATTGTCTCTTATTCTCCCTCCTTCTCCTCCTCACTCCTTCCAGATATTGCATTAATGCTGCGGAACAGTTAGCACACAGCAATAAGTATTATTACGAATAGAGGGAGCAGTTAGCAGTCAGCAATAAGAGAGAGAGAGAAGCCGTTCAGTACAAAGGGCCAACCAAAAGGAACAGGCAGTATATAGAACGATAGGTTTCCGGTCGAAGAAATCTATACTGCGGGGGGGTATAGGATCTTATTTGTCAAGCTAGGAAGGAGGAGGAGGATAGAGAGAAGCAATTCAATTATAATGACATCCGTATAGAAACGGGTGAAGACACATGCGTTGGGTAACATTATATAGGACGGCGACGACGACCCGAAAAAATATAGGGGGGGCGGACAAGACGACAAATAAAATCAAAGAGGAATGCGCTCACATTCACTGAGAGTTGACTAGTTTATATATTGGCTAGTGATTATATATTTCCTCGACAGATTTATAGATCCAATAAATCTCTTTACCGAAAACCTATAGCTATATTGCTCCTTATAGATGAGGTATCGAAATTATTTTCTTGCGTCCACATGTATGTAGTATAGTAAAATTCCCAAAAGAAATTCAAAATTAAAATTCATCTTTTTCGTTGTTGGTTTTATAGCCTCGATGTTTCGTTCTTTACTCTGCTTCCGGGGCTTCTTCTTCAGCTGCTGCCTCTGCTGATTCCGGCTCGGCGGATGGGACAACTTCTTCTTCGTTCGCTGCCGGGGCTTGATCCTCGGTAACTTCCTCAGCAGGTTGGCTGTCTTCTTCCTCGATCCCTGTTGCTTCCTCCTCGGCCAAAGTAACTTCTTCTTCAGCCGACTCCATAGTTTCCTCCTCGACTAGTAATAAGGTTTCTTCCTCTGCTAAAGCGGATTCTTCTTCTTCGACGGCGGAGGCTTCCTCTTCGACCACAGCAACTTCTTCATCAGCTGGTTGGGTTTCATCTTCGGTTGGGGCGGCTTCTTCCTCAGTTATTACAGTTTCCTCTTCTACAGCAGCGGGCTCCTCGGTTACTTCTTCTTCCTGGGCCGGTTCCTCTTCACCTGCTTCCTCTACTGCTTCCTCGTTGGTAGGTTCTTCTTCCGCCGCCCCTTCTTCGTTCGTAGGTTCTTCCTCTGTCGCTTCTTCTTCGTTCGTAGGTTCGTCTTCCATCGCTCCTTCCTCGTTCGTTGGCTCTTCTTCCGTTGCTACTGGTTCTTCCTCGTTCGGAGCTTCTTCTTCCGCCTGCTCTTCTTCGGCCGTAGGTTCTCCTTCTTCCTCCGCCGCTTCCTCCTCGTTCACTGGCTCTTCATCCGCTGGTGCTGTTTCGTTTTCTTCTTCTGGTTGTTCAGTTTCTTCCTCTAAATTTTCCAACGATTCTGCTTCGCCAAATCCGTCGACATTCAACTCAGGTTCGGGCTCGGGTTCCGGCTCGGGTTCCTGTTCAGGTTCGGGTTCAAGTTCCGCTTGAGGTACGGGTTCCTGTTCTTCTCCGACAGCTTCCGCTTCCGCGCCACTCTCTTCCTGAAATATTATACAACCACAGTCAGCTCTTTTTCGTACATGGCAGACGATCCAATAATCTAATCATAGATGGCACCTGAGATTCGTTGAGTTCCGCCACCGGTTCCAGTTCTTGGCTGTCGCCGCTAGTGTCGGCGACGTCGTCCGCACTTTCCACCGCAACGGCGTCGTCGGTGTCTTCGTCCACCACCGAATCGTCGTGATGATTTTCATCGTTTGCCACGAAAAATGACTCTGGGGTTTCCTATTACCCCATGAAAAAATCTTTTGTTTTGCTTTCCTCATTTGGTAAAATTTGAATTAAAACAAACAACAAGGATCGATTCATGTACATCAATTCAAAACACTTTAATACGCTTTTTAGTGACCTACCTTTTGTTATCGTGCAATGCATGAGACTATATGTATATAGATATGGCCAATGCGCAACAAAAGATTGATAATCAACGAGACGTCAACACAAGGACTGGTGTATTGAACATTGACGCGAAAATAAAAATAAAAAGAACCAAACAAAAATGTCAAAAATAATAAATCCAGCGGGGAAGATGGGAGAGAGAGAGAGAAAGGTGGAAAGGAATCGTCCTTTTTTGTTTGTATATATGTATAATAAGTATATGTTTTATGTAGTAGCCTTCTTTTTTGTTTATACTGAAACACGAAAATTTCAGAGTCTTGATGTGGCAGCGATTGTGTGTTTGTGTCGTGTTTTCATATCATCATCATACAATGGGGGTGGCGGTGGAAGTTGTGGGCGGGCGCGGAGGTTGACGAGGAAAAAGTATATAGTAGCAGGAGGAAATGTTATTTCAAAAGCTAAAACCCCTCCCTCGTGTCTCTCTGTGTGTGTTTGTGTGTCCCAACAAACCAACATGTCTAGTAGAATATGTGACGGGACATACTACTACTATTGTCGTCCATGAGAAACAACACACCCTGTCCAGCTGGAAGTCATCGTCACCGTCGCAAAAGCGACAAGAATAGAGTAATCAAGAAGAATGGCAAGGGGCGATGGAAAATATAGCCGTCCAATCATAATACACCAGCGCATACAGTCCGATACTTTGACCGAAATTTCTTATAAAATCTGGGACAGTATATATACGTGTCAAGCGGAAACAAGAATAATCTTTTTGTTCTTTTTTTCTTTTTTTTATGTATCATCAATATTTAAAAAAATCAGATGTAGTAGTAATTGGGAGTAATAAGGAGACGTAAATTGAGAGATAGAGAAGATGTCAAATAACGTATAGAGATTTTGGGTGTAGTCAACATCAAATACTGTATGTAATACGGTAATCCATCATATCTTGGAGAGGAAGAAATATAGAGAAAAGAGAATTGAACAACGGGCTTTAAAATGGGAGACGGATGTGGAAGTGTTTCAATTTTTAACTTTTCATTTTCAAATTCTTTTTTCGAATGGAAGCTCACAATCCGGTTGAACGGGTATGGGTTTAATATTTAGAATGGAGGATCTTGTGTGATTGCGTATTTAAAAAAAAGATTTTCATTTGTTTATCAAAATTGACTTAGTCCTATTTTCCAGGAGGAGGAAAGGTGGGAGATGGGGGGCTAATGAAAAAAAAGGTGTTTGGGGAGTGTGAACGTGTCTTATCAATTATATGTCAATGCAAATTTGTCTTTTTTTTTTAATTCTTTTTTGATGGTTTTTGAGTGTAAAATGTGGCGTGACGGTGATGCAAGATTTTGGAGGATTGCGCAATAACGAGGCGTGCGGCATTCACTGATTCAGGTGCTCGTGTTGGGAATTATCCGACGGCTGTAAGAACGATGGCTCGGGACTCTGAAAACAGTTGAAACAATTTAAATGCAATGGTGTTGTTGACTTTTAAATCCCAAGACACCATTTCTTTCAAATCAACAACAACTTGTACATCTTTATCATGTCAGGTTGTTTTTTGTTTGTTTGTTTTTACATTGTTTCCAAGTCGTCAAACCTGATAACATTCCGACACCGATGGAGTCGACACGGGCCATGATTAAAAACGAGCTTTTAGCAATTTTCATATTATTATGACGAGGCTCCACCGGTTCGTGATCGTTCAATGCTTTTAATTAAAGTAGTGAACTCGAAACAAAGGAAAATCAATTGATCAAATAATAGGACGGGATATTGCAGAGAGAAGATGAGTCGAACCTTCCACCGCCTTTTGATGGATCAAAGGCCAAGCAAAGTTTACACGCGGTGTTCTTGTTACTCATTTTCTCTCTGTACAACAACAAAAACCAAATTTTAACATTAAACCTTCCAATTTTTAGTTTTCTTTTTCGAATCAGATTTTGCCGGTGAAGTTGAGAAATCGCAAACTAAAATGAAACTCACCTGTGTAATGGATGCTCGTCCTTCTGAGCTGGCTTTGGAGGACGATGCTTTGCTCAATCGGCTATCACCACGTTGCTTTAAATATTCCTTGTCGTCAAAAATCTAAAAGCCCACACGTGTTTTTGCATCACTCAATTTGTGTTTCTTTTTAAAATGATAATCATGAACCCATACGCCAAGCCCTCGAGAGCCTCTCGGATTTAATTGGAAAAAATAAATCAAACATTTTCTAGCGAAACATTTTCAAACTAAAAAGATAAAATATCGGCAACTTAAAAAAAGACGAAACCAAAAGTTTTTCTTTGTTCGGTGCGGATTGTGATGATTTTACGTTAAAAAACAAAACTGAAAAGTCGGCCACACGTGATTGTAAAACAAAAATTGATTGGAAGCGTAGTGGCAATTTCCGCACCTACCTGAAGATTCGCAACTATTTAACACGACCCGTAATCTTAACATGTAATACCAACGATAAATCATATAAATGATTATTTAGAGAAGTATGTTTAGATGCTAGCCCAGTTATTTCGAACGTTATTGAATAAAAAGTGATAATACCTTGACATTTCCTCCTCCAGGAACGTGTTTCATATTCAGGATGGATCCCACCTTGGATTTGGCATTGTACTCGAGTTTCCGAGACTCAATCTTCTTGTCACCACCTCCTGGCTTGTGGTTGGCATTCTGCAACGATCCGATTCTCGATTTAGCTTCGACCTGAACTTTCTTGCTCTCGATTTTGACATTGCCACCGCCCGGCTTGTGCGTAGCGTTTTCCAACGAGCCAATTTTAGGTCTGGCGTTCCATTGCAACTTTACGGATTGGATCTATATAAGTGCGTGTGTGCAAGTAAGAGAGAAAAAAACAAAAAACAAACAAAGATAAAGAGAATCAATACGCTGTAAAGTAATGCTTTTCAAATTGTGTGAGAAAAATTGTTTGAGGAGAGAAGCTCGTAGTTGGCAATCGGCCGCTAGGTGGCGTTGCCGGCACAAACAAAAAAGTCGACACACGAGGCACTTGAGAAATTTGAATAAAGGAAAAAAGTCCAATTGTGTGCTTTAAAGAAGAATATATTTACCTTGACATCACCACCTGAAGGTGTGTAGTTTTCGTTACGAGCCCCGATGCGTGGTTTGGCTTCAATCTGAATCTTCTTTGATTCGATTTTGACATGGCCACCACCTGGCTTGTAGTTGGCGTTGGCCAAAGAACCGATTTTGGAGTGCACAGTCTTCAGGTTTGGAGAAGGAGCAAAACCCACCTGCACTTTGTTCATTGGTACTTCTGAAAATGCAAAACATGATATCCAATTAATATTTGCTTCAAGTCTTTTTTTCTGTTTTGTCCCATTGTAGGGTGTTGACTGATTCCTGACGAGTTCCCAACATCTGGGTGAGTGCCAAGTTATACATTTATTCTTGATGGATGTTGTGCATATTGTGCTTACTCTGCGCCATTTTGGATGGAGTTGGTGGGGATTCAGCCGATCTAGTGGGAATCTTGCTCAGACTGCTAGTCACCGATGTTCTGGAATTGGTTTTCTGTAATGTGCTGTTCAGGCTGCCTGGTTCCTAGAATCCAACATAGCTTTCAAGTTTCATCATTTTCTTATCAAATAGGATTATTCAAATGTTTTGAAAGCCCAGTGTGATTGAAACCAACTGTTTCATTTGATCCCTTTTCCCAGTATCCCAATAGACCCTTTTCAATTGATTGTTGACAATAGGGGTTATAGATTTACGAAGACTTTACCTTGGCTTGGGTGCTCTCGTCAACGCCACTATCGTGATCCCCTTCTATAAAAATAATAAAAAAAAAGGGTGAGGTGGGGGGAGAAAGAAAGAAGCGGAAACAATTCGTTAGTTAACGATGAACGTAACAGAATCCATACAATTGTATACACGTTTGTTTTTTTGTTTTTATCTAATTCGATAAAAGAATTACGGTACCGATGTTATGGAGAACTTAACCGGCAGGATAGTACGGGCAAGATGCACTAGGCAGACGGGAATTATGTGGCTTTATAATACCCAGGGAATCACACACACACCACCGAAACCGAGAGACGAGAAAACCCTAGAACCGACCCCGCCCACTGCTGCTGCTGCTGCTGCTCATCATGACCTCGGCCAGCAACGCGCAAATAACACCCCAACATGGAAAAGGGAAGTGTGAGATAGCTGGACACTACGGATTCGTAGTGGGAATCGCGTTTCACGAACGAATCAGGAAAACCGCTAGGGGAAAATCTCATATTTTATTTTGTTAAAATCGATGGCCCCTCATGAACTCGTCGAGCTTGTTCATTTTCTTTCCGGAAGAGAACAAAAAGGGAAGAATCGAGTCAGCTTATTACTCAACAAATAGGAAGAACCCCCCCCCCACCAATCGATGAAGTGCGTTTACATAGAATAGAAAACGGGAGCGGGAGTCCCGCGCATGACCGTCTTCCCGCTCCCGGTATTGATTTCGTTGCCTCTTTCTTCCTTCCAAGACTCCCGCTAAAGTTTATTTCGTAGTCGTCCCGCAATATTACGATCAAAACGAATTTCTTGTTTAATATCAACGGACAAACTACAAACAACATTTTCTTTTTCGATCGTTTTTTACTCGATTCAACCCCTACAGTCGTAGTAGTAGTAGTAGTAGTAGTATTGTACGGTACTCGGGATACGCCCTAAATCTACCCGTTAGCGATTTACCTTTTACTGTCGTCGACCGACTCCCACAGACACACGATCGCCCAATGAAATTCTAAACTCTCCCTGTTGATTTCTATTGACTTATTCGAATTATATGGAGGGGAGAGTTCCTTTGCGTTTGTCTGTGTGTGTGTGTGTGGGTTTGCTGTACAACTTACGGTACCGGACGGATGCTCCACCCGGGCGTTAGTTTGAGTCACGGGTGCGCATTTTTAGATCCGCGTTAGAGCTCATGATATGGCAACAGCAGAGAGAGAGAGAAAAAGCACACGTGGTTGTGGATCAGTTCCAGCTTTTTTAGATTCACAAAGAAAACAAAAGAAAACAAGAATGAAACGAAAAAAGAAAAATAGCTAACAAACAAACCATTTCGCCTCATTATAAGCGATGGTGGACCGTAACGACCTTTTCACACAGAGTCGAGTGGGACGAGTCCAAGCACTTTTTTCCCCCTCAACTGACCTCATTCTATACTATAATGTAAAACACTCGTGAAAATTAGTTTTCCAATTTCTCAGACACCCACCAAGCGACTACTCATCCTGGGAATGGATCGATCCGGAAGTATCGACAAATACTTATTGGATATCAAAGAAAATTGTAAAAAACTATTTGAAAAGAGCACGCAGATGGTATTACAATGGGTGGGGACCATCTCTTTTTTAGTCACGGGCAATCGAATTGTACAAAACAGAAACCTCAAAATTTTGTTCTTTCTTTCTTTCCGGCTACTTTCTCTCCCTCGATTGTTGTCTTAAGCTCTTAACACACATCGGCATAGACGTAAATGGTGCTCGGTATGCTAAGGCAGAGAGAGAGAGAAGTATGTGTGAGAATACATTGACCTCTTGCCGTAGCCCCAAGCTTCCAAAAAAGATTCTTGACGTTAGAGACTCCCTTTCACGGTTTTTCAAACGTATTAGAGAGAGCCATCTTTCATCGACCGAAAAATCTGTTACAGCCTGCCATCGGGAATTTCGACTCCCTCTTTTCTTTTTCACTTGTACATTTTAACAAATCAAACGCACCTGTTGGCTAATTAGACGGAAATGGCTGATGTTTTTTTATTACCTTGGGGTGTCGGCGATGGACGACTCTCTCTACTCTGATCGAGGGAGACGCCTTCCCGGGAACAGGTTTCGATGTCGGCCATGTTGTGTGTGTTGTTTGAATTACGCTTTTCGTGAATAGTCAAAGTTTCCGACAAGCGGGACCGCCGTCGACGTGAAAAAACTCGACTTGTCGAAAAAGTCCAAAAGTCGATGAAGAATAATCAACTGACGTAGTAGAGAGAGCGCGGGGAAAAAAAAAGGGAAGAACTGGATCGAGTTATCACGCAGCAAACAGCACCGACTTGATAAAAACTTTTTTTTCCCCTAGCTGGTTTGTTAAAGACGACGTCTCGGCATGCAACGCGCCAACGAATGGAGACAGACTGCGTCGGGAGTTGTCGGACGAGAGCTAGAGAAAAGAGCGCTTGTGTCGGAGACTTGCACTAACTAAAACCGGGGAGGTGGGAGTGGGTGGTGGTGGGACTCTCTCCCTCAGTCGCTTACAGGCCGCGCTCTATAGTTTCTCTCTTGTGTGTACATCTACTGTAGTATATAAAATGGCGTATTTTTTTTTCCCGGCGTGCTCCGGCACGAAGCGCCGCCTCTTGTCTTGATTTAATAAAAACACCCGAGTCATTTTCCTTTAAGGATGGGGAGTTTTTGTTTTGTCTGAAATTTTTATTTTTTTTTTTTAGGCGGGGAGTGAATTACATTAGGTGAAATATCTATCTTGATACAATTCCGTGTGTAATGTGAGACTGTTGGCAAGCGATGGATTTCGCCCGGCTTGTTATCACGTGTGCGCGAATGTCTTAGTGCGAGTTTTAGCGCTGGCCATTGTTTGCATCGCTCGTTGGGTTTCACGTCTAGTCGGACGTCCATTAAAAACAACTTTTTTTTTGTCTGACACCTCTGGAATCGTGTCTGACTTGCCCCTCCGTTTGATAACCTTCTTTTGATTGATTTAACGTTGATGTCTGGAATGTTCCACCATCCCTCTTTTCTATACATGTCCCGACATCAAGGCCGCACTTTGTGCCCCTTACGCTACCAGACACGTGTACCAACTTATCCTCGATTACGTTTAAATGATTCGATATGTAGGTACATGTAAAACTATTTGAATTAAAAATCCAGAAGGAAATTTAAATCGAATTGTTTTTTCGATCAGATAAACTTATATAATGGCCCTCTATAAACCCCACAAAGTTCATTGATTAGATTTTCTTTCTTTCTTTTAACTTTTTTTTTTGTTTCAATTGACGGGAATGCGACGGAAAGTCCTGATTGTCTGACAGTAGAGTAACGAGGAAGCGTGCAACGATTGCACGCTCCCGGGACTATTGAAGAGGGGGGGGGGGGAAGGGTGGAAAGGTCGTTGATCGTGGAGGGGTAGAATAATCATCTGGATGCTATAGGTACCACTGCTAGTTTTACTCTTTGCTCATGTGGGAGAATACCGAGGCTCATTAAGTCGGGCTTGGTCCGTCTAGTGTGCATCCGCACCACCATATATACACCGCCTTATTGTTGTTTTGTTACAGCATGGCGTCATTTGTGTACACACACTCATGTCAGTCCCTCGCACAGCTATAGAGATTTTTTTTTGTTTCCACCTGTCCAACTATGACGACTGCGCACAGGAATGTCAATCTCGTGGCATTGTGTCGATTTAGACGAAATGTACAAAAAGAGTAAAAAAGTAAAAAAAAAGCGTCGAACTGCTACTGTCGTGGCGACGAGTTGGTTGCGTGATCCTGATGTCTATTTAGGAAAATAATTCTCACTCCGCAAAGAGAGAGAGAGAGAGAGAGATCCGTGTCACGCAATCATTTGTTATTTTCACCCCCACCATCTGCCGATTGATTAGAATCTCCTCGCGATTTCATTTAGGTATTTTTTTATTATCGCTCTCTACCTGTGTTTACCTGTACGCTAGCGATCCTGCTGCTGTTTGGCTCTTCGATCGTGACCGTTATATTCTTCACGGCAGAGATAACACGTTGAAATATTCATACGCGTACGATAATAACAATAAATGATAAAACATTTTCCGTGGCAACTTTGTGCAAACAAACAGGAAATCGCACACATCACAGAGGGGTGATGTCAGCTATCGCTTTTAAAGGAGGATCCGCACCGTATCATTATTATCTGTTTCGGTTGTTATGTTGTTGAAACCCCGCCTGTTTCGTTACGGATCATGCTGCCATCATTCACTATGTACGAGCTTTCGACCCAGCAACGGATCGAAACTATTTGATTCAATCATCTTACATATTGCACAGCATCAGCAGGAATAGAACGAGGCTCTGTATTGGATCGTGTTCCCATGACAACCTCCACTTAACAACACGTCCGTTTCCGGACAGTGCTGCTGCTGTGTACTTTACACACAAAGATTTCGGTGCCATATCCTGGAACGGCTCAACAGAATGCTATTCATCTAATTATATTCACTACTTCCTCTTATCCGATTTAAATGCGGCGAGAGCTGCGTGCTCATCAGACTTGAACGTATTTTACTTTTTTTTTATTTGTTTGTTTTGTGATCGTCTTTGTGCTGATGGCGATACACCAACGCTCACACAATGGCGAGAGTTCAAAAAAGAAGAAGCCGGTAATTGACTAGCTCGACGTGAAAGCAAAAAAAAATAAGACTTACGTGATCGAAGAGTTGGCCGCTATCTTCTTCTTCTTCTTTCTCCCTTTTTCGCCGTAACGATCCGCAGGCACGGAATCACCCAAGACGGAATTCCGGAACCGATATACTCTATGTAATATATTCCAAATGCAAAGGCGATGCTTTGGCCTGACCGAACCAACCCACACACACACGTACACACAACAAAAAGAAAGTCAATATCCAACGCGACACGACGGATTGTTTTGTTGTTGGTCTGCACGTCTTTCTCGCTCACGAATTCTCTTTGATCTATTACACGCTAACGTGTTTTGATGGTCGTGCACGAAACGGAGAAAAACTTGCAAATGGGGAGAAAAAAAATGCCGGGTCAGCCTGTATGTGTGTGTGTGTGTGTATGTGTCAGTGTGGCTGACGATAGGTAATTAACTTGGTCTCACGCTGATACAGGGCAGTGCTCGACTGTGCGTTCGACTAGTTGACATGAAAGTGTAATCGTTGCCAGTGCGCGCGCTGCGGGAATAGAACGGATCGCGCGCTCGGTCAGCGTGACTGTCCGCGGTACATCATCGGGAAAATGAGGTCGAGCCGCTAGTCTCTTTTGTTGACTCCAACTAGGTGGCACTGGTGGCAGCACACACATGTTTTGTTTTGTTTTGTTTTGGGGCTTGGCTGTTTATTTTTGGGGTTTCTAGAAATTTCACGATGCCACTTTTTCTTATTACCTTCTTCCTGGGGTCCATCGCTTGCCCATTTTTGTGTTTTTCTATTCTTTCCTTTTTCGACGATTAATGATCCATCATGTTAACAACAAATTCAAACCCCCCCTGCCCATCGAAACGGAAGGCCTTGTTTAGATTTACGGACCTTCTGCCTGTCTGCTTTGTGTACACCCTGTTACGAAGCTGTTTTTCTTCCCCCTCTGCCTTTTTTCTTCTTGAATCGGTTTGAATGTGGAATGCCTATTACATTCCGTTGAACGATGGTTACTACCTGCTAACTCATCAAATTCGTGTGGAGGAGTGGGAATCTCTCCATCATCTGTCCGGCAGCTAGACAGATTTCACGCACACATCCCCCCTTGAAATTGTAGTACAGCAACGACCGGTTCTAAAAGGATCCCTCCTTCGGTCTCGTTATATCTTGACAATTGGATTGTTTCCAAGCAGAAAAAAATCTATAATTGATGAAAGACGTTGTCATACTCACGATCTTTGGTTGTGTTGTTGTTTACAGTTATTTTTAATTATGGTGAATCCCGTCCCCTCGCGACCGTCGCCATCTGCTGTGCATTTTTAAATGAGTTGGAATATTCGCCGTGTGTGTGTTGCGCTTCAACAAGAAGATAAATCAATTTCGTCGTGTGGATTTCAAAAGGAGAAACTTGAGCCGGCTGGAATTTGTATGTATGCATAATAATTTTGTACCCCCGTTGAAGTTTATTTACAACTCTTTTTTTTTTTCTTTTCAGGATCGGTCAAATAATTCCTTTGAATGCAATCGAGTTGTGAAACTTGAGCCCTTGAATGCGATAAGCGGTGATGAACGATGTCAAATTCTCAACAGGTTTTTCTTCTTCTTCAAGCTCAGGTGTTTGGTGTTTCCCTGTATTTGATCCTTCCGATTTCCCCACGTAGCAAGTTCACCTGCCTTTTCCTTGTAATGGATAGGGCCATATATCTCAAACTAAAATCTTGTTTCTGTCTAGAGGAAGACATCACGATGAAGGACGAGGGGCTAGCACGTTATGCAGAGGGCTTTTGTCACGTCAACATAATCTTCGGGCCATTGTTCTTCGACGCACGTAAGTCAGATCAACTGAAACGCAGTATAGAGTCCGCATAACAGTCAATTGGAATCGCATGCCTTGCAGTATACGACCGATAAGTCAAGCAATGTGCATTGCGTAACTGTAACGGCGTAAACAATTCGTGAAATTTTGAAAACAACAAACAGAGCTGCTGCGCAGGTTGTAAACATAACTTCCTGAAAGTAGAGCAATGTTCAAACAGAGAGAGTGGCTCTGCTATTTCTTATAGTTTTTTCAAATTTGGCTGATTTGCGTAGATAACTACTTTAAACTGCTTCTAGTGGATTTCAATAATCTGAGCTTTCCAAGTAAAAATTTATGAAATCTTTTTACCATTTAGATTAGTAATCACTCAAAGACACGCCGACACAAGTTATGCTCTGTTAAATCGCCTCTGGGATTTCCAATACCATTTTTAGTATTTACATTAGATTCCTATTATCGCCCATTATCAAATAATTTCTGAAGGGGATATGGATGTCTTTAACATTTCGTTGACTTTGTAATAGAATGAATGAATCGATTGTTTGACGAAAAAAACTCGCCAAGGTTTTCAAAACCGGTTTGTGACAGCTAATCAGTCACCAGATTGATGCCACAATGGCTTTTTATTGAAAGGAGAGAGAACTGGATTCGTACTAAAAATCTCATGGCAGCGTTTTTTTTTCTCCTACATACTTCGAAGCCGTAAAACTAACTTGAAAATATCAAAGTGTACTTCACAAAACAGATCGAAATCAAGTGGATGATAAGGAAAGAGATTTGAACCACTGAGGCAGGTTGGGCCGCTAACTCCACCTACAGTATCAAAATCCTAAATGATATCCTCGTTTTATTCGAAGTGACAGAACATTTTTACTCAATATAGTGTATGCGTAAGAACGTTTGTAATCCCATTCACATGAAACGTGCCGTCAGTCGCATTGCGTACCGAGACAAAATCACCCTGCGTACAAATCAATTATTGTAGCCGTCATACCTTGTAAATAATTGCTCTGTTTTGTTTTGAAAAGATTAAGAAAACAAATGTTATTGATTTTTATCTGTTTATTTCAGACCAAGTTTTAAATCACCTCACAGAAGCTCGACTTCCAAGCCTGGCTTCAACAATGTTTGAAAATTCTCGGCACCTTAGCGGTTATTTGAACACCTGCCGTGTGCAACTGATTCAAATCAGCGCAGGACGACATCTACCAGAAAAACAAATCAGTGCTGGACGACATCTACCCGAAAAATGGAGAGTTACGCTTGGCTCTTGGTTACGTAAAGCCCTCCTACGTTGATGTGAAATCCTGACATCAATAAGACGTCCGCGAAAACAAGACCACTCTCGCCCCTTCGGCGCTTTCCGATGCAATTATTAAATAAGGTAAGACCCTTCTTGTTTTTTTTAAATGTAAGACTGCGAGCGGCTGTGATTTTGCTGTCATGCTTAAGATAGGTAATTGAGTAATCGAAAGTTTCATCAAGCTAATTATAGATTGTATTAGTTATACTTTTTTTTTAAATTGCATGTGACTCAATGTATAAGGAACTATGGACGTTTAGGGGAAAAAATATCAATTTTGCGTGTGATTTCCATAATCAATATGCGTGGACGTTGTGGCCGTATCCGTGCCCGTGCCCGTGGGCGTGTCCGTGAACATGTCCGTGATTGTGGTGGCCGTACCCGTGCCCGTGGTTGTGTCCGTGGGAGTGTCCGTGAGCGTGAGCATTGTTGTGGGCGTGTCCGTGAGCATGAGAATTGCTGTGATGGCTTACAACTTTGTTGATGCTGGTGTAGCCAGAATTTGAATGCCCGTGGTTATAGCCGGAATTGTGTCCATAGCCCGAGTTACTATGTCCATGAGCAAAACCTGATCCATAACCTTAAACAGCAATGTGTCATGAAAGTCAATCAAGTTATGATTTTTACGTCGATCGACTAATTGAATAAATCTAATTAAGAAATTAATTTAAAAATTGTGCTCACCTCCATATCCGTGACCACCATATCCAGCTCCATGTCCATGCCCATATGCTGCTCCGTAACCCAGCAAACCACCGTACGCTCCAAGATGTCCCTCGGCCGTTTCAAGATCTTTATTGCTCTCAGAAGCCGCTTGTTGTTGTTCGACTGGGGCCGCAATGGCTCCGGCAATGCAAGACACGGCCAATAAAACCTTTATGATAATTGGGAAACATTTAACACGCTACTTTTTTTAAACAACGATTACGATTGAACACATTTGTGGTTATGCAACAATGGCCTTAGGTAAATCTTACCATTAAATTCTTTTGATTTCATTACGTAACTTACTTTGAAAGCAATCATGTTGAGTAGAGAGGAGATGGAGTGGAAACTGGAGTGGTCGAGTTGAGTATGAACAATTTCCGAATAAATGTTCGTTTATATACTTACAGTGAAAGTATTAAAGACATAAGATTTGAATAGTTTGTTTGTTCATTTAAAAATAAAAAACCCAGAAGTAAAGGCGTTGTTCAATCGTGTACATAAGTTTGAGTCCAAAAAACAAAAGGCCCATTTGGAGAGAAAGAAAAAGACAATGCTGCTCCATTTAACTATGTCGCCTGACCGAGTTTGTTCTAGCGTAAAAAGTAAGAACAGTCGAGTTTACAGTTTTCACTTCCTGGGAGTCTGATCATATCTTTTAAACTCTCACGCTAATCGTGACATACCGAGGTGTCACGCAACAATGCCAATGCGAATTTGTTGTGCGATTTGTTAGCACATTATTCAATTTCGCTCCAACCATCCAAAGAATCAGGTACCCAGTAAACTAACCGAATTCTTGCAGTAGATTTTTGAGGCAATAGAATGTCGTGGCACCAGTGAACACATGGCCTCGTTAGTCTTTATTAAATGTTTGCCATTAATTCAAACGAAACATTTGAAAGTGAATTTTTCTCCAATTGATTGAGTTTAAGTTTTTTATTAAATTATTAGAATATTCTGGCCACGAATGAAGTAAAGTACATCAGTTTACCACACGTAAGATAAAGATATTACATTATTTCATTGCGAGAGCCACACAGATTACAGGTGTTTTTAGTAGGAGCTGCCGTAGTGGTTGCCAGAGTGTCCTAGAATAACAAAATTATTTCAGAAATTAATTTCTCATTGCAGCCATTAATTAATTTCAAACAAGACCAATAAAAGTTGATTATTTTTTTTGTTTACCATAGCTGGTCTGAGGATATCCGCTGTGGCCATAGCCATGTCCGTAGCTGTTTCCGTGGCCGTGTCCGTAGCCACCATAGCTCCCGTAACCGTGTCCATAGCCACCATAGCTCCCGTAACCGTGTCCATAGCCACCATAGCTCCCGTAACCGTGTCCATAGCCACCGTATCCTCCGTAGCCATAGCCGCGGGATTTCTTGGCCATAGTGACAGCCACAAACATCAAAGCGAAGAGAAGGAAAGCAATCTACAATTGAAGTAAAACAAAAAATGTTAGCACATCAGATGTACACGAACGTATAATCTAACTCTAATTAAATACTTTGAAGTTAGCCATTGTTGTTTGATTGAGTGTTTTTGTAACAAATTCAACGATGCGATTGATTCAATCGTGGAAGGTGTTGTGATGATTCAAAATGCACGCATGCTCATTTATACCCCCTGTTGAGAGTGGGGGAGACAGATAAACCTGTTTAACCAGCTATAACAGTGACACCTACAACGGAGTCTACCCATTCGGCGTAACCTTACATGTAATTGAAGGACTAGTGAAAGTGAATTAGAAGAATGCAATTGCAACGCGAGGATGGAAATGGAGCGCGTTTATAGTTGGAATTCAGAACAGACGTGATTTTCTAAAGTGACATATTTGACAGCGCCCTTCCTATCCAATCAATATGTCGTTCAAAGAGTACTGTCGACGCTTAATTGAAAAAAAAGGGAAACTTTTCGTTTGAGGTTAGCTAACTCGGGGGTAAGTGGTTGCTACCCTCTTAGACAATTCCGTAATGTCAAACGATTAAATCAGTCTGCTGTAAAAAATAATTCAAAGAAACCCTGTTCCCTCCGTCATCCGTAATGGGTGCAACGAATTAGTGTAGTATCAACTCGTTAAATTGCGTTAACTTTTAGGGTTCTCGTCTGGCTTATACGTTATTGACCCACATACATTTGATCCGCAAAACAAAAACAAACTGGTTCCATGTGCGGTGTCTCGTTCTTGCGCAACCAAACAAAAACAAGGACAGCACCATAATATATAGTTTTCAAGTTGACTATGGGTTACATTTCTGTAAATGAATCAGCACCTTAATGATCATGCATGCAAACTTCGCTCTCACGAACTTTTACTGGTTGCGAAACCAGACTCGCCTTTCTCAGATTTCTTTTTCTGATTTGATTTCTAATCTCTCGCCAGATATGTATCATCGGTGCTGGTACTTGAACTTGTTTTTAAGACAGTGTTGATGAATGAATGAAAGAATGAATGAAGGAGTTATGTAGTTATGACTTGTTTTTGAAATTCCCGGCAATTTTTTTCCATTCGTAACCATCATCTATTTTTGTCAAGCTCGTTTGGTTGCTTTTTTTCAACCACCATTGCACCACCGCACCTTTTTTTTTAAATAAATTTGAATGTTTCCTATTCTGCTGGTTTCTTCTCGACGTAGATTTAAAAGAACCTAGAAAGCTACTTCAAGATAACCTCAGTAGATGTTAAAACAATGCCAAAAGATAGTATTTAGCCTAACATAAGATTTATTATACAACAATGATATTTTTTATATTTTTGAGACGGTGTCTCAGACCAAACAAAAACTGGTTTTTCTGGGTTACGTAATCCTATCCTATGCCTTTAAAGAATCTCTCCACTACAAATGTTGTTATTACAATGGCGATGCAATTTTACGGGGCTAGTGTACTAGGCTCGTATGTTTCAAATCAAGTATTTGTTTCTCGTCGTCTCAACACACGTAGCTGAGATAGCATTTGTTACTTAATTCCTGTTATTGATTAATTAACCGAAATGCGCAACTGGGCTTTAATTGGGACGAAGTCGTGGTTGACAAAATTTTATATGATTTAAAACGAGCTGTCTGTATGAGTTCCTTACATGACGCAACAGATCCTTCTACGGAAAATAAATGAATTTCCCCCTGATATCTTTGAACAGCTTAAATCTAAAGACATGATCACATTTACTGCTGCAATTAACCTTGTGACACATTTTTTAAAAAATATGCCACGTTACCCTTCAGCGAAGTTATTTTAGAACCCTCGCTTTCACCTAGGAACCACCTATACGGTTATTCTGTCGGCTAGAAAAACCAGCTTTTGGGAATGTGCTATTCGACATTCAGCCGACATTCAGCATAGACTGCATACACATTATGTACTTTGGCCTTCTAGAGTTGCTTTCTAGAGTTCTATTGAGATCTAACTCCGACACTGTTTAAGGTTATAGAATGCTGTTCTATCCGAATACACGCGGGAGTTCAAAGAGCGTGCTTTTACTATGTCTGTCCTGAACTAGATTTGCGATCCTAGTGATCTAGTAGTACAACCGCCAGTAAATGGCGCATTGGCTAATTTTTGGATTCTAGTTTACGAAGTTTTAACCTTTTGGATTCAATCGCATGACTAAAGCATAATTTTTAAAAATAAGTATTTAATGAAGGGTTATTTAATGATGTTGT